>NC_136268.1:10756739-11286739 GCF_964187855.1 Myxine glutinosa
ACCAAGGTATAGCGGTTTGGTGCCTTGATAATTGGTGGTGAGCCACTCAACATAGAATGCCTGGAAAGCAGTTTTGCTGATGGAAGACGACCAAAAGTTCTCTCATACCACTGGAACATTTTGGTTCGGTGATATCACATCAAGCACCACCATTTCTGTTGACTTTCCTCTTCTCCCCCTCTCTCCTTTCTTGATGCTGTCCTCTCTGTAAGCGTCGAAAACGATGTGGATCTCATCACAGGTGTGCCCAGCTTTGGTGACCATAGATGTCAAGGCAATAGCAAAGTCATGGAATGTCTTGACGGGTGGATCAAGCTTCTTTAAGGGGACTTTTCTCACCATGGCCATGAAGTCGATAACGATGGCATGGGTTTGTGGGGAGGTTTCTGGCCCTTTTTTTATCTATTAATGGGCACAACTTCAGCAGCTCAGTCCCAAGTTGTGATTTGGCACTCTTCCTCAAGTAACCATCTTTGTCAACCAAGAAAAACGCAGAGTTGGTGATCTCATGCTGGAGTAGCTCCTCAACAGTGAACCCCCGGTGACGCCCATACTCAATAAACATGAGAGCTTTGATTGTCTCATCTTTGATGTCTGCTTTGGGAGCCAAATTTAAGGTGGTCTTAGGGGATGTAAACTTGATTTTGCTAATAGTTGAGTGTATCGATATCGACCTATTTCTGAGTCGATCATCGATAAATTTAGCACAAGCAGCGCTGCCCTCCTTGATACAGCACAACAACTTGTCTACGATTACGTTGGTCACAATTTCTCCAGTGAGAATATTCTTCAGCGCTACCTGGTCTTGTAGAGGACTACATACCTTCAGGAGATAATCCTCTATGTCTTGCACCATCCCAACTATCTTAGTTGCAGTACTTGGGTTGAAGTCGTGGTGAAGTGAGAGTTCTCCTTCGACATCATCCTTCATCTTCAGGAGGTCAACGTACTGGTCTTTTTTATGCTTGATGATTCCCCACAGAGCTACTGCCTCCTTCTTCCTGGTGACCCCAATTATCCCACCACTTATTTTGGCAGGCCGGTTGTAGCACTGCTCTAGCGCCTGGTCAAAGGGCACTCCACTACCTTTCTTGGTCGTGTTCACGAGAAATCCACCGTTCATGTAGGAGTTGTACAGGAGTGGGAACTTCTCCTTCAGTTGATAGCAGTCCTGCAGGAATAATGGTGTCCATCGACAGTAGTTTGTTCTCCCAAAAAAGAAGAACAGTGAAGTTGCCCTCTCCACAGCACTGAGGTAGAGAATCCAGTCTCCAGAGTGCAGAGAATTGGTGAGATTCCTGAGTATTGGGAACAGGTCGGAAACGTATGTGTTCCAGTAATCAAATGACTGAGACAGCGATGCCCTTTCCTTAAGGTAGACTTGAAAGGCTGCTTGGATGGTGTCAGCGCACTCCTTTGTGGTGTTCAATTCTTCGCCCGTGAGCTCTTTAGACTGACAGTTGACCTGCAGTGCCTGTAGTTCCGTTCGTCTCTCAGGGTATTTGGAGAGGAATGCTTCTAACATCATAGATGTGAGGACCTCGTGTATCATTGAATGGGCAGTGCGGGCCCTGGAATAGTGGGAACCGGAGCTCAAAATCAGGGAGCTCAAAATCATAAAATGTATGGAGGCTCATAGTGGCCTTTGTATATCATGAATATGCTTAATATTAGTATGAAATCGTGTTAAAAATGGCTGTATTTTCGGGCTTTTTAGTCATTTTCTCGTAGAAAACCCATTTGGAAATATATGACCTCCTAAACATGGCTATTCTGAACATTTTAAGCACCTCAGAAAATCTGTAGCTCCAACGGTATAGAAGATAGAGCTATGTCGGAAATAGCACTTCCTATGAAAAAGGGCGTGGTCATTTTTAAAAGGGCGTGGTCATTTTCGGGCTTTTCGCCCCGGATAGAGATTTTGGCACACATCCCAGGTTGTTCCTGGGGGTGATATTAGCCTATAACAGTTGAGTTATCCTCTCCTAAATTATTTGCATACATATGTTAGTCAGGTCCTAGACTATACTTCCTTTTGGACTACGGACACCACAGCCTGACGCGCCAGACCATCTGGTTGCACGGTACCTCCCCGCTGCATAATTGAGGAACACACCTGTATGTAATGACATTTAAGCCATGGTATTTCAGGGGAGTTGGAATGAGTGTATTGGATTATTGGGGTTTATGTGTGAGTGAATGGGGGAAGATCCACCGAGCCATGTCACTAACCTGTGCCAGAAGGACAGGACCCGTGGAAATTTGGGTAAATTGGGATGGCTCTGCAAGAAAACGTTGGGCATTGTGGCATCTACCGGGGAACGTGGTCTATAGTGGGGTTGTACAAATGTTTATGGTTTTTGGTTAAGGTTTGTGGTTAAGGTAGGTTTTTGTGTTTGACATTTTCTTCCCACCACAGTAGTTAGGAGCGAGGACTCAATGGTGTAAATATTTGAATTGTTGCTTAGGGGGGTGTAGAATGGTAAGCAGAACAGGTAAGTTAGCTACAGCTCGCTTTCCACAGCTCCTCCTAATTTATTTCATAGACTAATTAAGTGTGAGTCGGTAAGTCTTAAGACTGGAAAGGTAACGCCTGCATTGAACCTTGCAGGAGCTACGGTTCCTGAGGGGGTGTTACATTTTTTATTGTTTTTTTTTGTATACAACATCGAGGCTCGTCAAAGAGCGAACATTCATCACAGAAAAAGTCAAACCGACACATAAAACACAAAATAAGGGGAGCGGAACACTAGATGGGGAGAGAGGGGGAAGGACACAAACACAACATTTGAGAGCAGCGACATCGAGAGAACTGTGGGGGGAGAAGGCTTGGGGGGAGGTGGGAGAGGTACAAAACATATGGACACTGCAAGGACTTCCAGGAAAGAAGTTGGAATTTCAAAAAAGTGGATCTGGGGTGAATTAGCGGGGGTAGAAAAGTTCAAGGTTTTGGATGGGGGAAGATAAGAGAAGGTGGTGAACAGCTGTTTTAAAGACCTGGAGGGAGGAGTGGGATTGAAGGGAGTGAGGGAGTTTGTTCCAGAGGTGGGAGAAAAGGGGAATGAAAGAGTGAAAGTGAGTAGAGAGTCTTGATTTTGGCAATTTCACCAGAAGAGGGTTGCTGGCAGATCTTGTGCGACCTGTGGGAATATTTGGGTGACAGAGCACAGAGAGAGCTGTGGGAGCAATGCCGGAGAGGAGTCGGTAGAAGACAGATAGACCACCAACCTGCTTGCGTTGAGTAAGTCAAAGTCCCTCGGAGATGGCTTCATTGCGGGAGATTCCAATGATTCTGAAAGCTTTGGTTTCAACAGCGTGAAGCCGAGCTAGGTGTGAGGCAGGAGCACCGGCCCAGAGGGGAGAACAGTATTCCAATGAGCTGCGGATGAAAGCCTTGTATGTGGTGAGGAGCGGAGGATTCCCAGTCGTCGACTGGCTTTGGAGGCCAGCTTGGAAATGTGGTTTTCCCAGGAAAGATCATGGCAGATAGTGAGACCCAAAAGCTTGAGTGACAGAACTTCTTGGAGAGGATTATTCAGAAAGTGGATGGGAGGGTTGTCCAGTCGGTCTTTTCGGAAACACATAGTAAGAGTGTGAGATTCGTCAGGATTGAAAGACATGTTCCACTTGTTTGACCAGTCTGTGATTTTGTCCAGGTCTGCAGAGAGTGAGGAGGCTGCAGACTGCCGATCTGAGGGATGAGGAATGGAGCGACAGAGAGTGGAGTCATCAGCAAAGAGATAGAGAGGATTTTCAAGAGAGTCAGAGAGATCATTGATATAACCACCTTTAGAGGCCATTTTTCCCCGCAAGCGGGGGTTGGCCTTTTTCGGGAACCGTGGTTGTTGTTGTTTTTCGGTCCCCTTTTTGAAGCAATGTTTTACGGCCGGATGCCCTTCCTGACGCCAACCCTTTTTGCCACCTTTAACGACAATCAGGGAATGGAGAGATCATTGATGAAGACCAGAAAAAGCACAGGGCCCAGAACTCTGCATTGGGGAACTCCAGCCTGAACAGGAAGGGGAGATGAGAGAAACCCATTCAGGGCCACACGTTGATTACGACTAGAGAGGAAGTCCGCAAGCCATGCGCGGAGATTTCCATGGATACCATAGGAGGAGAGTTTGGTGAGCAGAGCGGGGTGCCAGAACGTATCGAAGGCACGTGATATGTCAAGGGAAACAGCTCTAATTTCCTGTTTGGCATTGACGACCTCCATCCATTGTTGAGACCGCAGAAGCAGCATGTCCAGAGTAGAGTGACCTGGTCTGAAACCAAATTGATTATCAGAGATCAAGCCATTTGAGAAGAGGAAAGATTTGATATCTGAAGCAATGATAGAATCCATGACTTTGCTGATAATTGGGAGAAGGATGATTGGTCTGTAGTTGCAAGGATCTGTTTTTGCACATTTTTTGTGTAAAGGAGTGATGATGGCTGATTTCCAAGCTGATGGCAGATGACCTTGAGCAAAAGAGAGGGTGAAGAAAACAGAGAGAGGGAGTGAAAGAGCGGCAGATCAGGATTTTAGGACCCGTGGGCTGATGCCGTCAGGTCCAGTTGCAGAATCAGAGTCGAGGGTTGACAGAAACTTTTCCACCTTGTCAGGAGGAAAGGACACAGAGTCCAGGAACAGCTGGGTACGACTGAGTACGGTGGGTACAGAGAGGGATGGGTTTGGGACACAAGATTTAGAGGCAAACACAGAGTTGAGGCATTCAGCTTTTTCACGTGTGGAGTCAGCTGTGTAGCCATTTGAGGTAAGTGAGGGGATGGAGGGGGAACAAACACCAGAAACAGATTTGACCAGACACCACCAGGATTTGGAAGAAGGAGACAGGTTTGAGAGTTCGGTCTTGAGAGGGGAGAGATATTGTTTCCTGGCTCTCCTGAGGGTGGACACACACTTGTTTCGGGCTTTGTGAAAGGAAATGAGATTTCCTTCCGTTGGATTTGCTTTCCAGGAGGCGAAGGCAAGTTGTCTCTGGGCAATAGCCTCACCACAAAATCCGTGTTCCATGGACGGGAGGAAGGGTATGACAACTGAAGGCGACATGGGATAAATCTGTGCATGAGAGAGAGCAATTTACTTGGAAGAATTCCCAGGATGAGTTGATGTCAGAGGCGGTAAAGATGGGAGACCAGCCCAGATGATTTATGGCTGCTTGAAGACCGTGCCAGTTGGCCTGAGTGAAATGCCAGACTCGTCGACGCTGAGGAGGCTCTGAGATTGGTCAGAGAGATGTCCACTTTAACAAGCACATGATCAGATGAACCGATTGGAGCAGAAGAAGAGCAGCAGACATTTTCAGGGAAGTTAGTCATAACCAAGTCCAGAAGAGAAGATGCTCCGTTGACTGAGATCCGGGTCGGGAAATTGACAGATTGTGTCAGTCCCAGTGAGTCGCAGAAGTCCTTTGCTGAAGAGCCATGGCTGGTGAGAGAGGGAACCCACACCCAGCCAACTGGCATGGAGACAATTCTCAGGCTTAACAATTAATTCCCCAGTGTGTAATTTGCTTCCTGTGGTCTTCCCTTCGGTTTTATTACATTCAGCCAGCCAGGAAATCGAGGGCTCAGTAAAACAACTGAAGCACTGTAATGGGACTCGTGCACTCACAACAACGGGTTGATTCGTTAAAGGAAGTTCTTTAAATGTACCAATTACAAAAAAAACAAAACACCAATTTCGTGATGGACACCCTTAAACTAATAACTGACATAGTTTCTTACCCAATCAAAATTAAAATAGACCAATCATGATCCTTGTCCATGAAAACATAGGTGTGGATTCATTGTACATTGAGCTGTGGTGCAAGTGGATCGAGGCATGAGGGAAAACAAGATTTTTTCGGTTTTGTTTTCAATTAATTTGAATATCAAAAGATGGTATGTATGCTCATTCATAACCCAAATTATGATGCTAGCAGTCACCCTAGATAGTTTTAAACATTCCAATCAATGTGTGCATGTTCAATGACTACTTTAAGAGGCTATGTTAGTCATATATTTATTATTCGAGTAAATGACCCATTTTAACGCCGATTTTGGATCTAATTTGCATATTTATGACATCATAATGCCTCCAATCATAACAAAACCAACCTTATCATAATCCTTGACCCTGAAAACATGGGTATAGACACCTTGTTTGTTAGGTTTGGATGTGTATTGGCCGAGTTATTGAGAAAATAAGATTTTCTCATGTATACTTCGTGGGGGGTAAGCGAGAATCTTCGTGGGGGGTCTGTAGCAAAACGTATACAGATTTGGGCCCCTCACCCAAACTTTTTTGAAAGGCCTTGATATGTACAACAATAAAATCATGGGTGACCGTACATTTGCGATGGACACGAACTCCCCCCGAGAGCCAGTAGTAGATGGTTATGGCGCTCACGGGAAAAGGAGCCATGGAGCGTTTGTCTACACGGAGCACACAGGCCTATACCGAAACCACAAAACATGCAAACACAACAATAAATGAAACGATCAAATAATTTAATGAAAATAAATCACGGAATGAAAATGAAATGTGAGGTAAACGAAGATTCTACTTCGAGGTACCCACCATTTACTGACTCAAAAACACACAGGGGAAAGATAAAATAAAATGTTCTTTTCTTGCCGGCACTTAACTTTGGCCTCAAAATGAAACCTTTTAGGAGGTTGGTGGCCATTGAAGCTCGATGCTCAATGCCTCCCTCACGGGAAGATCTAAATGGCGGCAGTGCCGCGCATCAATGGCTCTCACTATTGAGCCTGTGGCAAGCTTGTGAGGACGGCCTCCTTCCTCCTCCCCTGCCAGGGCGAGCACAAGGCGGCCTTAAGCTCCCTGGTGAGTCCGACAGTTGAAACCCTCTCTCCACCGCCGCCCATGCAGCTAAGAGCTCCTCGCTCTCCAAAACGCACCCAAGTCAGTCAGCACACCAAGGTCAAAGATGGTGCAGCCTTCTTGTCCAAGCCAAGAGCGACTTCTTTCTCTTCACTCTCTCGAGCCAAGCGGGTCGTTTCCCTCACAGTTCATCCCGCCCACATCTTACGGCCCAATCATGTCCCTCGGGGAGTGGCCTGACGGCCTTTCTGACCGCCCCCGCGTCACACGGTCCATGCTATTAATTACACAATCCTACGGTATTCTTTCATCTACCCCCACAAACGTAACAATATGTAAGTATGTGTGTCGTTAGTTGTTATCTCCATAATTTTGGTGTTAGAAGGTGGAATAGAGTCCTCACAGGACTCGAAGTATCCACCCCTGCTTCAGTGAAGGATTGCGATTCATGGGAGGTGGTTGCGAAGTTTTCCTCTTCGAGCTTTTTTCCAAACGGCTCTTTTCAGGATTGTCACTGAGCCCCGTACAGCCTCCAACTGCAGTTCGTTTGTGGTAATGTTCCCAGATGTATTTTTAAAGATATTTGTAAAGTTCTTCTTTATCATTCCGGTTGCCCTAATTATCACTGGTACAATTTTGGAACTCTTTAGCTTCCAGGATCTTTTCACTTCATTCTTAAGGTCTTGGTATTTGGTCATTTTCTTGATATCTGCATTATTTAGGCCAAAATCGCCAGGTACTGAAATCGCAATCAGCAATACTGTATTTTCCTTTTTGTGTATGAGTACTGTGTCAGGTCACAATGCTTTGTTTTCTGTGTTCACACTGGATGGGATCAGCAGGTCATAAGTGAGCATTATGTCCTTGTTTTCAATGATTGCTTATGGAGATAACAACCCAAACTCGAACTGCCATTTTATAACTGCTGGCAGTGATGACCAGTTTCCTCCGCCTTTCCGCTTTGATCCAACCCCACTTTCATTTGACATGCTTTGATCCAACCCCACTTTCATTTGACATGCTTTGATCCAACCCCACTTTCATTTGACATGCTTTGATCCAACCCCACTTTCATTTGACATGCTTTGATCCAACCCCACTTTCATTTGACATGCTTTGATCCAACCCCACTTTCATTTGACATGCTTTGATCCAACCCCACTTTCATTTGACATGCTTTGATCCAACCCCACTTTCATTTGACATGCTTTGATCCAACCCCACTTTCATTTGACATGCTTTGATCCAACCCCACTTTCATTTGACATGCTTTGATACAACCCCACTTTCATTTCACAAGCTTTGATCCAACCCCACTTTCATTTGACATGCTTTGATACAACCCCACTTTCATTTGACATGCTTTGATACAACCCCACTTTCATTTGACATGCTTTGATACAACCCCACTTTCATTTGACATGCTTTGATACAACCCCACTTTCATTTGACATGCTTTGATACAACCCCACTTTCACCAGGCATGCTTCAATACAACCCCACTTTGATACAACCCCACTTTGATACAACCCCGCTTTGATACAACCCCGCTTTGATACAACCCCGCTTTGATACAACCCCGCTTGATACAACCCCGCTTTGATACAACCCCGCTTTGATACAACCCCGCTTTTATACAACCCCACTTTGATACAACCTCACTTTCAACAGACATGCTTCAATACAACCCCGCTTTGACACAACCCCGCTTTGATACAACCCCGCTAAGATACAACCCCGCTAAGATACAACCCCGCTAAGATACAACCCCACTTTGATACAACCCCGCTTTGATACAACCCCACTTTCATTTGACATGCTTTGATACAACCCCACTTTCATTTGAGATGCTTTGATACAACCCCACTTTCAATTGACATGCTTTGATACAACCTCACTTTGATACAACCTCACTTTCACCAGGCATGCTTTGATACAACCCCGCTTTGATACAACCCCACTTTGATACAACCCCACTTTGATACAACCCCACTTTGATACAACCCCACTTTGATACAACCTCACTTTCACCAGACATGCTTCAATACAACCCCGCTTTGACACAACCCCGCTTTGATACAACCCCGCTAAGATACAACCCCGCTTTGATACAACCCCACTTTGATACAACCCCGCTTTGATACAACCTCACTTTCATCACACATGCTTCAATACAACCCCGCTTTCGTACAAACTCACTTTGAGACAACCTCACTTTCGTCAGACATGCTTCAATACAACCCCGCTTTGACACAACCCCACTTTGATACAACCCCGCTTTGATACAACCCCGCTTTGATACAACCCCGCTTTGATATAACCCCGCTTTGATACAACCCCGCTTTGATACAACCCCGCTTTGATACAACCCCGCTTTGATACAACCTCACTTTCATCAGACATGCTTCAATACAACCCCGCTTTCGTACAAACTCACTTTGAGACAACCTCACTTTCGTCAGACATGCTTCAATACAACCCCGCTTTGATACAACCTCGCTTTCATACACCCCTGCTTTGACACAACCCCGCTTTGATACAACCCCACCTTGATACAACCCCACTTTAATCGGACATGCTTCGATACAATCCCGCTTTGATACAACCCCGCTTTAATGGGACATGCTTCAATACAACCCCGCTTTAATCGGACATGCTTCAATACAACCCTGCTTTGATACAACCCCGCTTTAATCGGACATGCTTCAATACAACCCTGCTTTGATACAGCCCCGCTTTAATCGGACATGCTTCAATACAATCCCGGTTTGATACAACCCCACTTTAATTGGACATGCTTCAATACAACCCTGCTTTGATACAACCCCGCTTTAATCGGACATGCTTCAATACAACCCTGCTTTGATACAACCCCGCTTTAATCGGACATGCTTCAATACAACCCCGCTTTAATCGGGCATGCTTCAATACAACCCCGCTTTGATACAATCCCGCTTTAATCGGACATGCTTCAATACAATCCCGCTTTGATACAACCCCACTTTAATCGGACATGCTTCAATACAATCCCGCTTTAATCGGACATGCTTCAATACAACCCTGCTTTGACACAATCCCGCTTTGATACAACCCCGCTTTAATGGGACATGCTTCAATACAACCCCGCTTTGATGAAACCCCGCTTTGATACAACCCTGCTTTGACACAATCCCGCTTTGACAAAACCCCGCTTTAATGGGACATGCTTCAATACAACCCCGCTTTGATACAACCCCGCTTTGATACAACCCCGCTTTGATACAACCCCGCTTTGATACAACCCCGCTTTGATACAACCCCGCTTTGATACAACCCCGCTTTAATCGGACATGCTTCAATACAACCCCGCTTTGATACAATCCCGCTTTGATACAGCCCCGCTTTAATCGGACATGCTTCAATGCAACCCCGCTTTGATACAACCCCGCTTTGATACAATCCTGCTTTGATACAATCCCGCTTTAATCGGACGTGCTTCAATACAACCACGCTTTGATACAATCCCGCTTTGATACAGCCCCGCTTTAATCGGACATGCTTCAATACAACCCCGCTTTGATACAGCCCCGCTTTGATACAACCCCGCTTTCATCATAATTAAACTTACACCGAAAAGTCACATGGCTGGAGAAGATAAAATGTAGTTTCTTCTTCTTCACATAAAACACCTGCTACCGTCCAGACTGTACAACCAATCATGCTTAAATTTTAAACAGTTGTTCCACTTGATGACATCTACATTATTTTAAATTTTCACGTTGATCAATCAAGTGGTTGAAGAGAATATTTTTTCAAATATAAATTCCCCTTCAATTGAAGCATGTCCCAAAATAGATAATTATCTATGGCTGCTAAACCAAACAACCAATCATGTTGCAATTTTGCACACTTATTCCACTTGACACCTTCTACATTCCTCTAAAGTTTCACTTATATCAATAAAGCGGTTCAATAGATACAAGGTTTTTAAGATCCACATCGATTTATTTAACGCTGCCAAACCGTGACCTATCGCAAATTTCAAGAGGTCATTTTAGCATGAAGACATGTCGAACATGTGTGAAGAATCCACTCGATATGATCAAAAATGAGAGGAGGTAGATTTTAAAGGTCTATGCTTCCAAAAATTATAGGTCCCAAACCATGTAACCTATGACGTCATCACCCAGGAAATTTTTGTTTGACAAGGTTATGCGGTCATGCATGTAAAGTTTGGCCTCGATTTCTTCAGCCATTTTTTTTTTTTTTTTTTTTTGATACAAGATCGAGGCTCGTGAAAGAGCGAACATTAATCACACAGAAAGACAAGCAGACACATAAAACAAATAAGACCGGGAGCTGTAGACAAGATGGGGAGAGAGGGGGAAGGACACAAACACAACATTTGAGAGCAGGGACCGAGAGACATGGAGACATCGAGAGAACTGTGGGAGGGAGAGGGCTTTGGGGGCGAGGCATGGGAAGGGGGGGGGGGGGGGGGTTGGAGAGGTATAAAACATATGGACACTGCCAGGATTCCAGGAAAGAGGTTGGAATTTCAAACAAGGTGGATCTGGGGTGAATTAGTGGGGGTAGAAAAGATCAAGGTTTTGGATGGGGGAAGATAAGAGATGGTGGTGAACAGCTGTTTTAAAGACCTGGAGGGAGGAGTGGGATTGAAGGGAGTGTGGGAGTTTGTTCCAGAGGCGGGAGAAAAGAGGAATGAAAGAGTGAAGGTGAGCAGAGAGCCGAGATTTCGGCAGTTTAACCATCAGAGGGTTGCTGGCAGATCTTGTGCGACCTGTAGGAATATTTGGGGGACAGAGCACAGAGAGAGCTGGGGGAGCAAGGCCGGAGAGGAGTCGGTAGAAGACAGAAAGACCACCTACCTGCCTGCGGTGAGTGAGTGAAAGGCCCTCAGAGATAGCTTCATCGCGGGAGATTCCAATGATTCTGAAAGCTTTGGATTCAACAGCGTGAAGCCGAGCCAGGTGTGAGGCAGGAGCACCAGCCCATAGGGGAGAACAGTATTCCATTGAGCTGCGGATGAAAGCCTTGTATGTGGTGAGGAGCTCAGGTGTGCCTAGGAAGGACTTCGCACGACGGAGGATGCCCAGTCGGCGACTGGCTTTGGAGGCCAGCATGGAAATGTTGTTTTCCCAAGAAAGATCATGGCAGATAGTGAGACCCAAAAGCTTGAGCGACAGAACTTCTTGGAGAGGATTGTTGAGAAAGTAGATGGGAGGGTTGTCCAGTCGATGTTTTCGGAGAGACATAGTAAGAGTGTGAGATTTGTCAAGATTGAAAGACATGTTCCACTTGTTTGACCAGTCTGTGATTTTGTCCAGGTCTTCAGAGAGTGAGGAGGCTGCAGACTGCCAATCTGAGGGAAGAGGATTGGAGCGGCAGAGAGTGGAGTCATCAGCAAAGAGATAGAGAGCATTTTCCAGAGAGTCGGAGAGATCATTGATAAAGACCATAAAAAGCACAGGGCCCAGCACACTGCCTTGGGGAACTCCAGCCTGAACAGGAAGGGGAGATGAGAGAAATCCATTCAGGGCCACACGTTGACTACGACCAGAGAGGAAGTCCGCAAGCCATGCATGGAGATTTCCATGGATACCATAGGAGGAGAGTTTGGTGAGCAGAGCTGGGTGCCAGACTGTATCTAAGGCACGTGATATGTCAAGGGAGACAGCTCTGATTTCCTGTTTGGCATTGAGGACCTCCATCCATTGTTGAGACAGCAGAAGCAGCATGTCCAGAGTAGAGTGACCTGGTCTGAAGCCAAATTGATGATCAGAGATCAAGCCATTGGAGAAGAGGAAAGATTTCATATCCGAAGCAATGATGGATTCCATGACTTTGCTGATAATTGGGAGCAGGCTGATTGGTCTGTAGTTGCAAGGATCTGTTTTTGCACCTTTTTGTGTAAAGCGGTAATGTTTGCTGATTTCCAGGATTCTGGCAGATGACCTTGAGCAAAAGATAGGGTGAAAAGAACAGAGAGAGGGTGAGATAGAGCGGCAGAGCAAGATTTTAGGACCTGTGGACTGATGCCGTCTGGTCCAGTTGCAGAATCAGAGTCGAGGTTTGACAAAAACTCCTCCACCTTGTCAGGAGAGAAGGACACAGAGTCCAGGAGCAGTTGGGTTCGAATGGGAAGGGTGGGAACAGAGAGAGATGGGTTTGGGACTAAGGATTTTGAGGCAAACACAGAGTTGAGGCATTCGGCTTTGTCACGTGCTATGTCAACTGTGTGGCCATTTGAGGTAAGGGAGGGGATGGAGCGGGAACAAACACCAGAAATGGATTTGACAAGACGCCACCAGCATTTGGAGGAAGGAGACAGGTTTGAGAGTTCATTCTTGAGTGAGGAGAGATAGTGCTTTCTGGCACTCCTGAGGGTAGACACACACTTGTTCCGAGCTTGGTGGAAGGAACTGAGATTGCCTTCAGTTGGATTAGCCTTCCAAGAGGCGAAGGCAAGTTGTTTCAGGGCAACTGCCTCACCACAAGATTCAGTGTACCATGGACGGGAGGAAGGGTAAGACAACTGAAGACGAGATGGGATAAATCTGTGCATGAGAGAGAGCAGTTTGCTTTGGAAGAATTCCCAGGAAGAATTGATGTCAGAGGCAGTGGAGATGGGAGACCAATCCAGACGATTGATGGCTGCTTGAAGACCGTCCCAGTTGGCCTGAGTGAAATGCCAGACTCGTCGACGCTGAGGAGGCTCTCTGAGAATGGCCAGAGAGATGTCCACTTTGACAAGCACATGATCAGAAGAACCGATTGGAGCAGAAGAAGAGCAGCAGACATTAGCAGGGAAGTTTGTCATAACCAAGTCTAGAAGAGAAGATACTCCATTGGCTGAGATCCGGGTCGGGAAATTGACCGATTGTGTCAATCCCAGTGAGTCACAGAAGTCCTTTGCTGAGGTGCCATGACTGGTGAGAGAGGAACCCACACCCAACCAGGTGGCATGATGACAGTTGAAGTCACCACATATGAGGAAGAGAGAGTTGGGATGAGTGGATAGAAGTTGGTCCATGTTGTCAGACAGTGAAATGTAGATGGAGTCATCACTGTTTGGGGGACGGTACAGAACACATATGAACAAAAGGTGGGAGCGGAGAGGAAGCCGTAGCCAGAGGTACTCCTGGGGGTGAGGAGGAGAGAGGGCAGTGCAAGGAGAGTGAGGAAGAGAGTTTTTGATAAAGATAGCCACCCCACCACCAGGCCGAGTCTCAGGTCTATCATACCGGAGGAGGGAGTAACCCGGAAGAGATATTAAGGAATCAGAGACATCTTGAAGGAGGAAAGTCTCTGTTAAGCAGATCAAGTCTGGATTGTCAGAAGCAACCTGTATGGAGAGATCAGTCAGGTTTGAGCGAAGGCCCCGGATGTTTGAGGTCCATACCGTTAATGAAGAGAGAGGGGGAGCATCGGGTACAGGACAGGGGAGGGGAGGAGTAGGGTAAGATGAAGGATGAGAGGGGGAGGTAGGGAGAGCAGTTGATAGTGTGTCAGAGATTGCAGAAGAGTTCCAAGAAAGGGAAGGATGAGGAGGATGAAAGGTTTGATGGTGAAGGGATGAGGCACAGTGAGGGGTTGTTTGAGGAGTGGCAGAGGAAAGTAGAAGGTTGGGGGGGGGGGGGGGGTGGAGGTATGAGATAGAAGGGAGACGAAGTGGGGAGGAGGCAGCTTTGAGGAGGAGGGAGAATTGGAGAGGAATGGTATGGGGGGAGATTTGAATGGGAGGGGTTGGAGGGGAGTTTTGAAGGGGAGGAGTGAGGGGGGAGTTTAGGAGGGAAGGGGCAAGGGGGAAGTTTAGAAGTGGAGGGGCAAGGGGGGAGTTTAGGAGTGTAGGGGCGAGGGGGGGGATTTGGAGGGGAAGGGCAAGGGGGGAGTTCAGGAGTGGAGGGGATTTGGAGGGGAGGGGCAAGGGGGGAGTTTAGGAGGGGAAGGGCAGGGGGGAGTTCAGGAGTGGAGGGGCAAGGGGGGAGTTTAAGAGTGGAGGGGCAAGGGGGGAGTTTAGGAGTGTAGGTGCAAGGGGGGGGGGGGATTTGGATGGGAGGGGCAAGCGGGGAGTTTAGAAAGTGGATGATTAAAGAAAGACGAACATTGAAAACAAATTGGGTTTGTTGTGATTTTCAAGTTTAGCAATCCGATTCAGAACGATGGAGGAGGGATGGAATGAATGTGAATTTAGACCATGTAGTGAGGGAGACGTATAAGATATTGAATTTCTTTTTTTTGAGGTGGAATGAGTTGGAGAGGAAATTGAGAAAAGCCTTTTAAATAGGAAGAAAAACAGCGTGTTGTAAAATACCACTGAGTAAAACACTGAAGGGGAAAGGTTAAACATATTTAAATAATATTTAAACAGAACCGTGAACAATCTTATATGCACAAAATATCAATGGGGGGAGAGCCGAGAGGGACCACCACGAGTCACGTGAACAGGGCAAACGGTGGATGGCAAGGAGATAATGGGGGCGGGGCGAACAGCACACCTGGACAGAAAATACAGGATGAGACAACAGTACACGTGGAGAAAGGAAAATAAATGTTTTTTTTTTGTTTTGTTTTTTGGGGGGGGTGGGGATTTAGAACGTTAGACAGAGTATTATGTTCGGGGTAGAAGGGAAAAAACTAAGAGCCAAGCAAAACACGCTTAAGTTAACAAACACCGACGGGGGTACAACTACAAGGCCGCACACGAGGAGCAGAACACGATTAATTAATTACGAGTTACAGGAAATTCAAGCCAAAACTAACTATAATCAAACAATAACGCATGGACGATAAAATAACGAGTTGAAATTTGACAATCTATCTGGGGAAATGGGGGAGAAACACGTGGTCGAAGAACGAACGAACGAATAATAATGAATAAACGAATGAGAACAGAGAAGGAAATGTTTTTTTTTTGTTTTTTTTTTAGTTGAGATTTACATAAGGAAGTAGGCTATGGGGTGAAAAGACTGGGAAAACAGAGAACGAAAGTTATTGGATCACAAACGATGGACCGCTGAGAGAAAAACAAAGCCTCAAGGTTGTACAGTGTACACTGCACAAGGCCTCAAGACATGACACGAATTAACACGATTTTCAATACAGGTATGAAAGATTTGCACCGAAAATCTTCGTCGGGAGACAATATATACACCATAAAATAAATACAGTTATAACGAAAATACAAATGGGAACAATTACTTAACTTCGATTTCGATGAGAAGCATGGAGAGCTGAGAATAAACGAACCCTCGCCAGCAAGACCGGAAACGGAAGTGAAAGAAAAGGGGTTTTTAGTGGGTTTTAAGGCTTTTTTTAAAAAAAATGGCGGACGAACCACGAGACCTATGACGTCATTATATATTTTTTCTGTATCAATTTAGACCGAGATGATGCTCAAGAAATTTCATCCTGATCAGATGAAGTTTGTTTACTTGTCCAATTATGATGTCATAAGGGAGGCACCTATGACATCATTCACGTATGTTATTTTGCATGGAGAGTTCTTTACAATGAGCCATGTCTCAATCTTTTCTACACAGCACTTTTTGGAGATATAGAGGTGTATTTTTTTCGGTTTTTCCAAGACGGTGCCCGTACCCCCGCTTTGATAGTAACACCTGTGACGTACCAAAGGTGGTACTATCAAAGTACATTTCAAAGGCACATTTCCAGAATGTGACGTACATTTGGTACCACCTGTGACGTCATAACTATCGCCAAAATTCCACACGAGAGGACCCATACTATGGTGAAAATCTCGTGTCAATTGCACGAACGGTTGCCGAGTAAAATGATTAAATTAATTTAAACAAGATGGCGCCCGTACCAGGAGACCTATGACGTCATGATTACGGCTATAAAATCTTCCCTGAGTAGACACATTCGTGTCACATACGAATA
Source organism: Myxine glutinosa (assembly GCF_964187855.1). Lineage (NCBI taxonomy): Eukaryota > Metazoa > Chordata > Myxini > Myxiniformes > Myxinidae > Myxine > Myxine glutinosa. The sequence goes on from NC_136268.1 coordinate 10,773,475, forward strand.
CGAATGGTGAAAAAGTAGACACAAACGAATGGTGAAAAATTCGTGTCAATCGAATTAACCGTTTCCGAGAAAATGATTTTTAAAAATGCAGACGCGTACGTCCGCACCCGATTACTTAACCCTCTTTTCGCTTTGCGAGCACAGTGTAAAAATGGAAAGTTCATTAAACGAGCGGTACTGTATTATGATGATGTACCAATGATATTATTCCCCAGAGATAGCAATTTAATCATCAAACAAAGCAGATTTTAAAAATCATACAATTTGAACCATATTTCGTGACGCAATGTCTGGGCGGTTGGAATATCAAACCGAGTCATCCGAAAGACTTTGAAAATGTTTTGTGCTGCTTCGTTGCTTGATGTGCAACATATTAAGGGGATGGAGCATGGAAAACAACCACCAGTTCCCCCAATACTAGTGCAGGCTTTGATGGGGCTAATGGGCACTTCCTGTGTTGAAGTTCTTTGAAATGGAACATATTTTATTATTAAGTCTTGTAAACACCATATTAATTCATATTATTATTTGTAATTCATTTAATTGTCATAACATCATTACCTTGAGTCTGAACCATTGGATACGATTGTGCTGACTTCAAGCATTTGTGCAATCATCAAACGGTCACCAAACTTCAGATCCACAGACGTCACCGCTCTCACGATTTCAAATTCAAATTTCCAGAATGTATTATTGTTGGTGTAGCTAGAAGAGCAGGAATTTTCGTCATTATCCACAGTTGTTTTGGGGTCTGAATGCTCAGAAAGATGATTTTGTGATGGTTTGCCTTTCACTGAAAAAAAGGAAAAAGTAAAAAAGTAAAAAACACACACACACACACACCACACACACCACACACACACACACACACACACACACACACACACACACGCACACGCACACGCACACGCAACAATGATATTTCACAAAACCATGATATTTAACAATAAAGGAGTACATGTCAAAATAAAAATCATCAGTAGAGTAATTTATTAATGGGATACTAAATAAAATACAGCAAATCATTCTACAAATAACAAGAATGACTGCACTGTGGTCAAAAGCTGTGACAAAATCTGGTAACAGGTCAATACGGAAACACACATTTAATGTGATATCAAAGGATGAGCAGAGTGATTGGGAAACACACATTTAATGTGATATCAAAAGATGAACAGTGTGATTGCGAAACACCCATTTAATGTGCCATTAAAAGATGAACAGTGTGATTGGGAAAAACACATTTAATGTGCCATTAAAAGATGAACAGAGTGAATGGGAAACACACATTTAATGTGTTATTAAAAGATGAACAGAGTGATTGGGAAACACATTTAATGTGATATCAAAAGATGAACTGTGATTGGTAAACACACATTTAATGTGTTATTAAAAGATGAACAGAGTGATTGGGAAACACACATTTAATGTGTTATTAAAAGATGAACAGTGTGATTGGGAAACACACATTTAATGTGCCATTAAAAGCTGAACAGAGTGATTGGGAAACACACATTTAATGTGATATCAAAGGATGAACAGAGTGATTGGGAAACACACATTTAATGTGATATCAAAAGATTAGCAGAGTGATTGTGAAACACACATTTAATGTGTTATTAAAAGATGAACAGTGTGATTGGGAAACACACATTTAATGTGCCATTAAAAGATGAACAGAGTGATTGGGAAACACATTTAATGTGTTATTAAAAGATGAACAGAGTGATTGGGAAACACATTTAATGTGATATCAAAAGATGAGCAGAGTGAATGGGAAACACATTAAATGTGATATCAAAAGATTAACAGAGTGATTGTGAAACACACCTTTAATGTGTTATTAAAAGATGAACAGAGTGATTGGGAAACACACATTTAATGTGATATCAAAAGATGAACAGAGTGATTGGGAAACACACATTTAATGTGATATTAAAAGATGAACAGAGTGATTGGGAACACACATTTAATGTGATATTAAAAGATGAACAGAGTGATTGGGAAACACATTTAATGTGATATTAAAAGATGAACAGAGTAATTGGGAAACCCATTTAATGTGATATCAAAGGATAAACAGAGTGATTGGGAAACACACATTTAATGTGTTATAAAAAGATGAACAGTGTGATTGGGAAACACACATTTAATGTGATATCAAAAGATGAACAGTGTGATTGGGAAACACACATTTAATGTGATATCAAAAGATGAACACTGTGATTGGGAAACACACATTTAATGTGATATTAAAAGATGAACAGAGTGATTGGTAAACACATTTAATGTGCTCTTAAAAGATGAACAGCATGATTGGGAATCACACATTTAATGTGATATTAAAAGATGAACAGAGTGATTGGGAAACACACATTTAATGTGATATTAAAAGATGAACAGAGTGATTGGTAAACACATTTAATGTGCTATTAAAAGATGAACAGAGTGATTAGGAAACACACATTTAATGTGATATTAAAAGATGAACAGAGTGATTGGTAAACACATTTAATGTGATATTAAAAGATAAACAGTGTGATTTGGAAACACTTTTAATGTGATATTAAAAGATAAACACGGTGATTCGGAAATACACATTTAATTTGATATTAAAAGATAAACAGTGTGATTGGGAAACACACATTTAATGTGATATTAAAAGATGAACAGTGTGATTGGGAAACACACATTTTATGTGATATTAAAAGATGAACAGTGTGATTGGGAAACACATTTAATGTGCTATTAAAAGATGAGCAAGGTGATTGGGAAACACATTTAATGTGCTATTAAAAGATGATCAGTGTAATCGGGAAACACATTTAATGTGGTATTAAAAGATGAACAGAGTGATTGGAAAACACATTAAATTTGATATTAAAAGATGAACTGTGATTGGTAAACACACATTAAATGTGATAGTAAAACATCAGCAGTGTGATTGGGAAACACACATTTAATGTGATATTAAAAGATAAACAGTGTGATTTGGAAACACTTTTAATGTGATATTAAAAGATAAACACGGTGATTCGGAAATACACATTTAATTTGATATTAAAAGATAAACAGTGTGATTGGGAAACACACATTTAATGTGATATTAAAAGATGAACAGTGTGATCAGGAAACACATTTAATGTGCTATTAAAAGATGAACAGTGTGATTGGGAAACACACATTTTATGTGATATTAAAAGATGAACAGTGTGATTGGGAAACACATTTAATGTGCTATTAAAAGATGAGCAAGGTGATTGGGAAACACATTTAATGTGCTATTAAAAGATGAACAAGGTGATTGGGAAACACATTTAATGTGATATTAAAAGATGAGCAGTGTGATTGGGAAACATATTTAATGTGATATTAAAAGATGATCAGTGTAATCGGGAAACACATTTAATGTGGTAGTAAAAGATGAACAGAGTGATTGGAAAACATTAAATTTGATATTAAAAGATGAACTGTGATTGGTAAACACACATTAAATGTGATAGTAAAACATCAGCAGTGTGATTGGGAAACACACATTTAATGTGATATTAAAAGATAAACAAGGTGATTGGGAAACACACATTTAATGTGATATTAAAAGATAAAGTGCGATACGGAAACACATTTAATGTGATATTAAAAGATAAACAAGGTGATTGGGAAACACACATTTCATTTGATATTAAAAGATGAGCAGCATGATTGGGAAACACACATTTAATATGATACTAAAAGATAAACAGTGTGATTGGGAAACACACATTTCATGTGATATTAAAAGATAAACAAGGTGATTGGGAAACACACATTTCATGTGATATTAAAAGATAAACAAGGTGATTGGGAAACACACTTTTCATGTGATATTAAAAGATGTTCAGTGTAATTGTGAAACACATTTAATGTGATATTAAAAGATAAACAGTGTGATTGGGAAACACACATTTAATGTGATATTAAAAGATGAACAGCACGATGCGGAAACACATTTAATGTGATATTAAAAGATAACAGTGTGATTGGGAAACACACATTTAATGTGATATTAAAAGATGAACAGCGCGATGCGGAAACACATTTAATGTGATATTAAAAGATAAACAGTGCGATTGGGAAACACATTTAATGTGATATTAAAAGATAAACAGTGCGATTGGGAAACACATTTAACATGATATTAAAAGATAAACAAGTTGATTGGGAAACACACATTTAATGTGACATTAAAAGATGATCACAGAGATTGGGAAACACTTTTAATGTGATATTAAAAGATAAACAAGGTGATTGGGAAACACACATTTAATGTGATATTAAAAGATGAATAGTGCGATTGGGAAACACATTAAATTTGATATTAAAAGATGAGCAGAGTGATTGGGAAACACATATTTAATGTGATATTAAAAGATAAACAGTGTGATTGGGAAACACACATTTAATGTGATATTAAAAGATGAACAGCGCGATGCGGAAACACATTTAATGTGATATTAAAAGATAAATAGTGCGATTGGGAAACACATTTAATATGATATTAAAAGATGAAAAGAGTGATTGGGAAACTCACATTTCATGTGATATTAAAAGATGATCACAGTGATTGGGAAACACATTTAAGGTGATATTAAAAGATGAACAGTGCGATTGGGAAACACATTTAATTTAAGAGGTTTTGCAACACAAACCCAATTGCGATTTGTGGGTTTCAACACTGGCACAAGTGCGAAAAGTGGTATTGCAACACGAACACAAGTGTGACAAGTGGATTTGCAACACTAACACAAGTGTGAAAAGTCGTTTTGCAACACTAACACAAGTGCAAAAAGTGGTTTACAACACCAGCCCGAGTGCAGAAAGTGGTTTGCAGCACTAACACAAGTGCAAAAAGTGGTTTTCAACGCCAGCACAAGTGAGAAAAGTGGTTCTGCAACACAAGCTCTAGTCTGGAAAGTGGTTTTCAATGCCAGCACAAGTGCGGAAAATGGTTTTGCAACACTAACACAAGTGCAGAAAGTGATTTTAAGCACTAACAGGAGCGCGAAAAGTCATTGTGCAACACTAACACAAGTGCGAAAAGTGGTTTTCAATGCCAGCACAAGTGTGGAAAGTGGTTTTGCAACACTAACACAAGTGGAAAAAGTGGTTTTGCAATACTAGCACATGTGTGAAAAGTGGTTTTCAATGCCAGCACAAGTGTGGAAAGTGGTTTTGCAACACTAACACAGGTGCAAAAAGTAGTTTTCAATGCCAGCACAAGTGAGAAAAGTGGTTCTGCAACACATGCTCTAGTCTAGAAAGTGGTTTTCAATGCCAGCACAAGTGCGGAAAATGGTTTTGCAACACAAACACAAGTGTAAAAGTGGTTTTGCAACACTACCACAAGTATGAAAGTGGTTTTGCAACACGAGCACAAGTGCGAAAAGTGGTATTGCAACACGAACACAAGTGTGAAAAGTGGTTTTGCAACACTAAGACAAATGCGAATTGTGGTTTTCAACACTAACACAGTGTGAAAAGTGGATTTGCAACACTAACACAAGTGCAAAAAGTGGATTTCAATGCCAGCACAAGTGAGAAAAGTGGTTCTGCAACACAAGCTCTAGTCTGGAAAGTGGTTTTCAATGCCAGCACAAGTGCGGAAAATGGTTTTGCAACACTAACACAAGTGGAAAACTGGTTTTGCAACACCAACACAAGTGAGACAAATGGTTTTGCAACACTAACAAGTGCAGAAAGTGGTTTTAAGCACTAACAGGAGCGCGAAAAGTGGTTTTCAACACTAGCAGATGTGTGAAAAGTGGTTTTCAATGCCAGCACAAGTGTGGAAAGTGGTTTTGCAACATTAACACAAGTGCAAAAAGTGGTTTTCAATGCCAGCACAAGTGACAAAAGTGGTTCTGCAACACAAGCTCTAGTCTGGAAAGTGGTTTTCAATGCCAGCACAAGTGCGAAAAGTGGTTTTGCAACAGCAACACAAATGCGGAAAGTGGTTTTCAATGCCAGCACAGTACGGAAAGTAGTTCTGCAACACTAGCTCAAGTGTGGAAAGTGGTTTTGCAACACTAACACAAGTGCAACAAGTGGTTTTCAACGCCAGCACAAGTGCGAAAACTGGTTCTGCAACACCAGCTCAAGTGTGGAAAGTGGTTTTAAACACCAGCACAAGTGCGGAAAATGGTTTTGCAACACTAACACAAGTGCGAAAAGTCATTTTGCAACACTAAGACAAATGCGAATTGTGGTTTTCAACACTAGCGCAAGTGTAAAAAGTGGATTTGCAACACTAACACAAGTGTGAAAAGTCGTTTGGCAACACTAACACAAGTGCAAAAAGTGGTTTTCAATGCCAGCACAAGTGACAAAAGTGGTTCTGCAACACAAGCTCTAGTCTGGAAAGTGGTTTTCAATGCCAGCACAAGTGCGAAAAGTGGTTTTGCAACAGCAACACAAGTGTGGAAAGTGGTTTTCAATGCCAGCACAAGTGCGGAAAGTAGTTCTGCAACACTAGGTCAAGTGTGGAAAGTGGTTTTAAACACCAGCACAAGAGCGATAAGAGGTTTTGCAACACTAACACAAGTGCGAAAAGTCGTTTTGCAACACTAACACAAGTGCAAAAAGTCGTTTTGCAACACTAATACAAGTGAGACAAATGGGTTTGCAACACTAACACAAGTGCAGAAAGTGGTTTTGAGCACTAACAGGAGCGCGAAAAGTGGTTTTCAACACTAGCAGATGTGCAAAAAGTGGTTTTCAATGCCAGCACCAGTGAGAAAAGTGGTTCTGCAACACAAGCTCTAGTCTGGAAAGTGGTTTTCAATGCCAGCACAAGTGCAAAAAGTTTTTTGCAACAGCAACACAAGTGAGACAAATGGTTTTGCAACCCTAACACAAGTGCAAAAAGTGGTTTTCAACGCCAGCACAAGTACGAAAAGTGGTTCTGCAACACAAGCTCAAGTGTGGAAAGTGGTTTTAAATACCAGCACAAGTGCGGAAAATGGCTTTGCAACACTAACACAAGTGCAAAAAGTGGTTTTTCAACACTAACACAAGTGCAAAAAGTGGTTTTGCAACACTAACACAAGTGCGAAAAGTGGTTTTGCAACACAAACGCAAGTGTAAAAGTGGTTTTGCAACACCAACACAAGTGAGACAAATGGTTTTGCAACACTCACTCAAGTGCAGAAAGTGGTTTTGAGCACTAACAGGAGCGTAAAAAGTGGTTTTCAACACTAGCAGATGTGCAAAAAGTGGTTTTCAACGCCAGCAAAAGTGCAGAAAGTGGTTTTGCAATACTAATACAAGTGCAGAAAGTGGTTTTCAATGCCAGCACAAGTGCAGAAAGTGGTTTTGCAATACTAGCACATGTGTGAAAAGTGGTTTTCAATGCCAGCACAAGTGTGGAAAGTGGTTTTGCAACACTAACACAAGTGCAAAAAGTGGTTTTCTATGCCAGCACAAGTGAGAAAAGTGGTTCTGCAACATAAGCTCTTGTCTGGAAAGTGGTTTTCAACGCCAGCACAAGTACGAAAAGTGGTTCTGCAACACAAGCTCAAGTGCAGAAAGTGGTTTTCAATGCCAGCACAAGTGTGGAAAGTAGTTCTGCAACACTAGGTCAAGTGTGGAAAGTGGTTTTAAAAACCAGCACAAGTGCGGAAAATGGTTTTGCAACACTAACACAAGTGCAAAAAGTGGTTTTGCAACACCAACACAAGTGAGACAAATGGTTTTGCAACACTAACACAAGTGCAAAAAGTGGTTTTCAATGCCAGCACAAGTGACAAAAGTGGTTCTGCAACACAAGCTCTAGCCTGGAAAGTGGTTTTCAATGCCAGCACAAGTGCGAAAAGTGGTTTTGCAACAGCAACACAAGTGAGACAAATGGTTTTGCAACACTAATACAAGTGCAAAAAGTGGTTTTCAATGCCAGCACAAGTGACAAAAGTGGTTCTGCAACACAAGCTCTAGTCTGGAAAGTGGTTTTCAATGCCAGCACAAGTGCGAAAAGTGGTTTTGCAACAGCAACACAAGTGCGGAAAGTGGTTTTCAATGCCAGCACAAGTGCGGAAAGTAGTTGTGCAACACTAGCTCAAGTGTTGAAAGTGGTTTTAAATACCAGCACAAGTGCGATAAGAGGTTTTGCAACCCTAACCCAATTGCGATTTGTGGTTTTCAACACTGGCGCAAGTGCGAAAAGTGGTATTGCAACACTAACACAAGTGTGAAAAGTGGTTTTGCAACACTAAGACAAATGCGAATTATGGTTTTCAACACTAGCGCAAGTGTGAAAAGTGGATTTGCAACACTAACACAAGTCCGGTAAGTTGTTTTGAATGCCAGTACGAGTGCGGAAAGTGCTTTTTGCAACAACAACAACACAAGTGCGAAAGTGGTTTTGCAACACTAACACAAGTGCAAAAAGTGGTTTTCAATGCCAGCACAAGTGACAAAAGTGGTTCTGCAACACAAGCTCTAGTCTGCAAAGTGGTTTTCAATGCCAGCACAAGTGCGAAAAGTGGTTTTGCAACAGCAACACAAGTGAGACAAATGGTTTTGCAACACTAACACAAGTGCAAAAAGTGGTTTTGCAACACCAACACAAGTGAGACAAATGGTTTTGCAACAATAACACAAGTGCAAAAAGTGATTTTCAATGCCAGCACAAGTGCGAAAAGTGGTTCTGCAACACAAGCTCAAGTGTGGAAAGTGGTTTCAATGCCAGCACAAGTGCAGACAGTCGTTCTGCAACACTAGCTCAAGTGTGGAAAGTGGTTTTAAACACCAGCACAAGTGCGGAAAATGGTTTTGCAACACTAACACAAGTGCAAAAAGTGGTTTTGCAACACCAACACAAGTGAGACAAATGGTTTTGCAACACTAACACAAGTGCAAAAAGTGGTTTTAAGCACTAACAGGAGCGCGAAAAGTGGTTTTCAACACTAGCAGATTTGCAAAACGTGGTTTTCAACGCCAGCACAAGTGCAGAAAGTGGTTTTGCAATACTACCACATGTGTGAAAAGTGGTTTTCAATGCCAGCACAAGTGTGGAAAGTGGTTTTGCAACACTAACACATGTTCAAAAAGTGGTTTTCAATGCCAGCACAAGTGCGGAAACTGGTTTTGCAACACCAACACAAGTGCAGAAAGTGGTTTTGAGCACTAACAGGTGTGTAAAGAGTGGTTTTCAAACCTAGCAGATGTGCAAAAAGTGGTTTTCAACGCCATCACAAGTGCAGAAATTGGTTTTGCAATACTAGCACATGTGTGAAAAGTGGTTTTCAATGCCAGCACAAGTGTGGAGAGTGGTTTTGCAACACTAACACAGGTGCAAAAAGTGGTTTTCAATGCCAGCCCAAGTGAGAAAAGTGGTTCTGCAACACAAGCTCTAGTCCAGAAAGTGGTTTTCAATGCCAGCGCAAGTGCGGAAAATGGTTTTGCAACAGAAACACAAGTGTAAAAGTGGTTTTGCAACACTACCACAAGTGTGAAAGTGGTTTTGCAACACGAGCACAAGTGCGATAAGAGGTTTTGCAACACAAACCCAATTGCGATTTGTGGTTTTCAACACTGGCACAAGTGCGAAAAGTGGTATTGCAACACGAACACAAGTGTGAAAAGTGGTTTTGCAACACTAAGACAAATGCGAATTGTGGTTTTCAACACTAACACAAGTGTGAAAAGTGGATTTGCAACACTAACACAAGTGCAAAAAGTGGATTTCAATGCCAGCACAAGTGAGAAAAGTGGTTCTGCAACACAAACTCTTGTCTGGAAAGTGGTTTTCAATGCCAGCACAAGTGCGGAAAATGGTTTTGCAACACTAACACAAGTGGAAAAAGTGGTTTTGCAAGACCAACACAAGTGAGACAAATGGTTTTGCAACACTAACACAAGTGCAGAAAGTGGTTTTAAGCACTAACAGGAGCGCGAAAAGTGGTTTTCAACACTAGCAGATGTGTGAAAAGTGGTTTTCAATGCCAGCACAAGTGTGGAAAGTGGTTTTGCAACATTAACACAAGTGCAAAAAGTGGTTTTCAACGCCAGCACAAGTGCGAAAACTGGTTCTGCAACACAAGCTCAAGTGTGGAAAGTGGTTTTAAACACCAGCACAAGTGCGGAAAATGGTTTTCCAACAGCAACACAAATGCGGAAAGTGGTTTTCAATGCCAGCACAAGTACGGAAAGTAGTTCTGCAACACTAGCTCTAGTCTGGAAAGTGGTTTTCAATGCCAGCACAAGTGACAAAAGTGGTTCTGCAACACAAGCTCTAGTCTGGAAAGTGGTTTTCAATGCCAGCACAAGTGCGAAAAGTGGTTTTGCAACAGCAACACAAATGCGGAAAGTGGTTTTCAATGCCAGCACAAGTACGGAAAGTAGTTCTGCAACACTAGCTCAAGTGTGGAAAGTGGTTTTAAACACCAGCACAAGTGCGGAAAATGGTTTTGCAACACTAACACAAGTGCGAAAAGTCATTTTGCAACACTAAGACAAATGCGAATTGTGGTTTTCAACACGAGCGCAAGTGTAAAAAGTGGATTTGCAACACTAACACAAGTGTGAAAAGTCGTTTTGCAACACTAACACAAGTGCAAAAAGTGGTTTTCAATGCCAGCACAAGTGCGAAAAGTGGTTTTGCAACAGCAACACAAGTGTGGAAAGTGGTTTTCAATGCCAGCACAAGTGCGGAAAGTAGTTCTGCAACACTAGGTCAAGTGCGGAAAGTCGTTTTGCAACACTAACACAAGTGCAGAAAGTCGTTTTGCAACACTAACACAAGTGCAGAAAGTGGTTTTGAGCACTAACAGGAGCGCGAAAAGTGGTTTTCAACACTAGCAGATGTGCAAAAAGTGGTTTTCAATGCCAGCACCAGTGAGAAAAGTGGTTCTGCAACACAAGCTCTAGTCTGGAAAGTGGTTTTCAATGCCAGCACAAGTGCAAAAAGTTGTTTTGCAACAGCAACACAAGTGAGACAAATGGTTTTGCAACACTAACACAAGTGCAAAAAGTGGTTTTCAACGCCAGCACAAGTACGAAAAGTGGTTCTGCAACACAAGCTCAAGTGTGGAAAGTGGTTTTAAACACCAGCACAAGTGCGGAAAATGGTTTTGCAACACTAACACAAGTGCAAAAAGTGGTTTTCAACACTAACACAAGTGCAAAAAGTGGTTTTGCAACACTAACACAAGTGCGAAAAGTGGTTTTGCAACACAAACGCAAGTGTAAAAGTGGTTTTGCAACACCAACACAAGTGAGACAAATGGTTTTGCAACAATAACACAAGTGCAAAAAGTGGTATTGCAACACGAACACAAGTGTGAAAATTGGTTTTGCAACACAAACCCAATTGCGATTTGTGGTTTTCAACACTGGCACAAGTGCGAAAAGTGGTATTGCAACACGAACACAAGTGTGAAAAGTGGTTTTGCAACACTAAGACAAATGCGAATTGTGGTTTTCAACACTAACACAAGTGTGAAAAGTGGTTTTGCAACACAAACGCAAGTGTAAAAGTCGTTTTGCAACACCAACACAAGTGAGACAAATGGTTTTGCAACAATAACACAAGTGCAAAAAGTGGTTTTCAACGCCAGCACAAGTGCGTAAAGTGGTTCTGCAACACCAGCTCAAGTGTGGAAAGTGGTTTTAAACACCAGCACAAGTGCGGAAAATGGTTTTGCAACACTAACACAAGTGCAAAAAGTGGTTTTGCAACACCAACACAAGTGTAAAAGTGGTTTTGCAACACGAGCACAAGTGCGATAAGAGGTTTTGCAACACAAACCCAATTGCGATTTGTGGTTTTCAACACTGGCACAAGTGCGAAAAGTGGTATTGCAACACGAACACAAGTGTGAAAAGTGGTTTTGCAACACTAAGACAAATGCGAATTGTGGTTTTCAACACTAACACAAGTGTGAAAAGTGGATTTGCAACACTAACACAAGTGTGAAAAGTCGTTTTGCAACACTAACACAAATGCAAAAAGTGGTTTACAACACCAGCACGAGTGCAGAAAGTGGTTTGCAACACTAACACAAGTGTCGAAAGTGGTTTTCAATGCCAGCACAAGTGTGGAAAGTGGTTTTGCAACAGCAACACAAGTGAGACAAATGGTTTGCAACACTAACACAAGTGCAAAAAGTGGTTTTGCAACACCAACACAAGTGAGAAAAATGGTTTTGCAACAATAACACAAGTGCAAAAAGTGGTTTTCAACGCCAGCACAAGTGAGAAAAGTGGTTCTGCAACACAAGCTCTAGTCTGGAAAGTGGTTTTCAATGCCAGCACAAGTGCGGAAAATGGTTTTGCAACACTAACACAAGTGCAAAAAGTGGTTTTGCAACACCAACACAAGTGAGACAAATGGTTTTGCAACACTAACACAAGTGCAGAAAGTGGTTTTGCAACAACAACACAAGTGAGACAAATGGTTTTGCAACACTAACACAAGTGCAAAAAGTGGTTTTGCAACACTAACACAAGTGCGAAAAGTGGTTTTGCACCACAAACACAAGTGTAAAAGTGGTTTTGCAACACTACCACAAGTGTTAAAGTGGTTTTGCAACACGAGCACAAGTGCGATAAGAGGTTTTGCAACACAAACCCAATTGCGATTTGTGGTTTTCAACACTGGCACAAGTGCGAAAAGTGGTATTGCAACACGAACACACGTGTGAAAAGTGGTTTTGCAACACTAAGACAAATGCGAATTGTGGTTTTCAACACCAACACAAGTGTGAAAAGTGGATTTGCAACACTAACACAAGTGTGAAAAGTCGTTTTCAATGCCAGGACAAGTGTGGCAAGTGGTTTTTCAACACTAACACAAGTGCAAAAAGTGCTTTTCAACACTAGCAGATGTGCAAAACGTGGTTTTCAACGCAAGCACAAGTGCAGAAAGTGATTTTGCAATACTAGTACATGTGTGAAAATTGGTTTTCAATGCCAGCACAAGTGTGGAAGGTGGTTTTGCAACCCTAACGCAAGTGCAAAAAGTGGTTTTCAATGCCAGCACAAGTGAGAAAAGTGGTTCTGCAACACAAGCTCTAGTCTGGAAAGTCGTTTTCAATGCCAGCACAAGTGCGAAAAGTGGTTTTGCAACAGCAACACAAGTGAGACAAATGGTTTGCAACACTAACACAAGTGCAAAAAGTGGTTTTGCAACACCAACACAAGTGAGACAAATGGTTTTGCAACACTAACACAAGTGCAGAAAGTGGTTTTAAGCACTAACAGGAGCGCGAAAAGTGGTTTTCAACACTAGCAGATGTGTGAAAAGTGGTTTTCAATGCCAGCACAAGTGTGGAAAGTGGTTTTGCAACATTAACACAAGTGTAAAAAGTGGTTTTCAATGCCAGCACAAGTGACAAAAGTGGTTCTGCAACACAAGCTCTAGTCTGGAAAGTGATTTTCAATGCCAGCACAAGTGCGAAAAGTGGTTTTGCAACAGCAACACAAATGCGGAAAGTGGTTTTCAATGCCAGCACAAGTACGGAAAGTAGTTCTGCAACACTAACACAAGTGCAAAAAGTGGTTTTCAACGCCAGCACAAGTGCGAGCACTCGTTCTGCAACACAAGCTCAAGTGTGGAAAGTGGTTTTAAACACCAGCACAAGTGCGGAAAATGGTTTTGCAACACTAACACAAGTGCGAAAAGTCATTTTGCAACACTAAGACAAATGCGAATTGTGGTTTTCAACACTAGCGCAAGTGTAAAAAGTGGATTTGCAACACTAACACAAGTGTGAAAAGTCGTTTTGCAACACTAACACAAGTGCAAAAAGTGGTTTTCAATGCCAGCACAAGTGACAAAGGTGGTTCTGCAACACAAGCTCTAGTCTGGAAAGTGTTTTTCAATGCCAGCACAAGTGCGAAAAGTGGTTTTGCAACAGCAACACAAGTGTGGAAAGTGATTTTCAATGCCAGCACAAGTGCGGAAAGTAGTTCTGCAACACTAGGTCAAGTGTGGAAAGTGGTTTTAAACACCAGCACAAGTGCGATAAGAGGTTTTGCAACACTAACACAAGTGCGAAAAGTCGTTTTGCAACACTAACACAAGTGCAAAAAGTCGTTTTGCAACACTAACACAAGTGCAGAAAGTGGTTTTGAGCACTAACAGGAGCGCGAAAAGTGGTTTTCAACACTAGCAGATGTGCAAAAAGTGGTTTTCAATGCCAGCACCAGTAAGAAAAGTGGTTCTGCAACACAAGCTCTAGTCTGGAAAGTGGTTTTCAATGCCAGCACAAGTGCAAAAAGGTTGTTTTGCAACAGCAACACAAGTGAGACAAATGGTTTTGCAACACTAACACAAGTGCAAAAAGTGGTTTTCAACGCCAGCACAAGTACGAAAAGTGGTTCTGCAACACAAGCTCAAGTGTGGAAAGTGGTTTTAAACACCAGCACAAGTGCGGAAAATGGTTTTGCAACACTAACACAAGTGCAAAAAGTGGTTTTCAACACTAACACAAGTGCAAAAAGTGGTTTTGCAACACTAACACAAGTGCGAAAAGTGGTTTTGCAACACAAACGCAAGTGTAAAAGTGGTTTTGCAACACCAACACAAGTGAGACAAATGGTTTTGCAACAATAACACAAGTGCAAAAAGTGGTTTTCAACGCCAGCACAAGTGCGTAAAGTGGTTCTGCAACACAAGCTCAAGTGTCGAAAGTGGTTTTCAATGCCAGCACAAGTGCAGAAAGTCGTTCTGCAACACTAGCTCAAGTGTGAAAAGTGGTTTTAAACACCAGCACAAGTGCGGAAAATGGTTTTGCAACACTAACACAAGTGCAAAAAGTGGTTTTGCAACACCAACACAAGTGTAAAAGTGGTTTTGCAACACTACCACAAGTGTGAAAGTGGTTTTGCAACACGAGCACAAGTGCGATAAGAGGTTTTGCAACACAAACCCAATTGCGATTTGTGGTTTTCAACACTGGCACAAGTGCGAAAAGTGGTATTGCAACACGAACACAAGTGTGAAAAGTGGTTTTGCAACACTAAGACAAATGCGAATTGTGGTTTTCAACACTAACACAAGTGTGAAAAGTGGATTTGCAACACTAACACAAGTGTGAAAAGTCGTTTTGCAACACTAACACAAATGCAAAAAGTGATTTACAACACCAGCACGAGTGCAGAAAGTGGTTTGCAACACTAACACAAGTGTCGAAAGTGGTTTTCAATGGCAGCACAAGTGTGGAAAGTGGTTTTGCAACAGCAACACAAGTGAGACAAATGGTTTGCAACACTAACACAAGTGCAAAAAGTGGTTTTGCAACACCAACACAAGTGAGACAAATGGTTTTGCAACAATAACACAAGTGCAAAAAGTGGTTTTCAACGCCAGCACAAGTGAGAAAAGTGGTTCTGCAACACAAGCTCTAGTCTGGAAAGTGGTTTTCAATGCCAGCACAAGTGCGGAAAATGGTTTTGCAACACTAACACAAGTGCAAAAAGTGGTTTTGCAACACCAACACAAGTGAGACAAATGGTTTTGCAACACTAACACAAGTGCAGAAAGTGGTTTTGCAACAACAACACAAGTGAGACAAATGGTTTTGCAACACTAACACAAGTGCAAAAAGTGGTTTTGCAACACTAACACAAGTGCGAAAAGTGGTTTTGCACCACAAACACAAGTGTAAAAGTGGTTTTGCAACACTACCACAAGTGTTAAAGTGGTTTTGCAACACGAGCACAAGTGCGATAAGAGGTTTTGCAACACAAACCCAATTGCGATTTGTGGTTTTCAACACTGGCACAAGTGCGAAAAGTGGTATTGCAACACGAACACACGTGTGAAAAGTGGTTTTGCAACACTAAGACAAATGCGAATTGTGGTTTTCAACACCAACACAAGTGTGAAAAGTGGATTTGCAACACTAACACAAGTGTGAAAAGTCGTTTTCAATGCCAGGACAAGTGTGGCAAGTGGTTTTTCAACACTAACACAAGTGCAAAAAGTGCTTTTCAACACTAGCAGATGTGCAAAACGTGGTTTTCAACGCAAGCACAAGTGCAGAAAGTGATTTTGCAATACTAGTACATGTGTGAAAATTGGTTTTCAATGCCAGCACAAGTGTGGAAGGTGGTTTTGCAACCCTAACGCAAGTGCAAAAAGTGGTTTTCAATGCCAGCACAAGTGAGAAAAGTGGTTCTGCAACACAAGCTCTAGTCTGGAAAGTCGTTTTCAATGCCAGCACAAGTGCGAAAAGTGGTTTTGCAACAGCAACACAAGTGAGACAAATGGTTTGCAACACTAACACAAGTGCAAAAAGTGGTTTTGCAACACCAACACAAGTGAGACAAATGGTTTTGCAACACTAACACAAGTGCAGAAAGTGGTTTTAAGCACTAACAGGAGCGCGAAAAGTGGTTTTCAACACTAGCAGATGTGTGAAAAGTGGTTTTCAATGCCAGCACAAGTGTGGAAAGTGGTTTTGCAACATTAACACAAGTGTAAAAAGTGGTTTTCAATGCCAGCACAAGTGACAAAAGTGGTTCTGCAACACAAGCTCTAGTCTGGAAAGTGATTTTCAATGCCAGCACAAGTGCGAAAAGTGGTTTTGCAACAGCAACACAAATGCGGAAAGTGGTTTTCAATGCCAGCACAAGTACGGAAAGTAGTTCTGCAACACTAACACAAGTGCAAAAAGTGGTTTTCAACGCCAGCACAAGTGCGAGCACTCGTTCTGCAACACAAGCTCAAGTGTGGAAAGTGGTTTTAAACACCAGCACAAGTGCGGAAAATGGTTTTGCAACACTAACACAAGTGCGAAAAGTCATTTTGCAACACTAAGACAAATGCGAATTGTGGTTTTCAACACTAGCGCAAGTGTAAAAAGTGGATTTGCAACACTAACACAAGTGTGAAAAGTCGTTTTGCAACACTAACACAAGTGCAAAAAGTGGTTTTCAATGCCAGCACAAGTGACAAAGGTGGTTCTGCAACACAAGCTCTAGTCTGGAAAGTGTTTTTCAATGCCAGCACAAGTGCGAAAAGTGGTTTTGCAACAGCAACACAAGTGTGGAAAGTGATTTTCAATGCCAGCACAAGTGCGGAAAGTAGTTCTGCAACACTAGGTCAAGTGTGGAAAGTGGTTTTAAACACCAGCACAAGTGCGATAAGAGGTTTTGCAACACTAACACAAGTGCGAAAAGTCGTTTTGCAACACTAACACAAGTGCAAAAAGTCGTTTTGCAACACTAACACAAGTGCAGAAAGTGGTTTTGAGCACTAACAGGAGCGCGAAAAGTGGTTTTCAACACTAGCAGATGTGCAAAAAGTGGTTTTCAATGCCAGCACCAGTAAGAAAAGTGGTTCTGCAACACAAGCTCTAGTCTGGAAAGTGGTTTTCAATGCCAGCACAAGTGCAAAAAGGTTGTTTTGCAACAGCAACACAAGTGAGACAAATGGTTTTGCAACACTAACACAAGTGCAAAAAGTGGTTTTCAACGCCAGCACAAGTACGAAAAGTGGTTCTGCAACACAAGCTCAAGTGTGGAAAGTGGTTTTAAACACCAGCACAAGTGCGGAAAATGGTTTTGCAACACTAACACAAGTGCAAAAAGTGGTTTTCAACACTAACACAAGTGCAAAAAGTGGTTTTCAATGCCAGCACAAGTGCGGAAAATGGTTTTGCAACACTAACACAAGTGCAAAAAGTGGTTTTGCAACACCAACACAAGTGAAACAAATGGTTTTGCAACACTAACTCAAGTGCAGAAAGTGGTTTTGAGCACTAACAGGAGCGTAAAAAGTGGTTTTCAACACTAGCAGATGTGCAAAAAGTGGTTTTCAACGCCAGCAAAAGTGCAGAAAGTGGTTTTGCAATAATAACACAAGTGCAGAAAGTGGTTTTCAATGCCAGCACAAGTGCAGAAAGTGATTTTGCAATACTAGCACATGTGTGAAAAGAGGTTTTCAATGACAGCACAAGTGTGGAAAGTGGTTTTGCAACACTAACACAAGTGCAAAAAGTGGTTTTCAATGCCAGCACAAGTGAGAAAAGTGGTTCTGCAACACAAGCTCTAGTCTGGAAAGTGGTTTTCAATGCCAGCACAAGTGCAAAAAGTTGTTTTGCAACAGCAACACAAGTGAGACAAATGGTTTTGCAACACGAACACAAATGCAAAAAGTGGTTTTCAACGCCAGCACAAGTACGAAAAGTGGTTCTGCAACACAAGCTCAAGTGTGGAAAGTGGTTCTAAACACCAGCACAAGTGCGGAAAATGGTTTTGCAACACTAACACAAGTGCAAAAAGTGGTTTTTCAACACGAACACAAATGCAAAAAGTGGTTTTGCAACACTAACACAAGTGCGAAAAGTGGTTTTGCAACACAAACACAAGTGTAAAAGTGGTTTTGCAACACCAACACAAGTGAGACAAATGGTTTTGCAACAATAACACAAGTGCAAAAAGTGGTTTTCAACGCCAGCACAAGTGCGTAAAGTGGTTCTGCAACACAAGCTCAAGTGTGGAAAGTGGTTTTCAATGCTAGCACAAGTGCAGAAAGTCGTTCTGCAACACTAGCTCAAGTGTGGAAAGTGGTTTTAAACACCAGCACAAGTGCGGAAAATGGTTTTGCAACACTAACGCAAGTGCAAAAAGTGGTTTTGCAACACCAACGCAAGTGAGACAAATGGTTTTGCAACACTAACACAAGTGCGAAAAGTGGTTTTGCAACACAAACACAAGTGTAAAAGTGGTTTTGCAACACTACCACAAGTGTGAAAGTGGTTTTGCAACACGAGCACAAGTGCGATAAGAGGTTTTGCAACACAAACCCAATTGCGATTTGTGGTTTTCAACACAGGCACAAGTGAGAAAAGTGGGATTGCAACACGAACACAAGTGTGAAAAGTGGTTTTGCAACACTAAGACAAATGCGAATTGTGGTTTTCAACACTAACACAAGTGTGAAAAGTGGGTTTGCAACACTAACACAAGTGTGAAAAGTCGTTTTGCAACACTAACACAAGTGCAAAAAGTGGTTTAAAACACCAGCACGGGTGCAGAACGTGGTTTGCAACACGAACACAAGTGTCGAAAGTGGTTTTCAATGCCAGCACAAGTGTGGAAAGTGGTTTTGCAACACTAACACAAGTGCAAAAAGTGCTTTTCAACAACAGCAGATGTGCAAAACGTGGTTTTCAACGCCAGCACAAGTGCAGAAAGTCGTTTTGCAATACTAGTACATGTGTGAAAAGTGGTTTTCAATGCCAGCACACGTGTGGAAAGTGGTTTTGCAACACTAACACAAGTGCGAAAAGTCATTTTGCAACACTAAGACAAATGCGGCTGGTGGTTTTCAACACTAGCGCAAGTGTGAAAAGTGGATTTGCAACACTAACACAAGTGTGAAAAGTCGTTTTGCAACACTAACACAAGTGCAAAAAGTGGTTTTCAATGCCAGCACAAGTGACAAAAGTGGTTCTGCAACACAAGCTCTCGTCTGGAAAGTGGTTTTCAATGCCAGCACAAGTGCGGAAAATGGTTTTCCAACACTAACACAAGTGCAAAAAGTGGTTTTGCAACACCAACACAAGTGAGACAAATGGTTTTGCAACACTAACACAAGTGCAGAAAGTAGTTTTAAGCACTTACAGGAGCGCGAAAAGTGGTTTTCAACAAAAGCAGATGTGCAAAAATTGGTTTTCAATGCCAGCACAAGTGACAAAAGTGGTTCTGCAACACAAGCTCCAGTCTAGAAAGTGGTTTTCAATGCCAGCACAAGTGCGAAAAGTGGTTTTGCAACAGCAACACAAGTGCGGAAAGTGGTTTTCAATGCCAGCACAAGTGCGGAAAGTAGTTCTGCAACACTATCTCAAGTGTGGAAAGTGGTTTTAAACACCAGCACAAGTGCGGGAAATGGTTTTGCAACACTAACACAAGTGCAAAAAGTGGTTTTCAACACCAGCACAAGTGTGGAAAGTGGTTTTGCAACACTAACACAAGTGCAAAAAGTGGTTTTGCAACACCAACACAAGTGTAAAAGTGGTTTTGCAACACTACCACAAGTGTGAAAGTGGTTTTGCAACACGAGCACAAGTGCGATAAGAGGTTTTGCAACACAAACCCAATTGCGATTTGTGGTTTTCAACACTGGCACAAGTGCGAAAAGTGGTATTGCAACACGAACACAAGTGTGAAAAGTGGTTTTGCAACACTAAGACAAATGCGAATTGTGGTTTTCAACACTAACACAAGTGTGAAAAGTGGATTTGCAACACTAACACAAGTGTGAAAAGTCGTTTTGCAACACTAACACAAATGCAAAAAGTGATTTACAACACCAGCACGAGTGCAGAAAGTGGTTTGCAACACTAACACAAGTGTCGAAAGTGGTTTTCAATGGCAGCACAAGTGTGGAAAGTGGTTTTGCAACAGCAACACAAGTGAGACAAATGGTTTGCAACACTAACACAAGTGCAAAAAGTGGTTTTGCAACACCAACACAAGTGAGACAAATGGTTTTGCAACAATAACACAAGTGCAAAAAGTGGTTTTCAACGCCAGCACAAGTGAGAAAAGTGGTTCTGCAACACAAGCTCTAGTCTGGAAAGTGGTTTTCAATGCCAGCACAAGTGCGGAAAATGGTTTTGCAACACTAACACAAGTGCAAAAAGTGGTTTTGCAACACCAACACAAGTGAGACAAATGGTTTTGCAACACTAACACAAGTGCAGAAAGTGGTTTTGCAACACCAACACAAGTGAGACAAATGGTTTTGCAACACTAACACAAGTGCAAAAAGTGGTTTTGCAACACTAACACAAGTGCGAAAAGTGGGTTTGCACCACAAACACAAGTGTAAAAGTGGTTTTGCAACACTACCACAAGTGTTAAAGTGGTTTTGCAACACGAGCACAAGTGTGATAAGAGGTTTTGCAACACAAACCCAATTGCGATTTGTGGTTTTCAACACTGGCACAAGTGTGAAAAGTGGATTTGCAACACTAACACAAGTGTGACAAGTCGTTTTGCAACACTAACACAAGTGCAAAAAGTGGTTTACAACACCAGCACGAGTGCAGAAAGTGGTTTGCAACACTAACACAAGTGTCGAAAGTGGTTTTCAATGCCAGCACAAGTGTGGCAAGTGGTTTTTCAACACTAACACAAGTGCAAAAAGTGCTTTTCAACACTAGCAGATGTGCAAAACGTGGTTTTCAACGCAAGCACAAGTGCAGAAAGTGATTTTGCAATACTAGTACATGTGTGAAAATTGGTTTTCAATGCCAGCACAAGTGTGGAAGGTGGTTTTGCAACCCTAACGCAAGTGCAAAAAGTGGTTTTCAATGCCAGCACAAGTGAGAAAAGTGGTTCTGCAACACAAGCTCTAGTCTGGAAAGTCGTTTTCAATGCCAGCACAAGTGCGAAAAGTGGTTTTGCAACAGCAACACAAGTGAGACAAATGGTTTGCAACACTAACACAAGTGCAAAAAGTGGTTTTGCAACACCAACACAAGTGAGACAAATGGTTTTGCAACAATAACACAAGTGCGAAAAGTGGTTTTGCAACACAAACACAAGTGTAAAAGTGGTTTTTAACGCCAGCACAAGTGCAGAAAGTGGTTTTGCAATACTAGCACATGTGTGAAAAATGGTTTTCAATGCCAGCACAAGTGTGGAAAGTGGTTTTGCAACATTAAAACAAGTGCAAAAAGTGGTTTTCAATGCCAGCACAAGTGACAAAAGTGGTTCTGCAACACAAGCTCTCGTCTGGAAAGTGGTTTTCAATGCGAGCACAAGTGTAGAAAGTGGTTTTGCAACACTAACACAAGTGCAAAAAGTGGTTTTCAATGCCAGCACAAGTGCGGAAAATGGTTTTGCAACACTAACACAAGTGCAAAAAGTGGTTTTGCAACACCAACACAAGTGAAACAAATGGTTTTGCAACACTAACTCAAGTGCAGAAAGTGGTTTTGAGCACTAACAGGAGCGTAAAAAGTGGTTTTCAACACTAGCAGATGTGCAAAAAGTGGTTTTCAACGCCAGCAAAAGTGCAGAAAGTGGTTTTGCAATAATAACACAAGTGCAGAAAGTGGTTTTCAATGCCAGCACAAGTGCAGAAAGTGATTTTGCAATACTAGCACATGTGTGAAAAGAGGTTTTCAATGACAGCACAAGTGTGGAAAGTGGTTTTGCAACACTAACACAAGTGCAAAAAGTGGTTTTCAATGCCAGCACAAGTGAGAAAAGTGGTTCTGCAACACAAGCTCTAGTCTGGAAAGTGGTTTTCAATGCCAGCACAAGTGCGAAAAGTGGTTTTGCAACAGCAACACAAATGCGGAAAGTGGTTTTCAATGCCAGCACAAGTACGGAAAGTAGTTCTGCAACACTAGCTCAAGTGTGGAAAGTGGTTTTGCAACATAAACACAAGTGCAAAAAGTGGTTTTCAACGCCAGCACAAGTGCGGAAAATGGTTTTGCAACACTAACACAAGTGCGAAAAGTCATTTTGCAACACTAAGACAAATGCGAATTGTGGTTTTCAACACTAGCGCAAGTGTAAAAAGTGGATTTGCAACACTAACACAAGTGTGAAAAGTCGTTTTGCAACACTAACACAAGTGCAAAAAGTGGTTTTCAATGCCAGCACAAGTGACAAAGGTGGTTCTGCAACACAAGCTCTAGCCTGGAAAGTGGTTTTCAATGCCAGCACAAGTGCGAAAAGTGGTTTTGCAACAGCAACACAAGTGTGGAAAGTGGTTTTCAATGCCAGCACAAGTGCGGAAAGTAGTTCTGCAACACTAGGTCAAGTGTGGAAAGTGGTTTTAAACACCAACACAAGTGCGATAAGAGGTTTTGCAACACTAACACAAGTGCGAAAAGTCGTTTTGCAACACTAACACAAGTGCAAAAAGTCGTTTTGCAACACTAACACAAGTGCAGAAAGTGGTTTTGAGCACTAACAGGAGCGCGAAAAGTGGTTTTCAACACTAGCAGATGTGCAAAAAGTGGTTTTCAATGCCAGCACCAGTGAGAAAAGTGGTTCTGCAACACAAGCTCTAGTCTGGAAAGTGGTTTTCAATGCCAGCACAAGTGCAAAAAGTTGTTTTGCAACACTAACACAAGTGCGAAAAGTGGTTTTGCAACACAAACGCAAGTGTAAAAGTGGTTTTGCAACACCAACACAAGTGAGACAAATGGTTTTGCAACAATAACACAAGTGCAAAAAGTGGTTTTCAACACTAACACAAGTGCAAAAAGTGGTTTTGCAACACTAACACAAGTGCGAAAAGTGGTTTTGCAACACCAACACAAGTGAGACAAATGGTTTTGCAACAATAACACAAGTGCAAAAAGTGGTTTTCAACGCCAGCACAAGTGCGTAAAGTGGTTCTGCAACACAAGCTCAAGTGTCGAAAGTGGTTTTCAATGCCAGCACAAGTGCAGAAAGTCGTTCTGCAACACTAGCTCAAGTGTGGAAAGTGGTTTTAAACACCAGCACAAGTGCGGAAAATGGTTTTGCAACACTAACACAAGTGCAAAAAGTGGTTTTGCAACACCAACACAAGTGTAAAAGTGGTTTTGCAACACTACCACAAGTGTGAAAGTGGTTTTGCAACACGAGCACAAGTGCGATAAGAGGTTTTGCAACACAAACCCAATTGCGATTTGTGGTTTTCAACACTGGCACAAGTGCGAAAAGTGGTATTGCAACACGAACACAAGTGTGAAAAGTGGTTTTGCAACACTAAGACAAATGCGAATTGTGGTTTTCAACACTAACACAAGTGTGAAAAGTGGATTCGCAACACTAACACAAGTGTGAAAAGTGGTTTTCAATGCCAGCACAAGTGTGGAAAGTGGTTTTGCAACAGCAACACAAGTGAGACAAATGGTTTGCAACACTAACACAAGTGCAAAAAGTGGTTTTGCAACACCAACACAAGTGAGACAAATGGTTTTGCAACAATAACACAAGTGCAAAAAGTGGTTTTCAACGCCAGCACAAGTGAGAAAAGTGGTTCTGCAACACAAGCTCTAGTCTGAAAAGTGGTTTTCAATGCCAGCACAAGTGCGGAAAATGGTTTTGCAACACGAACACAAGTGCAAAAAGTGGTTTTGCAACACCAACACAAGTGAGACAAATGGTTTTGCAACACTAACACAAGTGCAGAAAGTGGTTTTGCAACACCAACACAAGTGAG
This sequence comes from Myxine glutinosa, assembly GCF_964187855.1. Taxonomy (NCBI): domain Eukaryota; kingdom Metazoa; phylum Chordata; class Myxini; order Myxiniformes; family Myxinidae; genus Myxine; species Myxine glutinosa. The sequence goes on from NC_136268.1 coordinate 10,797,635, forward strand.
ACAAATGGTTTTGCAACACTAACACAAGTGCAAAAAGTGGTTTTGCAACACTAACACAAGTGCGAAAAGTGGTTTTGCACCACAAACACAAGTGTAAAAGTGGTTTTGCAACACTACCACAAGTGTTAAAGTGGTTTTGCAACACGAGCACAAGTGCGATAAGAGGTTTTGCAACACAAACCCAATTGCGATTTGTGGTTTTCAACACTGGCACAAGTGCGAAAAGTGGTATTGCAACACGAACACAAGTGTGAAAAGTGGTTTTGCAACACTAAGACAAATGCGAATTGTGGTTTTCAACACCAACACAAGTGTGAAAAGTGGATTTGCAACACTAACACAAGTGTGAAAAGTCGTTTTGCAACACTAACACAAGTGCAAAAAGTGGTTTACAACACCAGCACGAGTGCAGAAAGTGGTTTGCAACACTAACACAAGTGTCGAAAGTGGTTTTCAATGCCAGCACAAGTGTGGCAAGTGGTTTTTCAACACTAACACAAGTGCAAAAAGTGCTTTTCAACACTAGCAGATGTGCAAAACGTGGTTTTCAACGCAAGCACAAGTGCAGAAAGTGATTTTGCAATACTAGTACATGTGTGAAAATTGGTTTTCAATGCCAGCACAAGTGTGGAAGGTGGTTTTGCAACCCTAACGCAAGTGCAAAAAGTGGTTTTCAATGCCAGCACAAGTGAGAAAAGTGGTTCTGCAACACAAGCTCTAGTCTGGAAAGTCGTTTTCAATGCCAGCACAAGTGCGAAAAGTGGTTTTGCAACAGCAACACAAGTGAGACAAATGGTTTGAAACACGAACACAAGTGCCAAAGTGGTTTTGCAACACCAACACAAGTGAGACAAATGGTTTTGCAACAATAACACGTGCGAAAAGTGGTTTTGCAACACAAACACAAGTGTAAAAGTGGTTTTTAACGCCAGCACAAGTGCAGAAAGTGGTTTTGCAATACTAGCACATGTGTGAAAAATGGTTTTCAATGCCAGCACAAGTGTGGAAAGTGGTTTTGCAACATTAACACAAGTGCAAAAAGTGGGTTTCAATGCCAGCACAAGTGGCAAAAGTGGTTCTGCAACACAAGCTCTCGTCTGGAAAGTGGTTTTCAATGCTAGCACAAGTGTAGAAAGTGGTTTTGCAACACTAACACAAGTGCAAAAAGTTGTTTTGCAACACTAACACAAGTGCGAAAAGTGGTTTTGCAACACAAACGCAAGTGTAAAAGTGGTTTTGCAACACCAACACAAGTGAGACAAATGGTTTTGCAACAATAACACAAGTGCAAAAAGTGGTTTTCAACACTAACACAAGTGCAAAAAGTGGTTTTGCAACACTAACACAAGTGCGAAAAGTGGTTTTGCAACACAAACGCAAGTGTAAAAGTGGTTTTGCAACACCAACACAAGTGAGACAAATGGTTTTGCAACAATAACACAAGTGCAAAAAGTGGTTTTCAACGCCAGCACAAGTGCGTAAAGTGGTTCTGCAACACAAGCTCAAGTGTCGAAAGTGGTTTTCAATGCCAGCACAAGTGCAGAAAGTCGTTCTGCAACACTAGCTCAAGTGTGGAAAGTGGTTTTAAACACCAGCACAAGTGCGGAAAATGGTTTTGCAACACTAACACAAGTGCAAAAAGTGGTTTTGCAACACCAACACAAGTGAAACAAATGGTTTTGCAACACTAACTCAAGTGCAGAAAGTGGTTTTGAGCACTAACAGGAGCGTAAAAAGTGGTTTTCAACACTAGCAGATGTGCAAAAAGTGGTTTTCAACGCCAACAAAAGTGCAGAAAGTGGTTTTGCAATAATAACACAAGTGCAGAAAGTGGTTTTCAATGCCAGCACAAGTGCAGAAAGTGATTTTGCAATACTAGCACATGTGTGAAAAGAGGTTTTCAATGACAGCACAAGTGTGGAAAGTGGTTTTGCAACACTAACACAAGTCCAAAAAGTGGTTTTCAATGCCAGCACAAGTGAGAAAAGTGGTTCTGCAACACAAGCTCTAGTCTGGAAAGTGGTTTTCAATGCCAGCACAAGTGCGAAAAGTGGTTTTGCAACAGCAACACAAATGCGGAAAATGGTTTTCAATGCCAGCACAAGTACGGAAAGTAGTTCTGCAACACTAGCTCAAGTGTGGAAAGTGGTTTTGCAACACTAACACAAGTGCAAAAAGTGGTTTTCAACGCCAGCACAAGTGCGAAAACTGGATCTGCAACACAAGCTCAAGTGTGGAAAGTGGTTTTAAACACCAGCACAAGTGCGGAAAATGGTTTTGCAACACTAACACAAGTGCGAAAAGTCATTTTGCAACACTAAGACCAATGCGAATTGTGGTTTTCAACACTAGCGCAAGTGTAAAAAGTGGATTTGCTACACTAACACAAGTGTGAAAAGTCGTTTTGCAACACTGACACAAGTGCAAAAAGTGGTTTTCAATGCCAGCACAAGTGACAAAGGTTGTTCTGCAACACAAGCTCTAGTCTGGAAAGTGGTTTTCAATGCCAGCACAAGTGCGAAAAGTGGTTTTGCAACAGCAACACAAGTGTGGAAAGTGGTTTTCAATGCCAGCACAAGTGCGGAAAGTAGTTCTGCAACACTAGGTCAAGTGTGGAAAGTGGTTTTAAACACCAGCACAAGTGCGATAAGAGGTTTTGCAACACTAACACAAGTGCGAAAAGTCGTTTTGCAACACTAACACAAGTGCAAAAAGTCGTTTTGCAACACTAACACAAGTGCAGAAAGTGGTTTTGAGAACTAACAGGAGCGCGAAAAGTGGTTTTCAACACTAGCAGATGTGCAAAAAGTGGTTTTCAATGCCAGCACCAGTGAGAAAAGTGGTTCTGCAACACAAGCACTAGTCTGGAAAGTGGTTTTCAATGCCAGCACAAGTGCAAAAAGTTGTTTTGCAACACTAACACAAGTGCGAAAAGTGGTTTTGCAACACAAAAGCAAGTGTAAAAGTGGTTTTGCAACACCAACACAAGTGAGAAAAGTGGTTCTGCAACACAAGCTCTAGTCTGGAAAGTGGTTTTCAATGCCAGCACAAGTGCGGAAAATGGTTTTGCAACACTAACACAAGTGCAGAAAGTGATTTTAAGCACTAACAGGAGCGCGAAAAGTCATTGTGCAACACTAACACAAGTGCGAAAAGTGGTTTTCAATGCCAGCACAAGTGTGGAAAGTGGTTTTGCAACACTAACACAAGTGGAAAAAGTGGTTTTCAATGCCAGCACAAGTGAGAAAAGTGGTTCTCCAACACAAGCTCTAGTCTGTAAAGTGGTTTTCAATGCCAGCACAAGTGCGGAAAATGGTTTTGCAACACTAACACAAGTGGAAAAAGTGGTTTTGCAACACCAACACAAGTGATACAAATGGTTTTGCAACACTAACACAAGTGCAGAAAGTGGTTTTAAGCACTAACAGGCGCGCGAAAAGTGGTTTTCAACACTAGCAGATGTGTGAAAAGTGGTTTTCAATGCCAGCACAAGTGTGGAAAGTGGTTTTGCAACATTAACACAAGTGCAAAAAGTGGTTTTCAATGCCAGCACAAGTGACAAAAGTGGTTCTGCAACACAAGCTCTAGTCTGGAAAGTGGTTTTCAATGCCAGCACAAGTGCGAAAAGTGGTTTTGCAACAGCAACACAAATGCGGAAAGTGGTTTTCAATGCCAGCACAAGTACGGAAAGTAGTTCTGCAACACTAGCTCAAGTGTGGAAAGTGGTTTTGCAACACTAACACAAGTGCAAAAAGTGGTTTTCAACGCCAGCACAAGTGCGAAAACTGGTTCTGCAACACAAGCTCAAGTGTGGAAAGTGGTTTTAAACACCAGCACAAGTGCGGAAAATGGTTTTGCAACACTAACACAAGTGCGAAAAGTCATTTTGCAACACTAAGACAAATGCGGCTGGTGGTTTTCAACACTAGCGCAAGTGTGAAAAGTGGATTTGCAACACTAACACAAGTGTGAAAATTCGTTTTGCAACACTAACACAAGTGCAAAAAGTGGTTTTCAATGCCAGCACAAGTGACAAAAGTGGTTCTGCAACACAAGCTCTAGTCTGGAAAGTGGTTTTCAATGCCAGCACAAGTGCGAAAAGTGGTTTTGCAACAGCAACACAAGTGTGGAAAGTGGTTTTAAACACCAGCACAAGTGCGATAAGAGGTTTTGCAACACTAACACAAGTGCGAAAAGTCGTTTTGCAACACTAACGCAAGTGCGAAAAGTCGTTTTGCAACACTAACACAAGTGAGACAAATGGTTTTGCAACACTAACACAAGTGCAGAAAGTGGTTTTGAGCACTAACAGGAGCGCGAAAAGTGGTTTTCAACACTAGCAGATGTGCAAAAAGTGGTTTTCAATGCCAGCACCAGTGAGAAAAGTGGTTCTGCAACACAAGCTCTAGTCTGGAAAGTGGTTTTCAATGCCAGCACAAGTGCAAAAAGTTGTTTTGCAACAGCAACACAAGTGAGACAAATGGTTTTGCAACACGAACACAAATGCAAAAAGTGGTTTTCAACGCCAGCACAAGTACGAAAAGTGGTTCTGCAACACAAGCTCAAGTGTGGAAAGTGGTTCTAAACACCAGCACAAGTGCGGAAAATGGTTTTGCAACACTAACACAAGTGCAAAAAGTGGTTTTTCAACACGAACACAAATGCAAAAAGTGGTTTTGCAACACTAACACAAGTGCGAAAAGTGGTTTTGCAACACAAACACAAGTGTAAAAGTGGTTTTGCAACACCAACACAAGTGAGACAAATGGTTTTGCAACAATAACACAAGTGCAAAAAGTGGTTTTCAACGCCAGCACAAGTGCGTAAAGTGGTTCTGCAACACAAGCTCAAGTGTGGAAAGTGGTTTTCAATGCTAGCACAAGTGCAGAAAGTCGTTCTGCAACACTAGCTCAAGTGTGGAAAGTGGTTTTAAACACCAGCACAAGTGCGGAAAATGGTTTTGCAACACTAACGCAAGTGCAAAAAGTGGTTTTGCAACACCAACGCAAGTGAGACAAATGGTTTTGCAACACTAACACAAGTGCGAAAAGTGGTTTTGCAACACAAACACAAGTGTAAAAGTGGTTTTGCAACACTACCACAAGTGTGAAAGTGGTTTTGCAACACGAGCACAAGTGCGATAAGAGGTTTTGCAACACAAACCCAATTGCGATTTGTGGTTTTCAACACAGGCACAAGTGAGAAAAGTGGGATTGCAACACGAACACAAGTGTGAAAAGTGGTTTTGCAACACTAAGACAAATGCGAATTGTGGTTTTCAACACTAACACAAGTGTGAAAAGTGGGTTTGCAACACTAACACAAGTGTGAAAAGTCGTTTTGCAACACTAACACAAGTGCAAAAAGTGGTTTAAAACACCAGCACGGGTGCAGAACGTGGTTTGCAACACGAACACAAGTGTCGAAAGTGGTTTTCAATGCCAGCACAAGTGTGGAAAGTGGTTTTGCAACACTAACACAAGTGCAAAAAGTGCTTTTCAACAACAGCAGATGTGCAAAACGTGGTTTTCAACGCCAGCACAAGTGCAGAAAGTCGTTTTGCAATACTAGTACATGTGTGAAAAGTGGTTTTCAATGCCAGCACACGTGTGGAAAGTGGTTTTGCAACACTAACACAAGTGCGAAAAGTCATTTTGCAACACTAAGACAAATGCGGCTGGTGGTTTTCAACACTAGCGCAAGTGTGAAAAGTGGATTTGCAACACTAACACAAGTGTGAAAAGTCGTTTTGCAACACTAACACAAGTGCAAAAAGTGGTTTTCAATGCCAGCACAAGTGACAAAAGTGGTTCTGCAACACAAGCTCTCGTCTGGAAAGTGGTTTTCAATGCCAGCACAAGTGCGGAAAATGGTTTTCCAACACTAACACAAGTGCAAAAAGTGGTTTTGCAACACCAACACAAGTGAGACAAATGGTTTTGCAACACTAACACAAGTGCAGAAAGTAGTTTTAAGCACTTACAGGAGCGCGAAAAGTGGTTTTCAACAAAAGCAGATGTGCAAAAATTGGTTTTCAATGCCAGCACAAGTGACAAAAGTGGTTCTGCAACACAAGCTCCAGTCTAGAAAGTGGTTTTCAATGCCAGCACAAGTGCGAAAAGTGGTTTTGCAACAGCAACACAAGTGCGGAAAGTGGTTTTCAATGCCAGCACAAGTGCGGAAAGTAGTTCTGCAACACTATCTCAAGTGTGGAAAGTGGTTTTAAACACCAGCACAAGTGCGGGAAATGGTTTTGCAACACTAACACAAGTGCAAAAAGTGGTTTTCAACACCAGCACAAGTGTGGAAAGTGGTTTTGCAACACTAACACAAGTGCAAAAAGTGGTTTTCAATGCCAGCACAAGTGAGAAAAGTGGTTCTCCAACACAAGCTCTAGTCTGCAAAATGGTTTTCAATGCCAGCACAAGTGCGAAAAGTGGTTTTGCAACAGCAACACAAGTGAGACAAATGGTTTTGCAATACTAACACAAGTGCAAAAAGTGGTTTTCAACGCCAGCACAAGTACGAAAAGTGGTTTTGCAACACTAACACAAGTGCAAAAAGTGGTTTTCAATGCCAGCACAAGTGAGAAAAGTGGTTCTGCAACACAAGCTCTCGTCTGGAAAGTGGTTTTCAATGCCAGCACAAGTGAGAAAAGTGGTTCTGCAATACAAGCTCTAGTCTGGAAAGTGGTTTTAAATGCCAGCACAAGTGCGAAAAGTGGTTTTGCAACAGCAACACAAGTGAGACAAATGGTTTTGCAACACGGACACAAGTGCAAAAAGTGGTTTTCAATGCCAGCATAAGTGAGAAAAGTGGTTCTGCAACACAAGCTCTATTCTGGAAAGTGGTTTGAATGCCAGCACATGTGCGAAAAGTGGTTTTGCAACAGCAACGCAAGTGAGACAAATGGTTTTGCAACACTAACACAAGTGCGAAAAGTGGTTTTGCAACAAAAACACAAGTGTAAAAGTGGTTTTGCAACACGAACCCAATTGCGATTTGTGGTTTTCAACACAGGCGCTAGTGCGAAAAGTGGTTTTGCAACACGAACACAAGTGAGACAAATGGTGTTGCAACACTAACACAAGTGCAGAAAGTGGTTTTCAATGCCAGCACAAGTGCAGAAAGTGGTTTTGCAATACTAGCACATGTGTGAAAAGAGGTTTTCAATGCCAGCACAAGTGTGGAAAGTGGTTTTGCAACACTAACACAAGTACAAAAAGTGGTTTTCAATGCCAGCACAAGTGAGAAAAGTGGTTCTGCAACACATGCTCTAGTCTGGAAAGTGGTTTTCAATGCCAGCACACGTGCGAAAAGTGGTTTTGCAACAGCAAAACAAGTGCGGAAAGCAGTTCTGCAACACTAGCTCAAGTGTGGAAAGTGGTTTTAAACACCAGCACAAGTGCAGAAAGTGGTTTTTCAATACTAGCACATGTGTGAAAAGTGGTTTTCAATGCCAGCACAAGTGTGGAAAGTGGTTTTGCAACACTAACCCAAGTGCAAAAAGTGGTTTTCAATGCCAGCACAAGTGATAAAAGTGGTTCTGCAACACAAGCTCGAGTCTGGAAAGTGGTTTTCAATGCCAGCACAAGTGCGAAAAGTGGTTTTGCAACAGCAATACAAGTGCGAAAAGTGGTTTTGCAACACCAACACAAGTGGAGAAAGTGGTTTTCAATGCCAACACAAGTGCAGAAAGTGGTTTTGCAATTCTAGCACATGTGCAAAAAGTGGTTTTCAATGCCAGCACAAGTGAGAAAAGTGGTTCTGCAACACAAGCTCTAGTCTGGAAAGTGGTTTTAAATGCCAGCACAAGTGCGAAAAGTGGTTTTGCAACAGCAACACAAGTGAGACAAATGGTTTTGCAACACTAACACAAGTGCAGAAAGTGGTTTTAAGCACTAACAGGAGCGCGAAAAGTGGTTTTCAACACTAGCAGATGTGTGAAAAGTGGTTTTCAATGCCAGCACAAGTGTGGAAAGTGGTTTTGCAACAGCAACACAAGTGCGGAAAGTGGTTTTCAATGCCAGCACAAGTGCGGAAAGTAGTTCTGCAACACTATCTCAAGTGTGGAAAGTGGTTTTAAACACCAGCACAAGTGCGGGAAATGGTTTTGCAACACTAACGCAAGTGCAAAAAGTGGTTTTCAACGCCAGCACAAGTGTGGAAAGTGGTTTTGCAACACTAACACAAGTGCAAAAAGTGGTTTTCAATGCCAGCACAAGTGAGAAAAGTGGTTCTGCAACACAAGCTCTAGTCTGGAAAGTGGTTTTCAATGCCAGCACAAGTGCGGAAAAAGTGGTTTTGCAACACCAACACAAGTGAGACAACTGGTTTTGCAACACTAACACAAGTGCAGAAAGTGGTTTTAAGCACTAACAGGAGCGCGAAAAGTGGTTTTCAACACTAGCAGATGTGTGAAAAGTGGTTTTCAATGCCAGCACAAGTGTGGAAAGTGGTTTTGCAACATTAACACAAGTGCAAAAAGTGGTTTTCAATGCCAGCACAAGTGACAAATGTGGTTCTGCAACACAAGCTCTAGTCTGGAAAGTGGTTTTCAATGCCAGCACAAGTGCAGACAGTCGTTCTGCAACACTAGCTCAAGTGTGGCAAGTGGTTTTAAACACCAGCACAAGTGCGGAAAATGGTTTTGCAACACTAACACAAGTGCAAAAAGTGGTTTTGCAACACCAACACAAGTGAGACAAATGGTTTTGCAACACTAACACAAGTGCAAAAAGTGGTTTTAAGCACTAACAGGAGCGCGAAAATGGTTTTCAACACTAGCAGATTTGAAAAACGTGGTTTTCAACGCCAGCACAAGTGCAGAAAGTGGTTTTGCAATACTACCACATGTGTGAAAAGTGGTTTTCAATGCCAGCACAAGTGTGGAAAGTGGTTTTGCAACACTAACACAAGTGCAAAAAGTGGTTTTGCAACACCAACACAAGTGAGACAAATGGTTTTGCAACACTAACACAAGTGCAAAAAGTGGTTTTAAGCACTAACAGGAGCGCGAAAAGTGGTTTTCAACACTAGCAGATTTGAAAAACGTGGTTTTCAACGACAGCACAAGTGCAGAAAGTGGTTTTGCAATACTACCACATGTGTGAAAAGTGGATTTGCAACACTAACACAAGTGTGAAAATTCGTTTTGCAACACTAACACAAGTGCAAAAAGTGGTTTTCAATGCCAGCACAAGTGACAAAAGTGGTTCTGCAACACAAGCTCTAGTCTGGAAAGTGGTTTTCAATGCCAGCACAAGTGCGAAAAGTGGTTTTGCAACAGCAACACAAGTGTGGAAAGTGGTTTTAAACACCAGCACAAGTGCGATAAGAGGTTTTGCAACACTAACACAAGTGCGAAAAGTCGTTTTGCAACACTAACGCAAGTGCGAAAAGTCGTTTTGCAACACTAACACAAGTGAGACAAATGGTTTTGCAACACTAACACAAGTGCAGAAAGTGGTTTTGAGCACTAACAGGAGCGCGAAAAGTGGTTTTCAACACTAGCAGATGTGCAAAAAGTGGTTTTCAATGCCAGCACCAGTGAGAAAAGTGGTTCTGCAACACAAGCTCTTGTCTGGAAAGTGGTTTTCAATGCCAGCACAAGTGCAAAAAGTTGTTTTGCAACAGCAACACAAGTGAGACAAATGGTTTTGCAACACGAACACAAATGCAAAAAGTGGTTTTCAACGCCAGCACAAGTACGAAAAGTGGTTCTGCAACACAAGCTCAAGTGTGGAAAGTGGTTCTAAACACCAGCACAAGTGCGGAAAATGGTTTTGCAACACTAACACAAGTGCAAAAAGTGGTTTTTCAACACGAACACAAATGCAAAAAGTGGTTTTGCAACACTAACACAAGTGCGAAAAGTGGTTTTGCAACACAAACACAAGTGTAAAAGTGGTTTTGCAACACCAACACAAGTGAGACAAATGGTTTTGCAACAATAACACAAGTGCAAAAAGTGGTTTTCAACGCCAGCACAAGTGCGTAAAGTGGTTCTGCAACACAAGCTCAAGTGTGGAAAGTGGTTTTCAATGCTAGCACAAGTGCAGAAAGTCGTTCTGCAACACTAGCTCAAGTGTGGAAAGTGGTTTTAAACACCAGCACAAGTGCGGAAAATGGTTTTGCAACACTAACGCAAGTGCAAAAAGTGGTTTTGCAACACCAACGCAAGTGAGACAAATGGTTTTGCAACACTAACACAAGTGCGAAAAGTGGTTTTGCAACACAAACACAAGTGTAAAAGTGGTTTTGCAACACTACCACAAGTGTGAAAGTGGTTTTGCAACACGAGCACAAGTGCGATAAGAGGTTTTGCAACACAAACCCAATTGCGATTTGTGGTTTTCAACACAGGCACAAGTGAGAAAAGTGGGATTGCAACACGAACACAAGTGTGAAAAGTGGTTTTGCAACACTAAGACAAATGCGAATTGTGGTTTTCAACACTAACACAAGTGTGAAAAGTGGGTTTGCAACACTAACACAAGTGTGAAAAGTCGTTTTGCAACACTAACACAAGTGCAAAAAGTGGTTTAAAACACCAGCACGGGTGCAGAACGTGGTTTGCAACACGAACACAAGTGTCGAAAGTGGTTTTCAATGCCAGCACAAGTGTGGAAAGTGGTTTTGCAACACTAACACAAGTGCAAAAAGTGCTTTTCAACAACAGCAGATGTGCAAAACGTGGTTTTCAACGCCAGCACAAGTGCAGAAAGTCGTTTTGCAATACTAGTACATGTGTGAAAAGTGGTTTTCAATGCCAGCACACGTGTGGAAAGTGGTTTTGCAACACTAACACAAGTGCGAAAAGTCATTTTGCAACACTAAGACAAATGCGGCTGGTGGTTTTCAACACTAGCGCAAGTGTGAAAAGTGGATTTGCAACACTAACACAAGTGTGAAAAGTCGTTTTGCAACACTAACACAAGTGCAAAAAGTGGTTTTCAATGCCAGCACAAGTGACAAAAGTGGTTCTGCAACACAAGCTCTCGTCTGGAAAGTGGTTTTCAATGCCAGCACAAGTGCGGAAAATGGTTTTCCAACACTAACACAAGTGCAAAAAGTGGTTTTGCAACACCAACACAAGTGAGACAAATGGTTTTGCAACACTAACACAAGTGCAGAAAGTAGTTTTAAGCACTTACAGGAGCGCGAAAAGTGGTTTTCAACACAAGCAGATGTGCAAAAATTGGTTTTCAATGCCAGCACAAGTGACAAAAGTGGTTCTGCAACACAAGCTCCAGTCTAGAAAGTGGTTTTCAATGCCAGCACAAGTGCGAAAAGTGGTTTTGCAACAGCAACACAAGTGCGGAAAGTGGTTTTCAATGCCAGCACAAGTGCGGAAAGTAGTTCTGCAACACTATCTCAAGTGTGGAAAGTGGTTTTAAACACCAGCACAAGTGCGGGAAATGGTTTTGCAACACTAACACAAGTGCAAAAAGTGGTTTTCAACACCAGCACAAGTGTGGAAAGTGGTTTTGCAACACTAACACAAGTGCAAAAAGTGGTTTTCAATGCCAGCACAAGTGAGAAAAGTGGTTCTCCAACACAAGCTCTAGTCTGCAAAATGGTTTTCAATGCCAGCACAAGTGCGAAAAGTGGTTTTGCAACAGCAACTCAAGTGAGACAAATGGTTTTGCAATACTAACACAAGTGCAAAAAGTGGTTTTCAACGCCAGCACAAGTACGAAAAGTGGTTTTGCAACACTAACACAAGTGCAAAAAGTGGTTTTCAATGCCAGCACAAGTGAGAAAAGTGGTTCTGCAACACAAGCTCTCGTCTGGAAAGTGGTTTTCAATGCCAGCACAAGTGAGAAAAGTGGTTCTGCAATACAAGCTCTAGTCTGGAAAGTGGTTTTAAATGCCAGCACAAGTGCGAAAAGTGGTTTTGCAACAGCAACACAAGTGAGACAAATGGTTTTGCAACACGGACACAAGTGCAAAAAGTGGTTTTCAATGCCAGCATAAGTGAGAAAAGTGGTTCTGCAACACAAGCTCTATTCTGGAAAGTGGTTTGAATGCCAGCACATGTGCGAAAAGTGGTTTTGCAACAGCAACGCAAGTGAGACAAATGGTTTTGCAACACTAACACAAGTGCGAAAAGTGGTTTTGCAACAAAAACACAAGTGTAAAAGTGGTTTTGCAACACGAACCCAATTGCGATTTGTGGTTTTCAACACAGGCGCAAGTGCGAAAAGTGGTTTTGCAACACGAACACAAGTGAGACAAATGGTGTTGCAACACTAACACAAGTGCAGAAAGTGGTTTTCAATGCCAGCACAAGTGCAGAAAGTGGTTTTGCAATACTAGCACATGTGTGAAAAGAGGTTTTCAATGCCAGCACAAGTGTGGAAAGTGGTTTTGCAACACTAACACAAGTACAAAAAGTGGTTTTCAATGCCAGCACAAGTGAGAAAAGTGGTTCTGCAACACATGCTCTAGTCTGGAAAGTGGTTTTCAATGCCAGCACACGTGCGAAAAGTGGTTTTGCAACAGCAAAACAAGTGCGGAAAGCAGTTCTGCAACACTAGCTCAAGTGTGGAAAGTGGTTTTAAACACCAGCACAAGTGCAGAAAGTGGTTTTTCAATACTAGCACATGTGTGAAAAGTGGTTTTCAATGCCAGCACAAGTGTGGAAAGTGGTTTTGCAACACTAACCCAAGTGCAAAAAGTGGTTTTCAATGCCAGCACAAGTGATAAAAGTGGTTCTGCAACACAAGCTCGAGTCTGGAAAGTGGTTTTCAATGCCAGCACAAGTGCGAAAAGTGGTTTTGCAACAGCAATACAAGTGCGAAAAGTGGTTTTGCAACACCAACACAAGTGGAGAAAGTGGTTTTCAATGCCAACACAAGTGCAGAAAGTGGTTTTGCAATTCTAGCACATGTGCAAAAAGTGGTTTTCAATGCCAGCACAAGTGAGAAAAGTGGTTCTGCAACACAAGCTCTAGTCTGGAAAGTGGTTTTAAATGCCAGCACAAGTGCGAAAAGTGGTTTTGCAACAGCAACACAAGTGAGACAAATGGTTTTGCAACACTAACACAAGTGCAGAAAGTGGTTTTAAGCACTAACAGGAGCGCGAAAAGTGGTTTTCAACACTAGCAGATGTGTGAAAAGTGGTTTTCAATGCCAGCACAAGTGTGGAAAGTGGTTTTGCAACAGCAACACAAGTGCGGAAAGTGGTTTTCAATGCCAGCACAAGTGCGGAAAGTAGTTCTGCAACACTATCTCAAGTGTGGAAAGTGGTTTTAAACACCAGCACAAGTGCGGGAAATGGTTTTGCAACACTAACGCAAGTGCAAAAAGTGGTTTTCAACGCCAGCACAAGTGTGGAAAGTGGTTTTGCAACACTAACACAAGTGCAAAAAGTGGTTTTCAATGCCAGCACAAGTGAGAAAAGTGGTTCTGCAACACTAGCTCTAGTCTGGAAAGTGGTTTTCAATGCCAGCACAAGTGCGGAAAAAGTGGTTTTGCAACACCAACACAAGTGAGACAACTGGTTTTGCAACACTAACACAAGTGCAGAAAGTGGTTTTAAGCACTAACAGGAGCGCGAAAAGTGGTTTTCAACACTAGCAGATGTGTGAAAAGTGGTTTTCAATGCCAGCACAAGTGTGGAAAGTGGTTTTGCAACATTAACACAAGTGCAAAAAGTGGTTTTCAATGCCAGCACAAGTGACAAATGTGGTTCTGCAACACAAGCTCTAGTCTGGAAAGTGGTTTTCAATGCCAGCACAAGTGCAGACAGTCGTTCTGCAACACTAGCTCAAGTGTGGCAAGTGGTTTTAAACACCAGCACAAGTGCGGAAAATGGTTTTGCAACACTAACACAAGTGCAAAAAGTGGTTTTGCAACACCAACACAAGTGAGACAAATGGTTTTGCAACACTAACACAAGTGCAAAAAGTGGTTTTAAGCACTAACAGGAGCGCGAAAATGGTTTTCAACACTAGCAGATTTGAAAAACGTGGTTTTCAACGCCAGCACAAGTGCAGAAAGTGGTTTTGCAATACTACCACATGTGTGAAAAGTGGTTTTCAATGCCAGCACAAGTGTGGAAAGTGGTTTTGCAACACTAACACAAGTGCAAAAAGTGGTTTTGCAACACCAACACAAGTGAGACAAATGGTTTTGCAACACTAACACAAGTGCAAAAAGTGGTTTTAAGCACTAACAGGAGCGCGAAAAGTGGTTTTCAACACTAGCAGATTTGAAAAACGTGGTTTTCAACGACAGCACAAGTGCAGAAAGTGGTTTTGCAATACTACCACATGTGTGAAAAGTGGATTTGCAACACTAACACAAGTGTGAAAATTCGTTTTGCAACACTAACACAAGTGCAAAAAGTGGTTTTCAATGCCAGCACAAGTGACAAAAGTGGTTCTGCAACACAAGCTCTAGTCTGGAAAGTGGTTTTCAATGCCAGCACAAGTGCGAAAAGTGGTTTTGCAACAGCAACACAAGTGTGGAAAGTGGTTTTAAACACCAGCACAAGTGCGATAAGAGGTTTTGCAACACTAACACAAGTGCGAAAAGTCGTTTTGCAACACTAACGCAAGTGCGAAAAGTCGTTTTGCAACACTAACACAAGTGAGACAAATGGTTTTGCAACACTAACACAAGTGCAGAAAGTTGTTTTGAGCACTAACAGGAGCGCGAAAAGTGGTTTTCAACACTAGCAGATGTGCAAAAAGTGGTTTTCAATGCCAGCACCAGTGAGAAAAGTGGTTCTGCAACACAAGCTCTTGTCTGGAAAGTGGTTTTCAATGCCAGCACAAGTGCAAAAAGTTGTTTTGCAACAGCAACACAAGTGAGACAAATGGTTTTGCAACACGAACACAAATGCAAAAAGTGGTTTTCAACGCCAGCACAAGTACGAAAAGTGGTTCTGCAACACAAGCTCAAGTGTGGAAAGTGGTTCTAAACACCAGCACAAGTGCGGAAAATGGTTTTGCAACACTAACACAAGTGCAAAAAGTGGTTTTTCAACACGAACACAAATGCAAAAAGTGGTTTTGCAACACTAACACAAGTGCGAAAAGTGGTTTTGCAACACAAACACAAGTGTAAAAGTGGTTTTGCAACACCAACACAAGTGAGACAAATGGTTTTGCAACAATAACACAAGTGCAAAAAGTGGTTTTCAACGCCAGCACAAGTGCGTAAAGTGGTTCTGCAACACAAGCTCAAGTGTGGAAAGTGGTTTTCAATGCTAGCACAAGTGCAGAAAGTCGTTCTGCAACACTAGCTCAAGTGTGGAAAGTGGTTTTAAACACCAGCACAAGTGCGGAAAATGGTTTTGCAACACTAACGCAAGTGCAAAAAGTGGTTTTGCAACACCAACGCAAGTGAGACAAATGGTTTTGCAACACTAACACAAGTGCAAAAAGTGGTTTTGCAACACTAACACAAGTGCGAAAAGTGGTTTTGCAACACAAACACAAGTGTAAAAGTGGTTTTGCAACACTACCACAAGTGTGAAAGTGGTTTTGCAACACGAGCACAAGTGCGATAAGAGGTTTTGCAACACAAACCCAATTGCGATTTGTGGTTTTCAACACAGGCACAAGTGAGAAAAGTGGGATTGCAACACGAACACAAGTGTGAAAAGTGGTTTTGCAACACTAAGACAAATGCGAATTGTGGTTTTCAACACTAACACAAGTGTGAAAAGTGGGTTTGCAACACTAACACAAGTGTGAAAAGTCGTTTTGCAACACTAACACAAGTGCAAAAAGTGGTTTAAAACACCAGCACGGGTGCAGAACGTGGTTTGCAACACGAACACAAGTGTCGAAAGTGGTTTTCAATGCCAGCACAAGTGTGGAAAGTGGTTTTGCAACACTAACACAAGTGCAAAAAGTGCTTTTCAACAACAGCAGATGTGCAAAACGTGGTTTTCAACGCCAGCACAAGTGCAGAAAGTCGTTTTGCAATACTAGTACATGTGTGAAAAGTGGTTTTCAATGCCAGCACACGTGTGGAAAGTGGTTTTGCAACACTAACACAAGTGCGAAAAGTCATTTTGCAACACTAAGACAAATGCGGCTGGTGGTTTTCAACACTAGCGCAAGTGTGAAAAGTGGATTTGCAACACTAACACAAGTGTGAAAAGTCGTTTTGCAACACTAACACAAGTGCAAAAAGTGGTTTTCAATGCCAGCACAAGTGACAAAAGTGGTTCTGCAACACAAGCTCTCGTCTGGAAAGTGGTTTTCAATGCCAGCACAAGTGCGGAAAATGGTTTTCCAACACTAACACAAGTGCAAAAAGTGGTTTTGCAACACCAACACAAGTGAGACAAATGGTTTTGCAACACTAACACAAGTGCAGAAAGTAGTTTTAAGCACTTACAGGAGCGCGAAAAGTGGTTTTCAACACAAGCAGATGTGCAAAAATTGGTTTTCAATGCCAGCACAAGTGACAAAAGTGGTTCTGCAACACAAGCTCCAGTCTAGAAAGTGGTTTTCAATGCCAGCACAAGTGCGAAAAGTGGTTTTGCAACAGCAACACAAGTGCGGAAAGTGGTTTTCAATGCCAGCACAAGTGCGGAAAGTAGTTCTGCAACACTATCTCAAGTGTGGAAAGTGGTTTTAAACACCAGCACAAGTGCGGGAAATGGTTTTGCAACACTAACACAAGTGCAAAAAGTGGTTTTCAACACCAGCACAAGTGTGGAAAGTGGTTTTGCAACACTAACACAAGTGCAAAAAGTGGTTTTCAATGCCAGCACAAGTGAGAAAAGTGGTTCTCCAACACAAGCTCTAGTCTGCAAAATGGTTTTCAATGCCAGCACAAGTGCGAAAAGTGGTTTTGCAACAGCAACACAAGTGAGACAAATGGTTTTGCAATACTAACACAAGTGCAAAAAGTGGTTTTCAACGCCAGCACAAGTACGAAAAGTGGTTTTGCAACACTAACACAAGTGCAAAAAGTGGTTTTCAATGCCAGCACAAGTGAGAAAAGTGGTTCTGCAACACAAGCTCTCGTCTGGAAAGTGGTTTTCAATGCCAGCACAAGTGAGAAAAGTGGTTCTGCAATACAAGCTCTAGTCTGGAAAGTGGTTTTAAATGCCAGCACAAGTGCGAAAAGTGGTTTTGCAACAGCAACACAAGTGAGACAAATGGTTTTGCAACACGGACACAAGTGCAAAAAGTGGTTTTCAATGCCAGCATAAGTGAGAAAAGTGGTTCTGCAACACAAGCTCTATTCTGGAAAGTGGTTTGAATGCCAGCACATGTGCGAAAAGTGGTTTTGCAACAGCAACGCAAGTGAGACAAATGGTTTTGCAACACTAACACAAGTGCGAAAAGTGGTTTTGCAACAAAAACACAAGTGTAAAAGTGGTTTTGCAACACGAACCCAATTGCGATTTGTGGTTTTCAACACAGGCGCAAGTGCGAAAAGTGGTTTTGCAACACGAACACAAGTGAGACAAATGGTGTTGCAACACTAACACAAGTGCAGAAAGTGGTTTTCAATGCCAGCACAAGTGCAGAAAGTGGTTTTGCAATACTAGCACATGTGTGAAAAGAGGTTTTCAATGCCAGCACAAGTGTGGAAAGTGGTTTTGCAACACTAACACAAGTACAAAAAGTGGTTTTCAATGCCAGCACAAGTGAGAAAAGTGGTTCTGCAACACATGCTCTAGTCTGGAAAGTGGTTTTCAATGCCAGCACACGTGCGAAAAGTGGTTTTGCAACAGCAAAACAAGTGCGGAAAGCAGTTCTGCAACACTAGCTCAAGTGTGGAAAGTGGTTTTAAACACCAGCACAAGTGCAGAAAGTGGTTTTTCAATACTAGCACATGTGTGAAAAGTGGTTTTCAATGCCAGCACAAGTGTGGAAAGTGGTTTTGCAACACTAACCCAAGTGCAAAAAGTGGTTTTCAATGCCAGCACAAGTGATAAAAGTGGTTCTGCAACACAAGCTCGAGTCTGGAAAGTGGTTTTCAATGCCAGCACAAGTGCGAAAAGTGGTTTTGCAACAGCAATACAAGTGCGAAAAGTGGTTTTGCAACACCAACACAAGTGGAGAAAGTGGTTTTCAATGCCAACACAAGTGCAGAAAGTGGTTTTGCAATTCTAGCACATGTGCAAAAAGTGGTTTTCAATGCCAGCACAAGTGAGAAAAGTGGTTCTGCAACACAAGCTCTAGTCTGGAAAGTGGTTTTAAATGCCAGCACAAGTGCGAAAAGTGGTTTTGCAACAGCAACACAAGTGAGACAAATGGTTTTGCAACACTAACACAAGTGCAGAAAGTGGTTTTAAGCACTAACAGGAGCGCGAAAAGTGGTTTTCAACACTAGCAGATGTGTGAAAAGTGGTTTTCAATGCCAGCACAAGTGTGGAAAGTGGTTTTGCAACAGCAACACAAGTGCGGAAAGTGGTTTTCAATGCCAGCACAAGTGCGGAAAGTAGTTCTGCAACACTATCTCAAGTGTGGAAAGTGGTTTTAAACACCAGCACAAGTGCGGGAAATGGTTTTGCAACACTAACGCAAGTGCAAAAAGTGGTTTTCAACGCCAGCACAAGTGTGGAAAGTGGTTTTGCAACACTAACACAAGTGCAAAAAGTGGTTTTCAATGCCAGCACAAGTGAGAAAAGTGGTTCTGCAACACAAGCTCTAGTCTGGAAAGTGGTTTTCAATGCCAGCACAAGTGCGGAAAAAGTGGTTTTGCAACACCAACACAAGTGAGACAACTGGTTTTGCAACACTAACACAAGTGCAGAAAGTGGTTTTAAGCACTAACAGGAGCGCGAAAAGTGGTTTTCAACACTAGCAGATGTGTGAAAAGTGGTTTTCAATGCCAGCACAAGTGTGGAAAGTGGTTTTGCAACATTAACACAAGTGCAAAAAGTGGTTTTCAATGCCAGCACAAGTGACAAATGTGGTTCTGCAACACAAGCTCTAGTCTGGAAAGTGGTTTTCAATGCCAGCACAAGTGCAGACAGTCGTTCTGCAACACTAGCTCAAGTGTGGAAAGTGGTTTTAAACACCAGCACAAGTGCGGAAAATGGTTTTGCAACACTAACACAAGTGCAAAAAGTGGTTTTGCAACACCAACACAAGTGAGACAAATGGTTTTGCAACACTAACACAAGTGCAAAAAGTGGTTTTAAGCACTAACAGGAGCGCGAAAAGTGGTTTTCAACACTCGCAGATTTGAAAAACGTGGTTTTCAACGCCAGCACAAGTGCAGAAAGTGGTTTTGCAATACTACCACAAGTGTGAAAAGTGGTTTTCAATGCCAGCACAAGTGTGGAAAGTGGTTTTGCAACACTAACACAAGTGCAAAAAGTGGTTTTGCAACACCAACACAAGTGAGACAAATGGTTTTGCAACACTAACACAAGTGCAAAAAGTGGTTTTAAGCACTAACAGGAGCGCGAAAAGTGGTTTTCAACACTAGCAGATTTGAAAAACGTGGTTTTCAACGCCAGCACAAGTGCAGAAAGTGGTTTTGCAATACTACCACATGTGTGAAAAGTGGTTTTCAATGCCAGCACAAGTGTGGAAAGTGGTTTTGCAACACTAACACATGTTCAAAAAGTGGTTTTCAATGCCAGCACAAGTGCGGAAAATGGTTTTGCAACACCAACACAAGTGCAGAAAGTGGTTTTGAGCACTAACAGGTGTGTAAAGAGTGGTTTTCAAAACTAGCAGATGTGCAAAAAGTGGTTTTCAACGCCATCACAAGTGCAGAAATTGGTTTTGCAATACTAGCACATGTGTGAAAAGTGGTTTTCAATGCCAGCACAAGTGTGGAGAGTGGTTTTGCAACACTAACACAGGTGCAAAAAGTGGTTTTCAATGCCAGCCCAAGTGAGAAAAGTGGTTCTGCAACACAAGCTCTAGTCTAGAAAGTGGTTTTCAATGCCAGCGCAAGTGCGGAAAATGGTTTTGCAACAGAAACACAAGTGTAAAAGTGGTTTTGCAACACTACCACAAGTGTGAAAGTGGTTTTGCAACACGAGCACAAGTGCGATAAGAGGTTTTGCAACACAAACCCAATTGCGATTTGTGGTTTTCAACACTGGCACAAGTGCGAAAAGTGGTATTGCAACACGAACACAAGTGTGAAAAGTGGTTTTGCAACACTAAGACAAATGCGAATTGTGGTTTTCAACACTAACACAAGTGTGAAAAGTGGATTTGCAACACTAACACAAGTGCAAAAAGTGGATTTCAATGCCAGCACAAGTGAGAAAAGTGGTTCTGCAACACTAACACAAGTGGAAAAAGTGGTTTTGCAACACCAACACAAGTGAGACAAATGGTTTTGCAACACTAACACAAGTGCAGAAAGTGGTTTTAAGCACTAACAGGAGCGCAAAAAGTGGTTTTCAACACTAGCAGATGTGTGAAAAGTGGTTTTCAATGCCAGCACAAGTGTGGAAAGTGGTTTTGCAACATTAACACAAGTGCAAAAAGTGGTTTTCAATGCCAGCACAAGTGACAAAAGTGGTTCTGCAACACAAGCTCTAGTCTGGAAAGTGGTTTTCAATGCCAGCACAAGTGCGAAAAGTGGTTTTGCAACAGCAACACAAATGCGGAAAGTGGTTTTCAATGCCAGCACAAGTACGGAAAGTAGTTCTGCAACACTAGCTCAAGTGTGGAAAGTGGTTTTGCAACACTAACACAAGTGCAAAAAGTGGTTTTCAACGCCAGCACAAGTACGAAAAGTGGTTCTGCAACACAAGCTCAAGTGTGGAAAGTGGTTTTAAACACCAGCACAAGTGCGGAAAATGGTTTTGCAACACTAACACAAGTGCAAAAAGTGGTTTTGCAACACTAACACAAGTGCGAAAAGTGGTTTTGCAACACAAACGCAAGTGTAAAAGTGGTTTTGCAACACCAACACAAGTGAGACAAATGGTTTTGCAACAATAACACAAGTGCAAAAAGTGGTATTGCAACACGAACACAAGTGTGAAAAGTGGTTTTGCAACACAAACCCAATTGCGATTTGTGGTTTTCAACACTGGCACAAGTGCGAAAAGTGGTATTGCAACACGAACACAAGTGTGAAAAGTGGTTTTGCAACACTAAGACAAATGCGAATTGTGGTTTTCAACACTAACACAAGTGTGAAAAGTGGTTTTGCAACACAAACGCAAGTGTAAAAGTCGTTTTGCAACACCAACACAAGTGAGACAAATGGTTTTGCAACAATAACACAAGTGCAAAAAGTGGTTTTCAACGCCAGCACAAGTGCGTAAAGTGGTTCTGCAACACTAGCTCAAGTGTGGAAAGTGGTTTTAAACACCAGCACAAGTGCGGAAAATGGTTTTGCAACACTAACACAAGTGCAAAAAGTGGTTTTGCAACACCAACACAAGTGTAAAAGTGGTTTTGCAACACGAGCACAAGTGCGATAAGAGGTTTTGCAACACAAACCCAATTGCGATTTGTGGTTTTCAACACTGGCACAAGTGCGAAAAGTGATATTGCAACACGAACACAAGTGTGAAAAGTGGTTTTGCAACACTAAGACAAATGCGAATTGTGGTTTTCAACACTAACACAAGTGTGAAAAGTGGATTTGCAACACTAACACAAATGCAAAAAGTGGTTTACAACACCAGCACGAGTGCAGAAAGTGGTTTGCAACACTAACACAAGTGTCGAAAGTGGTTTTCAATGCCAGCACAAGTGTGGAAAGTGGTTTTGCAACAGCAACACAAGTGAGACAAATGGTTTGCAACACTAACACAAGTGCAAAAAGTGGTTTTGCAACACCAACACAAGTGAGAAAAATGGTTTTGCAACAATAACACAAGTGCAAAAAGTGGTTTTCAACGCCAGCACAAGTGAGAAAAGTGGTTCTGCAACACAAGCTCTAGTCTGGAAAGTGGTTTTCAATGCCAGCACAAGTGCGGAAAATGGTTTTGCAACACTAACACAAGTGCAAAAAGTGGTTTTGCAAAACCAACACAAGTGAGACAAATGGTTTTGCAACACTAACACAAGTGCAGAAAGTGGTTTTGCAACACCAACACAAGTGAGACAAATGGTTTTGCAACACTAACACAAGTGCAAAAAGTGGTTTTGCAACACTAACACAAGTGCGAAAAGTGGTTTTGCACCACAAACACAAGTGTAAAAGTGGTTTTGCAACACTACCACAAGTGTTAAAGTGGTTTTGCAACACGAGCACAAGTGCGATAAGAGGTTTTGCAACACAAACCCAATTGCGATTTGTGGTTTTCAACACTGGCACAAGTGCGAAAAGTGGTATTGCAACACGAACACACGTGTGAAAAGTGGTTTTGCAACACTAAGACAAATGCGAATTGTGGTTTTCAACACCAACACAAGTGTGAAAAGTGGATTTGCAACACTAACACAAGTGTGAAAAGTCGTTTTGCAACACTAACACAAGTGCAAAAAGTGGTTTACAACACCAGCACGAGTGCAGAAAGTGGTTTGCAACACTAACACAAGTGTCGAAAGTGGTTTTCAATGCCAGCACAAGTGTGGCAAGTGGTTTTTCAACACTAACACAAGTGCAAAAAGTGCTTTTCAACACTAGCAGATGTGCAAAACGTGGTTTTCAACGCAAGCACAAGTGCAGAAAGTGATTTTGCAATACTAGTACATGTGTGAAAATTGGTTTTCAATGCCAGCACAAGTGTGGAAGGTGGTTTTGTAACCCTAACGCAAGTGCAAAACGTGGTTTTCAATGCCAGCACAAGTGCAGAAAGTGGTTTTGCAATACTAGCACATGTGTGAAAAGTGGTTTTCAATGCCAGCACAAGTGTGGAAAGTGGTTTTGCAACACTAACACAAGTGCAAAAAGTGGTTTCGCAACACCAACACAAGTGAGACAAATGGTTTTGCAACACTAACACAAGTGCAGAAAGTGGTTTTAAGCACTAACAGGAGCGCGAAAAGTGGTTTTCAACACTAGCAGATGTGTGAAAAGTGGTTTTCAATGCCAGCACAAGTGCGGAAAATGGTTTTGCAACACTAACACAAGTGGAAAAAGTGGTTTCGCAACACCAACACAAGTGAGACAAATGGTTTTGCAACACTAACACAAGTGCAGAAAGTGGTTTTAAGCACTAACAGGAGCGCGAAAAGTGGTTTTCAACACAAGCACATGTGTGAAAAATGGTTTTCAATGCCAGCACAAGTGTGGAAAGTGGTTTTGCAACACAAGCGCTCGTCTGGAAAGTGGTTTTCAATGCCAGCACAAGTGTGGAAAGTGGTTTTGCAACACTAACACAAGTGCAAAAAGTGGTTTTCAATGCCAGCACAAGTGCGGAAAATGGTTTTGCAACACTAACACAAGTGCAAAAAGTGGTTTTGCAACACTAACTCAAGTGCAGAAAGTGGTTTTGAGCACTAACAGGAGCGTAAAAAGTGGTTTTCAACACTAGCAGATGTGCAAAAAGTGGTTTTCAACGCCAGCAAAAGTGCAGAAAGTGGTTTTGCAATACTAACACAAGTGCAGAAAGTGGTTTTCAATGCCAGCACAAGTGCAGAAAGTGGTTTTGCAATACTAGCACATGTGTGAAAAGTAGTTTTCAATGCCAGCACAAGTGTGGAAAGTGGTTTTGCAACACTAACACAAGCGCAAAAAGTGTTTTTCTATGCCAGCACTAGTGAGAAAAGTGGTTCTGCAACACAAGCTCTCGTCTGGAAAGTGGTTTTCAACGCCAGCACAAGTACGAAAAGTGGTTCTGCAGCACAAGCTCAAGTGCAGAAAGTGGTTTTCAATGCCAGCACAAGTGTGGAAAGTAGTTCTGCAACACTAGGTCAAGTGTGGAAAGTGGTTTTAAAAACCAGCACAAGTGCGGAAAATGGTTTTGCAACACTAACACAAGTGCAAAAAGTGGTTTTGCAACACCAACACAAGTGAGACAAATGGTTTTGCAACACTAACACAAGTGCAAAAAGTGGTTTTCAATGCCAGCACAAGTGACAAAAGTGGTTCTGCAACACAAGCTCTAGCCTGGAAAGTGGCTTCCAATGCCAGCACAAGTGCGAAAAGTGGTTTTGCAACAGCAACACAAGTGAGACAAATGGTTTTGCAACACTAACACAAGTGCAAAAAGTGGTTTTCAATGCCAGCACAAGTGACAAAAGTGGTTCTGCAACACAAGCTCTAGTCTGGAAAGTGGTTTTAAATACCAGCACAAGTGCGATAAGAGGTTTTGCAACCCTAACCCAATTGCGATTTGTGGTTTTCAGCACTGGCGCAAGTGCGAAAAGTGGTATTGCAACACTAACACAAGTGTGGAAAGTGGTTTTGCAACACTAAGACAAATGCGAATTATGGGTTTCAACACTAGCGCAAGTGTGAAAAGTGGATTTGCAACACTAACACAAGTCCGGTAAGTTGTTTTGAATGCCAGTACGAGTGCGGAAAGTGCTTTTTGCAACAACAACAACACAAGTGCGAAAGTGGTTTTGCAACACTAACACAAGTGCAAAAAGTGGTTTTCAATGCCAGCGCAAGTGACAAAAGTGGTTCTGCAACACAAGCTCTAGTCTGGAAAGTGGTTTTCAATGCCACCACAAGTGCGAAAAGTGGTTTTGCAACAGCAACACAAGTGAGACAAATGGTTTTGCAACACTAACACAAGTGCAAAAAGTGGTTTTGCAACACCAACACAAGTGAGACAAATGGGTTTGCAACAATAACACAAGTGCAAAAAGTGATTTTCAACACCAGCACAAGTGCGAAAAGTGGTTCTGCAACACAAGCTCAAGTGTGGAAAGTGGTTTCAATGCCAGCACAAGTGCAGACAGTCGTTCTGCAACACTAGCTCAAGTGTGGAAAGTGGTTTTAAACACCAGCACAAGTGCGGAAAATGGTTTTGCAACACTAACACAAGTGCAAAAAGTGGTTTTGAGCACTAACAGGTGCGTAAAAAGTGGTTTTCAACACTAGCAGATCTGCAAAAAGTGGTTTTCAACGCCATCACAAGTGCAGAAAGTGGTTTTGCAATACTAGCACATGTGTGAAAAGTGGTTTTCAATGCCAGCACAAGTGTGGAAAATGGTTTTGCAACACTAACACAGGTGCAAAAAGTAGTTTTCAATGCCAGCACAAGTGAGAAAATTGGTTCTGCAACACATGCTCTAGTCTAGAAAGTGGTTTTCAATGCCAGCACAAGTGCGGAAAATGGTTTTGCAACACAAACACAAGTGTAAAAGTGGTTTTGCAACACTACCACAAGTATGAAAGTGGTTTTGCAACACGAGCACAAGTGCGATAAGAGGTTTTGCAACACAAACCCAATTGCGATTTGTGGTTTTCAACACTGGCACAAGTGCGAAAAGTGGTATTGCAACACGAACACAAGTGTGAAAAGTGGTTTTGCAACACTAAGACAAATGCGAATTGTGGTTTTCAACACTAACACAGTGTGAAAAGTGGATTTGCAACACTAACACAAGTGCAAAAAGTGGATTTCAATGCCAGCACAAGTGAGAAACGTGGTTCTGCAACACAAGCTCTAGTCTGGAAAGTGGTTTTCAATGCCAGCACAAGTGCGGAAAATGGTTTTGCAACACTAACACAAGTGGAAAACTGGTTTTGCAACACCAACACAAGTGAGACAAATGGTTTTGCAACACTAACACAAGTGCAGAAAGTGGTTTTAAGCACTAACAGGAGCGCGAAAAGTGGTTTTCAACACTAGCAGATGTGTGAAAAGTGGTTTTCAATGCCAGCACAAGTGTGGAAAGTGGTTTTGCAACATTAACACAAGTGCAAAAAGTGGTTTTCAATGCCAGCACAAGTGACAAAAGTGGTTCTGCAACACAAGCTCTAGTCTGGAAAGTGGTTTTCAATGCCAGCACAAGTGCGAAAAGTGGTTTTGCAACAGCAACACAAATGCGGAAAGTGGTTTTCAATGCCAGCACAAGTACGGAAAGTAGTTCTGCAACACTAGCTCAAGTGTGGAAAGTGGTTTTGCAACACTAACACAAGTGCAACAAGTGGTTTTCAACGCCAGCACAAGTGCGAAAACTGGTTCTGCAACACCAGCTCAAGTGTGGAAAGTGGTTTTAAACACCAGCACAAGTGCGGAAAATGGTTTTGCAACACTAACACAAGTGCGAAAAGTCATTTTGCAACACTAAGACAAATGCGAATTGTGGTTTTCAACACTAGCACAAGTGTAAAAAGTGGATTTGCAACACTAACACAAGTGTGAAAAGTCGTTTGGCAACACTAACAAGTGCAAAAAGTGGTTTTCAATGCCAGCACAAGTGACAAAAGTGGTTCTGCAACACAAGCTCTAGTCTGGAAAGTGGTTTTCAATGCCAGCACAAGTGCGAAAAGTGGTTTTGCAACAGCAACACAAGTGTGGAAAGTGGTTTTCAATGCCAGCACAAGTGCGGAAAGTAGTTCTGCAACACTAGGTCAAGTGTGGAAAGTGGTTTTAAACACCAGCACAAGAGCGATAAGAGGTTTTGCAACACTAACACAAGTGCGAAAAGTCGTTTTGCAACACTAACACAAGTGCAAAAAGTCGTTTTGCAACACTAACACAAGTGAGACAAATGGTTTTGCAACACTAACACAAGTGCAGAAAGTGGTTTTGAGCACTAACAGGAGCGCGAAAAGTGGTTTTCAACACTAGCAGATGTGCAAAAAGTGGTTTTCAATGCCAGCACCAGTGAGAAAAGTGGTTCTGCAACACAAGCTCTAGTCTGGAAAGTGGTTTTCAATGCCAGCACAAGTGCGGAAAATGGCTTTGCAACACTAACACAAGTGCAAAAAGTGGTTTTTCAAAACTAACACAAGTGCAAAAAGTGGTTTTGCAACACTAACACAAGTGCGAAAAGTGGTTTTGCAACACAAACGCAAGTGTAAAAGTGATTTTGCAACACCAACACAAGTGAGACAAATGGTTTTGCAACACTCACTCAAGTGCAGAAAGTGGTTTTGAGCACTAACAGGAGCGTAAAAAGTGGTTTTCAACACTAGCAGATGTGCAAAAAGTGGTTTTCAACGCCAGCAAAAGTGCAGAAAGTGCTTTTGCAATACTAAAACAAGTGCAGAAAGTGGTTTTCAATGCCAGCACAAGTGCAGAAAGTGGTTTTGCAATACTAGCACATGTGTGAAAAGTGGTTTTCAATGCCAGCATAAGTGTGGAAAGTGGTTTTGCAACACTAACACAAGTGCAAAAAGTGGTTTTCTATGCCAGCACAAGTGAGAAAAGTGGTTCTGCAACACAAGCTCTAGTCTGGAAAGTGGTTTTCAACGCCAGCACAAGTACGAAAAGTGGTTCTGCAACACAAGCTCAAGTGCAGAAAGTGGTTTTCAATGCCAGCACAAGTGTGGAAAGTAGTTCTGCAACACTAGGTCAAGTGTGGAAAGTGGTTTTAAAAACCAGCACAAGTGCGGAAAATGGTTTTGCAACACTAACACAAGTGCAAAAAGTGGTTTTGCAACACCAACACAAGTGAGACAAATGGTTTTGCAACACTAACACAAATGCAAAAAGTGGTTTTCAATGCCAGCACAAGTGACAAAAGTGGTTCTGCAACACAAGCTCTAGCCTGGAAAGTGGTTTTCAATGCCAGCACAAGTGCGAAAAGTGGTTTTGCAACAGCAACACAAGTGAGACAAATGGTTTTGCAACACTAACACAAGTGCAAAAACTGGTTTTCAATGCCAGCACAAGTGACAAAAGTGGTTCTGCAACACAAGCTCTAGTCTGGAAAGTGGTTTTCAATGCCAGCACAAGTGCGAAAAGTGGTTTTGCAACAGCAACACAAGTGCGGAAAGTGGTTTTCAATGCCAGCACAAGTGCGTAAAGTAGTTGTGCAACACGAGCTCAAGTGTGGAAAGTGGTTTTAAATACCAGCACAAGTGCGATAAGAGGTTTTGCAACCCTAACCCAATTGCGATTTGTGGTTTTCAACACTGGCGCAAGTGCGAAAAGTGGTATTGCAACACTAACACAAGTGTGAAAAGTGGTTTTGCAACACTAAGACAAATGCGAATTATGGTTTTCAACACTAGCGCAAGTGTGAAAAGTGGATTTGCAACACTAACACAAGTCCGGTAAGTTGTTTTGAATGCCAGTACGAGTGCGTAAAGTGCTTTTTGCAACAACAACAACACAAGTACGAAAGTGGTTTTGCAACACTAACACAAGTGCAAAAAGTGGTTTTCAATGCCAGCACAAGTGACAAAAGTGGTTCTGCAACACAAGCTCTAGTCTGCAAAGTGGTTTTCAATGCCAGCACAAGTGCGAAAAGTGGTTTTGCAACAGCAACACAAGTGAGACAAATGGTTTTGCAACACTAACACAAGTGCAAAAAGTGGTTTTGCAACACCAACACAAGTGAGACAAATGGTTTTACAACAATAACACAAGTGCAAAAAGTGATTTTCAATGCCAGCACAAGTGCGAAAAGTGGTTCTGCAACACAAGCTCAAGTGTGGAAAGTGGTTTCAATGCCAGCACAAGTGCAGACAGTCGTTCTGCAACACTAGCTCAAGTGTGGAAAGTGGTTTTAAACACCAGCACAAGTGCGGAAAATGGTTTTGCAACACTAACACAAGTGCAAAAAGTGGTTTTGCAACACCAACACAAGTGAGACAAA
This sequence comes from Myxine glutinosa, assembly GCF_964187855.1. Lineage (NCBI taxonomy): Eukaryota > Metazoa > Chordata > Myxini > Myxiniformes > Myxinidae > Myxine > Myxine glutinosa. The sequence continues at coordinate 10,826,217 of NC_136268.1, forward strand.
TGGTTTTGCAACACTTACACAAGTGCAAAAAGTGGTTTTAAGCACTAACAGGAGTGCGAAAAGTGGTTTTCAACACTAGCAGATTTGCAAAACGTGGTTTTCAACGCCAGCACAAGTGCAGAAAGTGGTTTTGCAATACTACCACATGTGTGAAAAGTGGTTTTCAATGCCAGCACAAGTGTGGAAAGTGGTTTTGCAACACTAACACATGTTCAAAAAGTGGTTTTCAATGCCAGCACAAGTGCGGAAAATGGTTTTGCAACACCAACACAAGTGCAGAAAGTGGTTTTGAGCACTAACAGGTGTGTAAAGCGTGGTTTTCAACACTAGCAGATGTGCAAAAAGTGGTTTTCAATGCCAGCACCAGTGAGAAAAGTGGTTCTGCAACACAAGCGCTAGTCTGGAAAGTGGTTTTCAATGCCAGCACAAGTGCAGAAAGTGGTTTTGCAATACTACCACATGTGTGAAAAGTGGTTTTAAACACCAGCACAAGTGCGATAAGAGGTTTTGCAACACTAACACAAGTGCGAAAAGTCGTTTTGCAACACTAACACAAGTGCAAAAAGTCGTTTTGCAACACTAACACAAGTGCAGAAAGTGGTTTTGAGCACTAACAGGAGCGCGAAAAGTGGTTTTCAACACTAGCAGATGTGCAAAAAGTGGTTTTCAATGCCAGCACCAGTGAGAAAAGTGATTCTGCAACACAAGCTCTAGTCTGGAAAGTGGTTTTCAATGCCAGCACAAGTGCAAAAAGTTGTTTTGCAACAGCAACACAAGTGAGACAAATGGTTTTGCAACACTAACACAAGTGCAAAAAGTGGTTTTCAACGCCAGCACAAGTACGAAAAGTGGTTCTGCAACACAAGCTCAAGTGTGGAAAGTGGTTTTAAACACCAGCACAAGTGCGGAAAATAGTTTTGCAACACTAACACAAGTGCAAAAAGTGGTTTTCAACACTAACACAAGTGCAAAAAGTGGTTTTGCAACACTAACACAAGTGCGAAAAGTGGTTTTGCAACACAAACGCAAGTGTAAAAGTGGTTTTGCAACACCAACACAAGTGAGACAAATGGTTTTGCAACAATAACACAAGTGCAAAAAGTGGTTTTCAACGCCAGCACAAGTGCGAAAACTGGTTCTGCAACACCAGCTCAAGTGTGGAAAGTGGTTTTAAACACCAGCACAAGTGCGGAAAATGGTTTTGCAACACTAACACAAGTGCGAAAAGTCATTTTGCAACACTAAGACAAATGCGAATTGTGGTTTTCAACACTAGCACAAGTGTAAAAAGTGGATTTGCAACACTAACACAAGTGTGAAAAGTCGTTTGGCAACACTAACAAGTGCAAAAAGTGGTTTTCAATGCCAGCACAAGTGACAAAAGTGGTTCTGCAACACAAGCTCTAGTCTGGAAAGTGGTTTTCAATGCCAGCACAAGTGCGAAAAGTGGTTTTGCAACAGCAACACAAGTGTGGAAAGTGGTTTTCAATGCCAGCACAAGTGCGGAAAGTAGTTCTGCAACACTAGGTCAAGTGTGGAAAGTGGTTTTAAACACCAGCACAAGAGCGATAAGAGGTTTTGCAACACTAACACAAGTGCGAAAAGTCGTTTTGCAACACTAACACAAGTGCAAAAAGTCGTTTTGCAACACTAACACAAGTGAGACAAATGGTTTTGCAACACTAACACAAGTGCAGAAAGTGGTTTTGAGCACTAACAGGAGCGCGAAAAGTGGTTTTCAACACTAGCAGATGTGCAAAAAGTGGTTTTCAATGCCAGCACCAGTGAGAAAAGTGGTTCTGCAACACAAGCTCTAGTCTGGAAAGTGGTTTTCAATGCCAGCACAAGTGCGGAAAATGGCTTTGCAACACTAACACAAGTGCAAAAAGTGGTTTTTCAAAACTAACACAAGTGCAAAAAGTGGTTTTGCAACACTAACACAAGTGCGAAAAGTGGTTTTGCAACACAAACGCAAGTGTAAAAGTGATTTTGCAACACCAACACAAGTGAGACAAATGGTTTTGCAACACTCACTCAAGTGCAGAAAGTGGTTTTGAGCACTAACAGGAGCGTAAAAAGTGGTTTTCAACACTAGCAGATGTGCAAAAAGTGGTTTTCAACGCCAGCAAAAGTGCAGAAAGTGCTTTTGCAATACTAAAACAAGTGCAGAAAGTGGTTTTCAATGCCAGCACAAGTGCAGAAAGTGGTTTTGCAATACTAGCACATGTGTGAAAAGTGGTTTTCAATGCCAGCATAAGTGTGGAAAGTGGTTTTGCAACACTAACACAAGTGCAAAAAGTGGTTTTCTATGCCAGCACAAGTGAGAAAAGTGGTTCTGCAACACAAGCTCTAGTCTGGAAAGTGGTTTTCAACGCCAGCACAAGTACGAAAAGTGGTTCTGCAACACAAGCTCAAGTGCAGAAAGTGGTTTTCAATGCCAGCACAAGTGTGGAAAGTAGTTCTGCAACACTAGGTCAAGTGTGGAAAGTGGTTTTAAAAACCAGCACAAGTGCGGAAAATGGTTTTGCAACACTAACACAAGTGCAAAAAGTGGTTTTGCAACACCAACACAAGTGAGACAAATGGTTTTGCAACACTAACACAAATGCAAAAAGTGGTTTTCAATGCCAGCACAAGTGACAAAAGTGGTTCTGCAACACAAGCTCTAGCCTGGAAAGTGGTTTTCAATGCCAGCACAAGTGCGAAAAGTGGTTTTGCAACAGCAACACAAGTGAGACAAATGGTTTTGCAACACTAACACAAGTGCAAAAACTGGTTTTCAATGCCAGCACAAGTGACAAAAGTGGTTCTGCAACACAAGCTCTAGTCTGGAAAGTGGTTTTCAATGCCAGCACAAGTGCGAAAAGTGGTTTTGCAACAGCAACACAAGTGCGGAAAGTGGTTTTCAATGCCAGCACAAGTGCGTAAAGTAGTTGTGCAACACGAGCTCAAGTGTGGAAAGTGGTTTTAAATACCAGCACAAGTGCGATAAGAGGTTTTGCAACCCTAACCCAATTGCGATTTGTGGTTTTCAACACTGGCGCAAGTGCGAAAAGTGGTATTGCAACACTAACACAAGTGTGAAAAGTGGTTTTGCAACACTAAGACAAATGCGAATTATGGTTTTCAACACTAGCGCAAGTGTGAAAAGTGGATTTGCAACACTAACACAAGTCCGGTAAGTTGTTTTGAATGCCAGTACGAGTGCGTAAAGTGCTTTTTGCAACAACAACAACACAAGTACGAAAGTGGTTTTGCAACACTAACACAAGTGCAAAAAGTGGTTTTCAATGCCAGCACAAGTGACAAAAGTGGTTCTGCAACACAAGCTCTAGTCTGCAAAGTGGTTTTCAATGCCAGCACAAGTGCGAAAAGTGGTTTTGCAACAGCAACACAAGTGAGACAAATGGTTTTGCAACACTAACACAAGTGCAAAAAGTGGTTTTGCAACACCAACACAAGTGAGACAAATGGTTTTACAACAATAACACAAGTGCAAAAAGTGATTTTCAATGCCAGCACAAGTGCGAAAAGTGGTTCTGCAACACAAGCTCAAGTGTGGAAAGTGGTTTCAATGCCAGCACAAGTGCAGACAGTCGTTCTGCAACACTAGCTCAAGTGTGGAAAGTGGTTTTAAACACCAGCACAAGTGCGGAAAATGGTTTTGCAACACTAACACAAGTGCAAAAAGTGGTTTTGCAACACCAACACAAGTGAGACAAATGGTTTTGCAACACTTACACAAGTGCAAAAAGTGGTTTTAAGCACTAACAGGAGTGCGAAAAGTGGTTTTCAACACTAGCAGATTTGCAAAACGTGGTTTTCAACGCCAGCACAAGTGCAGAAAGTGGTTTTGCAATACTACCACATGTGTGAAAAGTGGTTTTCAATGCCAGCACAAGTGTGGAAAGTGGTTTTGCAACACTAACACATGTTCAAAAAGTGGTTTTCAATGCCAGCACAAGTGCGGAAAATGGTTTTGCAACACCAACACAAGTGCAGAAAGTGGTTTTGAGCACTAACAGGTGTGTAAAGCGTGGTTTTCAACACTAGCAGATGTGCAAAAAGTGGTTTTCAATGCCAGCACCAGTGAGAAAAGTGGTTCTGCAACACAAGCGCTAGTCTGGAAAGTGGTTTTCAATGCCAGCACAAGTGCAGAAAGTGGTTTTGCAATACTACCACATGTGTGAAAAGTGGTTTTAAACACCAGCACAAGTGCGATAAGAGGTTTTGCAACACTAACACAAGTGCGAAAAGTCGTTTTGCAACACTAACACAAGTGCAAAAAGTCGTTTTGCAACACTAACACAAGTGCAGAAAGTGGTTTTGAGCACTAACAGGAGCGCGAAAAGTGGTTTTCAACACTAGCAGATGTGCAAAAAGTGGTTTTCAATGCCAGCACCAGTGAGAAAAGTGATTCTGCAACACAAGCTCTAGTCTGGAAAGTGGTTTTCAATGCCAGCACAAGTGCAAAAAGTTGTTTTGCAACAGCAACACAAGTGAGACAAATGGTTTTGCAACACTAACACAAGTGCAAAAAGTGGTTTTCAACGCCAGCACAAGTACGAAAAGTGGTTCTGCAACACAAGCTCAAGTGTGGAAAGTGGTTTTAAACACCAGCACAAGTGCGGAAAATAGTTTTGCAACACTAACACAAGTGCAAAAAGTGGTTTTCAACACTAACACAAGTGCAAAAAGTGGTTTTGCAACACTAACACAAGTGCGAAAAGTGGTTTTGCAACACAAACGCAAGTGTAAAAGTGGTTTTGCAACACCAACACAAGTGAGACAAATGGTTTTGCAACAATAACACAAGTGCAAAAAGTGGTTTTCAACGCCAGCACAAGTGCGTAAAGTGGTTCTGCAACACAAGCTCAAGTGTCGAAAGTGGTTTTCAATGCCAGCACAAGTGCAGAAAGTCGTTCTGCAACACTAGCTCAAGTGTGGAAAGTGGTTTTAAACACCAGCACAAGTGCGGAAAATGGTTTTGCAACACTAACACAAGTGCAAAAAGTGGTTTTGCAACACCAACACAAGTGTAAAAGTGGTTTTGCAACACTACCACAAGTGTGAAAGTGGTTTTGCAACACGAGCACAAGTGCGATAAGAGGTTTTGCAACACAAACCCAATTGCGATTTGTGGTTTTCAACACTGGCACAAGTGCGAAAAGTGGTATTGCAACACGAACACAAGTGTGAAAAGTGGTTTTGCAACACTAAGACAAATGCGAATTGTGGTTTTCAACACTAACACAAGTGTGAAAAGTGGATTTGCAACACTAACACAAGTGTGAAAAGTCGTTTTGCAACACTAACACAAATGCAAAAAGTGGTTTACAACACCAGCACGAGTGCAGAAAGTGGTTTGCAACACTAACACAAGTGTCGAAAGTGGTTTTCAATGGCAGCACAAGTGTGGAAAGTGGTTATGCAACAGCAACACAAGTGAGACAAATGGTTTGCAACACTAACACAAGTGCAAAAAGTGGTTTTGCAACACCAACACAAGTGAGACAAATGGTTTTGCAACAATAACACAAGTGCAAAAAGTGGTTTTCAACGCCAGCACAAGTGAAAAAAGTGGTTCTGCAACACAAGCTCTAGTCTGGAAAGTGGTTTTCAATGCCAGCACAAGTGCGGAAAATGGTTTTGCAACACTAACACAAGTGCAAAAAGTGGTTTTGCAACACCAACACAAGTGAGACAAATGGTTTTGCAACACTAACACAAGTGCAAAAAGTGGTTTTGCAATACTAGCACATGTGTGAAAAGTGGTTTTCAATGCCAGCACAAGTGTGGAAAGTGGTTTTGCAACACTAACACAGGTGCAAAAAGTAGTTTTCAATGCCAGCACAAGTGAGGAAAGTGGTTCTGCAACACATGCTCTAGTCTAGAAAGTGGTTTTCAATGCCAGCACAAGTGCGGAAAATGGTTTTGCAACACAAACACAAGTGTAAAAGTGGTTTTGCAACACTACCACAAGTATGAAAGTGGTTTTGCAACACGAGCACAAGTGCGAAAAGTGGTATTGCAACACGAACACAAGTGTGAAAAGTGGTTTTGCAACACTAAGACAAATGCGAATTGTGGTTTTCAACACTAACACAGTGTGAAAAGTGGATTTGCAACACTAACACAAGTGCAAAAAGTGGATTTCAATGCCAGCACAAGTGAGAAAAGTGGTTCTGCAACACAAGCTCTAGTCTGGAAAGTGGTTTTCAATGCCAGCACAAGTGCGGAAAATGGTTTTGCAACACGAACACAAGTGGAAAACTGGTTTTGCAACACCAACACAAGTGAGACAAATGGTTTTGCAACACTAACACAAGTGCAGAAAGTGGTTTTAAGCACTAACAGGAGCGCGAAAAGTGGTTTTCAACACTAGCAGATGTGTGAAAAGTGGTTTTCAATGCCAGCACAAGTGTGGAAAGTGGTTTTGCAACATTAACACAAGTGCAAAAAGTGGTTTTCAATGCCAGCACAAGTGACAAAAGTGGTTCTGCAACACAAGCTCTAGTCTGGAAAGTGGTTTTCAATGCCAGCACAAGTGCGAAAAGTGGTTTTGCAACAGCAACACAAATGCGGAAAGTGGTTTTCAATGCCAGCACAGTACGGAAAGTAGTTCTGCAACACTAGCTCAAGTGTGGAAAGTGGTTTTGCAACACTAACACAAGTGCAACAAGTGGTTTTCAACGCCAGCACAAGTGCGAAAACTGGTTCTGCAACACCAGCTCAAGTGTGGAAAGTGGTTTTAAACACCAGCACAAGTGCGGAAAATGGTTTTGCAACACTAACACAAGTGCGAAAAGTCATTTTGCAACACTAAGACAAATGCGAATTGTGGTTTTCAACACTAGCGCAAGTGTAAAAAGTGGATTTGCAACACTAACACAAGTGTGAAAAGTCGTTTGGCAACACTAACACAAGTGCAAAAAGTGGTTTTCAATGCCAGCACAAGTGACAAAAGTGGTTCTGCAACACAAGCTCTAGTCTGGAAAGTGGTTTTCAATGCCAGCACAAGTGCGAAAAGTGGTTTTGCAACAGCAACACAAGTGTGGAAAGTGGTTTTCAATGCCAGCACAAGTGCGGAAAGTAGTTCTGCAACACTAGGTCAAGTGTGGAAAGTGGTTTTAAACACCAGCACAAGAGCGATAAGAGGTTTTGCAACACTAACACAAGTGCGAAAAGTCGTTTTGCAACACTAACACAAGTGCAAAAAGTCGTTTTGCAACACTAATACAAGTGAGACAAATGGTTTTGCAACACTAACACAAGTGCAGAAAGTGGTTTTGAGCACTAACAGGAGCGCGAAAAGTGGTTTTCAACACTAGCAGATGTGCAAAAAGTGGTTTTCAATGCCAGCACCAGTGAGAAAAGTGGTTCTGCAACACAAGCTCTAGTCTGGAAAGTGGTTTTCAATGCCAGCACAAGTGCAAAAAGTTTTTTGCAACAGCAACACAAGTGAGACAAATGGTTTTGCAACCCTAACACAAGTGCAAAAAGTGGTTTTCAACGCCAGCACAAGTACGAAAAGTGGTTCTGCAACACAAGCTCAAGTGTGGAAAGTGGTTTTAAATACCAGCACAAGTGCGGAAAATGGCTTTGCAACACTAACACAAGTGCAAAAAGTGGTTTTTCAACACTAACACAAGTGCAAAAAGTGGTTTTGCAACACTAACACAAGTGCGAAAAGTGGTTTTGCAACACAAACGCAAGTGTAAAAGTGGTTTTGCAACACCAACACAAGTGAGACAAATGGTTTTGCAACACTCACTCAAGTGCAGAAAGTGGTTTTGAGCACTAACAGGAGCGTAAAAAGTGGTTTTCAACACTAGCAGATGTGCAAAAAGTGGTTTTCAACGCCAGCAAAAGTGCAGAAAGTGGTTTTGCAATACTAAAACAAGTGCAGAAAGTGGTTTTCAATGCCAGCACAAGTGCAGAAAGTGGTTTTGCAATACTAGCACATGTGTGAAAAGTGGTTTTCAATGCCAGCACAAGTGTGGAAAGTGGTTTTGCAACACTAACACAAGTGCAAAAAGTGGTTTTCTATGCCAGCACAAGTGAGAAAAGTGGTTCTGCAACATAAGCTCTAGTCTGGAAAGTGGTTTTCAACGCCAGCACAAGTACGAAAATTGGTTCTGCAACACAAGCTCAAGTGCAGAAAGTGGTTTTCAATGCCAGCACAAGTGTGGAAAGTAGTTCTGCAACACTAGGTCAAGTGTGGAAAGTGGTTTTAAAAACCAGCACAAGTGCGGAAAATGGTTTTGCAACACTAACACAAGTGCAAAAAGTGGTTTTGCAACACCAACACAAGTGAGACAAATGGTTTTGCAACACTAACACAAGTGCAAAAAGTGGTTTTCAATGCCAGCACAAGTGACAAAAGTGGTTCTGCAACACAAGCTCTAGCCTGGAAAGTGGTTTTCAATGCCAGCACAAGTGCGAAAAGTGGTTTTGCAACAGCAACACAAGTGAGACAAATGGTTTTGCAACACTAATACAAGTGCAAAAAGTGGTTTTCAATGCCAGCACAAGTGACAAAAGTGGTTCTGCAACACAAGCTCTAGTCTGGAAAGTGGTTTTCAATGCCAGCACAAGTGCGAAAAGTGGTTTTGCAACAGCAACACAAGTGCGGAAAGTGGTTTTCAATGCCAGCACAAGTGCGGAAAGTAGTTGTGCAACACTAGCTCAAGTGTTGAAAGTGGTTTTAAATACCAGCACAAGTGCGATAAGAGGTTTTGCAACCCTAACCCAATTGCGATTTGTGGTTTTCAACACTGGCGCAAGTGCGAAAAGTGGTATTGCAACACTAACACAAGTGTGAAAAGTGGTTTTGCAACACTAAGACAAATGCGAATTATGGTTTTCAACACTAGCGCAAGTGTGAAAAGTGGATTTGCAACACTAACACAAGTCCGGTAAGTTGTTTTGAATGCCAGTACGAGTGCGGAAAGTGCTTTTTGCAACAACAACAACACAAGTGCGAAAGTGGTTTTGCAACACTAACACAAGTGCAAAAAGTGGTATTCAATGCCAGCACAAGTGACAAAAGTGGTTCTGCAACACAAGCTCTAGTCTGCAAAGTGGTTTTCAATGCCAGCACAAGTGCGAAAAGTGGTTTTGCAACAGCAACACAAGTGAGACAAATGGTTTTGCAACACTAACACAAATGCAAAAAGTGGTTTTGCAACACCAACACAAGTGAGACAAATGGTTTTGCAACAATAACACAAGTGCAAAAAGTGATTTTCAATGCCAGCACAAGTGCGAAAAGTGGTTCTGCAACACAAGCTCAAGTGTGGAAAGTGGTTTCAATGCCAGCACAAGTGCAGACAGTCGTTCTGCAACACTAGCTCAAGTGTGGAAAGTGGTTTTAAACACCAGCACAAGTGCGGAAAATGGTTTTGCAACACTAACACAAGTGCAAAAAGTGGTTTTGCAACACCAACACAAGTGAGACAAATGGTTTTGCAACACTAACACAAGTGCAAAAAGTGGTTTTAAGCACTAACAGGAGCGCGAAAAGTGGTTTTCAACACTAGCAGATTTGCAAAACGTGGTTTTCAACGCCAGCACAAGTGCAGAAAGTGGTTTTGCAATACTACCACATGTGTGAAAAGTGGTTTTCAATGCCAGCACAAGTGTGGAAAGTGGTTTTGCAACACTAACATATGTTCAAAAAGTGGTTTTCAATGCCAGCACAAGTGCGGAAAATGGTTTTGCAACACCAACACAAGTGCAGAAAGTGGTTTTGAGCACTAACAGGTGTGTAAAGAGTGGTTTTCAAACCTAGCAGATGTGCAAAAAGTGGTTTTCAACGCCATCACAAGTGCAGAAATTGGTTTTGCAATACTAGCACATGTGTGAAAAGTGGTTTTCAATGCCAGCACAAGTGTGGAGAGTGGTTTTGCAACACTAACACAGGTGCAAAAAGTGGTTTTCAATGCCAGCCCAAGTGAGAAAAGTGGTTCTGCAACACAAGCTCTAGTCCAGAAAGTGGTTTTCAATGCCAGCGCAAGTGCGGAAAATGGTTTTGCAACAGAAACACAAGTGTAAAAGTGGTTTTGCAACACTACCACAAGTGTGAAAGTGGTTTTGCAACACGAGCACAAGTGCGATAAGAGGTTTTGCAACACAAACCCAATTGCGATTTGTGGTTTTCAACACTGGCACAAGTGCGAAAAGTGGTATTGCAACACGAACACAAGTGTGAAAAGTGGTTTTGCAACACTAAGACAAATGCGAATTGTGGTTTTCAACACTAACACAAGTGTGAAAAGTGGATTTGCAATACTAACACAAGTGCAAAAAGTGGATTTCAATGCCAGCACAAGTGAGAAAAGTGGTTCTGCAACACAAACTCTTGTCTGGAAAGTGGTTTTCAATGCCAGCACAAGTGCGGAAAATGGTTTTGCAACACTAACACAAGTGGAAAAAGTGGTTTTGCAAGACCAACACAAGTGAGACAAATGGTTTTGCAACACTAACACAAGTGCAGAAAGTGGTTTTAAGCACTAACAGGAGCGCGAAAAGTGGTTTTCAACACTAGCAGATGTGTGAAAAGTGGTTTTCAATGCCAGCACAAGTGTGGAAAGTGGTTTTGCAACATTAACACAAGTGCAAAAAGTGGTTTTCAACGCCAGCACAAGTGCGAAAACTGGTTCTGCAACACAAGCTCAAGTGTGGAAAGTGGTTTTAAACACCAGCACAAGTGCGGAAAATGGTTTTGCAACAGCAACACAAATGCGGAAAGTGGTTTTCAATGCCAGCACAAGTACGGAAAGTAGTTCTGCAACACTAGCTCTAGTCTGGAAAGTGGTTTTCAATGCCAGCACAAGTGACAAAAGTGGTTCTGCAACACAAGCTCTAGTCTGGAAAGTGGTTTTCAATGCCAGCACAAGTGCGAAAAGTGGTTTTGCAACAGCAACACAAATGCGGAAAGTGGTTTTCAATGCCAGCACAAGTACGGAAAGTAGTTCTGCAACACTAGCTCAAGTGTGGAAAGTGGTTTTGCAACACTAACACAAGTGCAAAAAGTGGTTTTGCAACACCAACACAAGTGAGACAAATGGTTTTGCAACACTAACACAAGTGCAAAAAGTGGTTTTCAATGCCAGCACAAGTGACAAAAGTGGTTCTGCAACACAAGCTCTAGCCTGGAAAGTGGTTTTCAATGCCAGCACAAGTGCGAAAAGTGGTTTTGCAACAGCAACACAAGTGAGACAAATGGTTTTGCAACACTAATACAAGTGCAAAAAGTGGTTTTCAATGCCAGCACAAGTGACAAAAGTGGTTCTGCAACACAAGCTCTAGTCTGGAAAGTGGTTTTCAATGCCAGCACAAGTGCGAAAAGTGGTTTTGCAACAGCAACACAAGTGCGGAAAGTGGTTTTCAATGCCAGCACAAGTGCGGAAAGTAGTTGTGCAACACTAGCTCAAGTGTTGAAAGTGGTTTTAAATACCAGCACAAGTGCGATAAGAGGTTTTGCAACCCTAACCCAATTGCGATTTGTGGTTTTCAACACTGGCGCAAGTGCGAAAAGTGGTATTGCAACACTAACACAAGTGTGAAAAGTGGTTTTGCAACACTAAGACAAATGCGAATTATGGTTTTCAACACTAGCGCAAGTGTGAAAAGTGGATTTGCAACACTAACACAAGTCCGGTAAGTTGTTTTGAATGCCAGTACGAGTGCGGAAAGTGCTTTTTGCAACAACAACAACACAAGTGCGAAAGTGGTTTTGCAACACCAACACAAGTGCAAAAAGTGGTTTTCAATGCCAGCACAAGTGACAAAAGTGGTTCTGCAACACAAGCTCTAGTCTGCAAAGTGGTTTTCAATGCCAGCACAAGTGCGAAAAGTGGTTTTGCAACAGCAACACAAGTGAGACAAATGGTTTTGCAACACTAACACAAATGCAAAAAGTGGTTTTGCAACACCAACACAAGTGAGACAAATGGTTTTGCAACAATAACACAAGTGCAAAAAGTGATTTTCAATGCCAGCACAAGTGCGAAAAGTGGTTCTGCAACACAAGCTCAAGTGTGGAAAGTGGTTTCAATGCCAGCACAAGTGCAGACAGTCGTTCTGCAACACTAGCTCAAGTGTGGAAAGTGGTTTTAAACACCAGCACAAGTGCGGAAAATGGTTTTGCAACACTAACACAAGTGCAAAAAGTGGTTTTGCAACACCAACACAAGTGAGACAAATGGTTTTGCAACACTAACACAAGTGCAAAAAGTGGTTTTAAGCACTAACAGGAGCGCGAAAAGTGGTTTTCAACACTAGCAGATTTGCAAAACGTGGTTTTCAACGCCAGCACAAGTGCAGAAAGTGGTTTTGCAATACTACCACATGTGTGAAAAGTGGTTTTCAATGCCAGCACAAGTGTGGAAAGTGGTTTTGCAACACTAACATATGTTCAAAAAGTGGTTTTCAATGCCAGCACAAGTGCGGAAAATGGTTTTGCAACACCAACACAAGTGCAGAAAGTGGTTTTGAGCACTAACAGGTGTGTAAAGAGTGGTTTTCAAACCTAGCAGATGTGCAAAAAGTGGTTTTCAACGCCATCACAAGTGCAGAAATTGGTTTTGCAATACTAGCACATGTGTGAAAAGTGGTTTTCAATGCCAGCACAAGTGTGGAGAGTGGTTTTGCAACACTAACACAGGTGCAAAAAGTGGTTTTCAATGCCAGCCCAAGTGAGAAAAGTGGTTCTGCAACACAAGCTCTAGTCCAGAAAGTGGTTTTCAATGCCAGCGCAAGTGCGGAAAATGGTTTTGCAACAGAAACACAAGTGTAAAAGTGGTTTTGCAACACTACCACAAGTGTGAAAGTGGTTTTGCAACACGAGCACAAGTGCGATAAGAGGTTTTGCAACACAAACCCAATTGCGATTTGTGGTTTTCAACACTGGCACAAGTGCGAAAAGTGGTATTGCAACACGAACACAAGTGTGAAAAGTGGTTTTGCAACACTAAGACAAATGCGAATTGTGGTTTTCAACACTAACACAAGTGTGAAAAGTGGATTTGCAATACTAACACAAGTGCAAAAAGTGGATTTCAATGCCAGCACAAGTGAGAAAAGTGGTTCTGCAACACAAACTCTTGTCTGGAAAGTGGTTTTCAATGCCAGCACAAGTGCGGAAAATGGTTTTGCAACACTAACACAAGTGGAAAAAGTGGTTTTGCAAGACCAACACAAGTGAGACAAATGGTTTTGCAACACTAACACAAGTGCAGAAAGTGGTTTTAAGCACTAACAGGAGCGCGAAAAGTGGTTTTCAACACTAGCAGATGTGTGAAAAGTGGTTTTCAATGCCAGCACAAGTGTGGAAAGTGGTTTTGCAACATTAACACAAGTGCAAAAAGTGGTTTTCAACGCCAGCACAAGTGCGAAAACTGGTTCTGCAACACAAGCTCAAGTGTGGAAAGTGGTTTTAAACACCAGCACAAGTGCGGAAAATGGTTTTGCAACAGCAACACAAATGCGGAAAGTGGTTTTCAATGCCAGCACAAGTACGGAAAGTAGTTCTGCAACACTAGCTCTAGTCTGGAAAGTGGTTTTCAATGCCAGCACAAGTGACAAAAGTGGTTCTGCAACACAAGCTCTAGTCTGGAAAGTGGTTTTCAATGCCAGCACAAGTGCGAAAAGTGGTTTTGCAACAGCAACACAAATGCGGAAAGTGGTTTTCAATGCCAGCACAAGTACGGAAAGTAGTTCTGCAACACTAGCTCAAGTGTGGAAAGTGGTTTTGCAACACTAACACAAGTGCAACAAGTGGTTTTCAACGCCAGCACAAGTGCGAAAACTGGTTCTGCAACACCAGCTCAAGTGTGGAAAGTGGTTTTAAACACCAGCACAAGTGCGGAAAATGGTTTTGCAACACTAACACAAGTGCGAAAAGTCATTTTGCAACACTAAGACAAATGCGAATTGTGGTTTTCAACACTAGCGCAAGTGTAAAAAGTGGATTTGCAACACTAACACAAGTGTGAAAAGTCGTTTGGCAACACTAACACAAGTGCAAAAAGTGGTTTTCAATGCCAGCACAAGTGACAAAAGTGGTTCTGCAACACAAGCTCTAGTCTGGAAAGTGGTTTTCAATGCCAGCACAAGTGCGAAAAGTGGTTTTGCAACAGCAACACAAGTGTGGAAAGTGGTTTTCAATGCCAGCACAAGTGCGGAAAGTAGTTCTGCAACACTAGGTCAAGTGTGGAAAGTGGTTTTAAACACCAGCACAAGAGCGATAAGAGGTTTTGCAACACTAACACAAGTGCGAAAAGTCGTTTTGCAACACTAACACAAGTGCAAAAAGTCGTTTTGCAACACTAATACAAGTGAGACAAATGGTTTTGCAACACTAACACAAGTGCAGAAAGTGGTTTTGAGCACTAACAGGAGCGCGAAAAGTGGTTTTCAACACTAGCAGATGTGCAAAAAGTGGTTTTCAATGCCAGCACCAGTGAGAAAAGTGGTTCTGCAACACAAGCTCTAGTCTGGAAAGTGGTTTTCAATGCCAGCACAAGTGCAAAAAGTTTTTTGCAACAGCAACACAAGTGAGACAAATGGTTTTGCAACCCTAACACAAGTGCAAAAAGTGGTTTTCAACGCCAGCACAAGTACGAAAAGTGGTTCTGCAACACAAGCTCAAGTGTGGAAAGTGGTTTTAAATACCAGCACAAGTGCGGAAAATGGCTTTGCAACACTAACACAAGTGCAAAAAGTGGTTTTTCAACACTAACACAAGTGCAAAAAGTGGTTTTGCAACACTAACACAAGTGCGAAAAGTGGTTTTGCAACACAAACGCAAGTGTAAAAGTGGTTTTGCAACACCAACACAAGTGAGACAAATGGTTTTGCAACACTCACTCAAGTGCAGAAAGTGGTTTTGAGCACTAACAGGAGCGTAAAAAGTGGTTTTCAACACTAGCAGATGTGCAAAAAGTGGTTTTCAACGCCAGCAAAAGTGCAGAAAGTGGTTTTGCAATACTAAAACAAGTGCAGAAAGTGGTTTTCAATGCCAGCACAAGTGCAGAAAGTGGTTTTGCAATACTAGCACATGTGTGAAAAGTGGTTTTCAATGCCAGCACAAGTGTGGAAAGTGGTTTTGCAACACTAACACAAGTGCAAAAAGTGGTTTTCTATGCCAGCACAAGTGAGAAAAGTGGTTCTGCAACATAAGCTCTAGTCTGGAAAGTGGTTTTCAACGCCAGCACAAGTACGAAAATTGGTTCTGCAACACAAGCTCAAGTGCAGAAAGTGGTTTTCAATGCCAGCACAAGTGTGGAAAGTAGTTCTGCAACACTAGGTCAAGTGTGGAAAGTGGTTTTAAAAACCAGCACAAGTGCGGAAAATGGTTTTGCAACACTAACACAAGTGCAAAAAGTGGTTTTGCAACACCAACACAAGTGAGACAAATGGTTTTGCAACACTAACACAAGTGCAAAAAGTGGTTTTCAATGCCAGCACAAGTGACAAAAGTGGTTCTGCAACACAAGCTCTAGCCTGGAAAGTGGTTTTCAATGCCAGCACAAGTGCGAAAAGTGGTTTTGCAACAGCAACACAAGTGAGACAAATGGTTTTGCAACACTAATACAAGTGCAAAAAGTGGTTTTCAATGCCAGCACAAGTGACAAAAGTGGTTCTGCAACACAAGCTCTAGTCTGGAAAGTGGTTTTCAATGCCAGCACAAGTGCGAAAAGTGGTTTTGCAACAGCAACACAAGTGCGGAAAGTGGTTTTCAATGCCAGCACAAGTGCGGAAAGTAGTTGTGCAACACTAGCTCAAGTGTTGAAAGTGGTTTTAAATACCAGCACAAGTGCGATAAGAGGTTTTGCAACCCTAACCCAATTGCGATTTGTGGTTTTCAACACTGGCGCAAGTGCGAAAAGTGGTATTGCAACACTAACACAAGTGTGAAAAGTGGTTTTGCAACACTAAGACAAATGCGAATTATGGTTTTCAACACTAGCGCAAGTGTGAAAAGTGGATTTGCAACACTAACACAAGTCCGGTAAGTTGTTTTGAATGCCAGTACGAGTGCGGAAAGTGCTTTTTGCAACAACAACAACACAAGTGCGAAAGTGGTTTTGCAACACTAACACAAGTGCAAAAAGTGGTTTTCAATGCCAGCACAAGTGACAAAAGTGGTTCTGCAACACAAGCTCTAGTCTGCAAAGTGGTTTTCAATGCCAGCACAAGTGCGAAAAGTGGTTTTGCAACAGCAACACAAGTGAGACAAATGGTTTTGCAACACTAACACAAATGCAAAAAGTGGTTTTGCAACACCAACACAAGTGAGACAAATGGTTTTGCAACAATAACACAAGTGCAAAAAGTGATTTTCAATGCCAGCACAAGTGCGAAAAGTGGTTCTGCAACACAAGCTCAAGTGTGGAAAGTGGTTTCAATGCCAGCACAAGTGCAGACAGTCGTTCTGCAACACTAGCTCAAGTGTGGAAAGTGGTTTTAAACACCAGCACAAGTGCGGAAAATGGTTTTGCAACACTAACACAAGTGCAAAAAGTGGTTTTGCAACACCAACACAAGTGAGACAAATGGTTTTGCAACACTAACACAAGTGCAAAAAGTGGTTTTAAGCACTAACAGGAGCGCGAAAAGTGGTTTTCAACACTAGCAGATTTGCAAAACGTGGTTTTCAACGCCAGCACAAGTGCAGAAAGTGGTTTTGCAATACTACCACATGTGTGAAAAGTGGTTTTCAATGCCAGCACAAGTGTGGAAAGTGGTTTTGCAACACTAACATATGTTCAAAAAGTGGTTTTCAATGCCAGCACAAGTGCGGAAAATGGTTTTGCAACACCAACACAAGTGCAGAAAGTGGTTTTGAGCACTAACAGGTGTGTAAAGAGTGGTTTTCAAACCTAGCAGATGTGCAAAAAGTGGTTTTCAACGCCATCACAAGTGCAGAAATTGGTTTTGCAATACTAGCACATGTGTGAAAAGTGGTTTTCAATGCCAGCACAAGTGTGGAGAGTGGTTTTGCAACACTAACACAGGTGCAAAAAGTGGTTTTCAATGCCAGCCCAAGTGAGAAAAGTGGTTCTGCAACACAAGCTCTAGTCCAGAAAGTGGTTTTCAATGCCAGCGCAAGTGCGGAAAATGGTTTTGCAACAGAAACACAAGTGTAAAAGTGGTTTTGCAACACTACCACAAGTGTGAAAGTGGTTTTGCAACACGAGCACAAGTGCGATAAGAGGTTTTGCAACACAAACCCAATTGCGATTTGTGGTTTTCAACACTGGCACAAGTGCGAAAAGTGGTATTGCAACACGAACACAAGTGTGAAAAGTGGTTTTGCAACACTAAGACAAATGCGAATTGTGGTTTTCAACACTAACACAAGTGTGAAAAGTGGATTTGCAATACTAACACAAGTGCAAAAAGTGGATTTCAATGCCAGCACAAGTGAGAAAAGTGGTTCTGCAACACAAACTCTTGTCTGGAAAGTGGTTTTCAATGCCAGCACAAGTGCGGAAAATGGTTTTGCAACACTAACACAAGTGGAAAAAGTGGTTTTGCAAGACCAACACAAGTGAGACAAATGGTTTTGCAACACTAACACAAGTGCAGAAAGTGGTTTTAAGCACTAACAGGAGCGCGAAACGTGGTTTTCAACACTAGCAGATGTGTGAAAATTGGTTTTCAATGCCAGCACAAGTGTGGAAAGTGGTTTTGCAACATTAACACAAGTGCAAAAAGTGGTTTTCAACGCCAGCACAAGTGCGAAAACTGGTTCTGCAACACAAGCTCAAGTGTGGAAAGTGGTTTTAAACACCAGCACAAGTGCGGAAAATGGTTTTGCAACAGCAACACAAATGCGGAAAGTGGTTTTCAATGCCAGCACAAGTACGGAAAGTAGTTCTGCAACACTAGCTCTAGTCTGGAAAGTGGTTTTCAATGCCAGCACAAGTGACAAAAGTGGTTCTGCAACACAAGCTCTAGTCTGGAAAGTGGTTTTCAATGCCAGCACAAGTGCGAAAAGTGGTTTTGCAACAGCAACACAAATGCGGAAAGTGGTTTTCAATGCCAGCACAAGTACGGAAAGTAGTTCTGCAACACTAGCTCAAGTGTGGAAAGTGGTTTTGCAACACTAACACAAGTGCAAAAAGTGGTTTTGCAACACCAACACAAGTGAGACAAATGGTTTTGCAACACTAACACAAGTGCAAAAAGTGGTTTTCAATGCCAGCACAAGTGACAAAAGTGGTTCTGCAACACAAGCTCTAGCCTGGAAAGTGGTTTTCAATGCCAGCACAAGTGCGAAAAGTGGTTTTGCAACAGCAACACAAGTGAGACAAATGGTTTTGCAACACTAATACAAGTGCAAAAAGTGGTTTTCAATGCCAGCACAAGTGACAAAAGTGGTTCTGCAACACAAGCTCTAGTCTGGAAAGTGGTTTTCTATGCCAGCACAAGTGCGAAAAGTGGTTTTGCAACAGCAACACAAGTGCGGAAAGTGGTTTTCAATGCCAGCACAAGTGCGGAAAGTAGTTGTGCAACACTAGCTCAAGTGTTGAAAGTGGTTTTAAATACCAGCACAAGTGCGATAAGAGGTTTTGCAACCCTAACCCAATTGCGATTTGTGGTTTTCAACACTGGCGCAAGTGCGAAAAGTGGTATTGCAACACTAACACAAGTGTGAAAAGTGGTTTTGCAACACTAAGACAAATGCGAATTATGGTTTTCAACACTAGCGCAAGTGTGAAAAGTGGATTTGCAACACTAACACAAGTCCGGTAAGTTGTTTTGAATGCCAGTACGAGTGCGGAAAGTGCTTTTTGCAACAACAACAACACAAGTGCGAAAGTGGTTTTGCAACACCAACACAAGTGCAAAAAGTGGTTTTCAATGCCAGCACAAGTGACAAAAGTGGTTCTGCAACACAAGCTCTAGTCTGCAAAGTGGTTTTCAATGCCAGCACAAGTGCGAAAAGTGGTTTTGCAACAGCAACACAAGTGAGACAAATGGTTTTGCAACACTAACACAAATGCAAAAAGTGGTTTTGCAACACCAACACAAGTGAGACAAATGGTTTTGCAACAATAACACAAGTGCAAAAAGTGATTTTCAATGCCAGCACAAGTGCGAAAAGTGGTTCTGCAACACAAGCTCAAGTGTGGAAAGTGGTTTCAATGCCAGCACAAGTGCAGACAGTCGTTCTGCAACACTAGCTCAAGTGTGGAAAGTGGTTTTAAACACCAGCACAAGTGCGGAAAATGGTTTTGCAACACTAACACAAGTGCAAAAAGTGGTTTTGCAACACCAACACAAGTGAGACAAATGGTTTTGCAACACTAACACAAGTGCAAAAAGTGGTTTTAAGCACTAACAGGAGCGCGAAAAGTGGTTTTCAACACTAGCAGATTTGCAAAACGTGGTTTTCAACGCCAGCACAAGTGCAGAAAGTGGTTTTGCAATACTACCACATGTGTGAAAAGTGGTTTTCAATGCCAGCACAAGTGTGGAAAGTGGTTTTGCAACACTAACATATGTTCAAAAAGTGGTTTTCAATGCCAGCACAAGTGCGGAAAATGGTTTTGCAACACCAACACAAGTGCAGAAAGTGGTTTTGAGCACTAACAGGTGTGTAAAGAGTGGTTTTCAAACCTAGCAGATGTGCAAAAAGTGGTTTTCAACGCCATCACAAGTGCAGAAATTGGTTTTGCAATACTAGCACATGTGTGAAAAGTGGTTTTCAATGCCAGCACAAGTGTGGAGAGTGGTTTTGCAACACTAACACAGGTGCAAAAAGTGGTTTTCAATGCCAGCCCAAGTGAGAAAAGTAGTTCTGCAACACAAGCTCTAGTCCAGAAAGTGGTTTTCAATGCCAGCGCAAGTGCGGAAAATGGTTTTGCAACAGAAACACAAGTGTAAAAGTGGTTTTGCAACACTACCACAAGTGTGAAAGTGGTTTTGCAACACGAGCACAAGTGCGATAAGAGGTTTTGCAACACAAACCCAATTGCGATTTGTGGTTTTCAACACTGGCACAAGTGCGAAAAGTGGTATTGCAACACGAACACAAGTGTGAAAAGTGGTTTTGCAACACTAAGACAAATGCGAATTGTGGTTTTCAACACTAACACAAGTGTGAAAAGTGGATTTGCAATACTAACACAAGTGCAAAAAGTGGATTTCAATGCCAGCACAAGTGAGAAAAGTGGTTCTGCAACACAAACTCTTGTCTGGAAAGTGGTTTTCAATGCCAGCACAAGTGCGGAAAATGGTTTTGCAACACTAACACAAGTGGAAAAAGTGGTTTTGCAAGACCAACACAAGTGAGACAAATGGTTTTGCAACACTAACACAAGTGCAGAAAGTGGTTTTAAGCACTAACAGGAGCGCGAAAAGTGGTTTTCAACACTAGCAGATGTGTGAAAAGTGGTTTTCAATGCCAGCACAAGTGTGGAAAGTGGTTTTGCAACATTAACACAAGTGCAAAAAGTGGTTTTCAACGCCAGCACAAGTGCGAAAACTGGTTCTGCAACACAAGCTCAAGTGTGGAAAGTGGTTTTAAACACCAGCACAAGTGCGGAAAATGGTTTTGCAACAGCAACACAAATGCGGAAAGTGGTTTTCAATGCCAGCACAAGTACGGAAAGTAGTTCTGCAACACTAGCTCTAGTCTGGAAAGTGGTTTTCAATGCCAGCACAAGTGACAAAAGTGGTTCTGCAACACAAGCTCTAGTCTGGAAAGTGGTTTTCAATGCCAGCACAAGTGCGAAAAGTGGTTTTGCAACAGCAACACAAATGCGGAAAGTGGTTTTCAATGCCAGCACAAGTACGGAAAGTAGTTCTGCAACACTAGCTCAAGTGTGGAAAGTGGTTTTGCAACACTAACACAAGTGCAAAAAGTGGTTTTCAACGCCAGCACAAGTGCGAAAACTGGTTCTGCAACACAAGCTCAAGTGTGGAAAGTGGTTTTAAACACCAGCACAAGTGCGGAAAATGGTTTTGCAACACTAACACAAGTGCGAAAAGTCATTTTGCAACACTAAGACAAATGCGAATTGTGGTTTTCAACACGAGCGCAAGTGTAAAAAGTGGATTTGCAACACTAACACAAGTGTGAAAAGTCGTTTTGCAACACTAACACAAGTGCAAAAAGTGGTTTTCAATGCCAGCACAAGTGCGAAAAGTGGTTTTGCAACAGCAACACAAGTGTGGAAAGTGGTTTTCAATGCCAGCACAAGTGCGGAAAGTAGTTCTGCAACACTAGGTCAAGTGCGGAAAGTCGTTTTGCAACACTAACACAAGTGCAGAAAGTCGTTTTGCAACACTAACACAAGTGCAGAAAGTGGTTTTGAGCACTAACAGGAGCGCGAAAAGTGGTTTTCAACACTAGCAGATGTGCAAAAAGTGGTTTTCAATGCCAGCACCAGTGAGAAAAGTTGTTTTGCAACAGCAACACAAGTGAGACAAATGGTTTTGCAACACTAACACAAGTGCAAAAAGTGGTTTTCAACGCCAGCACAAGTACGAAAAGTGGTTCTGCAACACAAGCTCAAGTGTGGAAAGTGGTTTTAAACACCAGCACAAGTGCGGAAAATGGTTTTGCAACAGCAACACAAGTGAGACAAATGGTTTTGCAACACTAACACAAGTGCAAAAAGTGGTTTTCAATGCCAGCACAAGTACGAAAAGTGGTTCTGCAACACAAGCTCTAGTCTGGAAAGTGGTTTTCAATGCCAGCACAAGTGCAAAAAGTTGTTTTGCAACAGCAACACAAGTGAGACAAATGGTTTTGCAACACTAACACAAGTGCAAAAAGTGGTTTTCAACGCCAGCACAAGTACGAAAAGTGGTTCTGCAACACAAGCTCAAGTGTGGAAAGTGGTTTTAAACACCAGCACAAGTGCGGAAAATGGTTTTGCAACACTAACACAAGTGCAAAAAGTGGTTTTCAACACTAACACAAGTGCAAAAAGTGGTTTTGCAACACTAACACAAGTGCGAAAAGTGGTTTTGCAACACAAACGCAAGTGTAAAAGTGGTTTTGCAACACCAACACAAGTGAGACAAATGGTTTTGCAACAATAACACAAGTGCAAAAAGTGGTATTGCAACACGAACACAAGTGTGAAAATTGGTTTTGCAACACAAACCCAATTGCGATTTGTGGTTTTCAACACTGGCACAAGTGCGAAA
The DNA here is from genome assembly GCF_964187855.1 of Myxine glutinosa. Lineage (NCBI taxonomy): Eukaryota > Metazoa > Chordata > Myxini > Myxiniformes > Myxinidae > Myxine > Myxine glutinosa. Next base: position 10,848,393 of record NC_136268.1, read on the forward strand.
AGTGGTATTGCAACACGAACACAAGTGTGAAAAGTGGTTTTGCAACACTAAGACAAATGCGAATTGTGGTTTTCAACACTAACACAAGTGTAAAAGTCGTTTTGCAACACCAACACAAGTGAGACAAATGGTTTTGCAACAATAACACAAGTGCAAAAAGTGGTTTTCAACGCCAGCACAAGTGCGTAAAGTGGTTCTGCAACACCAGCTCAAGTGTGGAAAGTGGTTTTAAACACCAGCACAAGTGCGGAAAATGGTTTTGCAACACTAACACAAGTGCAAAAAGTGGTTTTGCAACACCAACACAAGTGTAAAAGTGGTTTTGCAACACGAGCACAAGTGCGATAAGAGGTTTTGCAACACAAACCCAATTGCGATTTGTGGTTTTCAACACTGGCACAAGTGCGAAAAGTGGTATTGCAACACGAACACAAGTGTGAAAAGTGGTTTTGCAACACTAAGACAAATGCGAATTGTGGTTTTCAACACTAACACAAGTGTGAAAAGTGGATTTGCAACACTAACACAAGTGTGAAAAGTCGTTTTGCAACACTAACACAAATGCAAAAAGTGGTTTACAACACCAGCACGAGTGCAGAAAGTGGTTTGCAACACTAACACAAGTGTCGAAAGTGGTTTTCAATGCCAGCACAAGTGTGGAAAGTGGTTTTGCAACAGCAACACAAGTGAGACAAATGGTTTGCAACACTAACACAAGTGCAAAAAGTGGTTTTGCAACACCAACACAAGTGAGAAAAATGGTTTTGCAACAATAACACAAGTGCAAAAAGTGGTTTTCAACGCCAGCACAAGTGAGAAAAGTGGTTCTGCAACACAAGCTCTAGTCTGGAAAGTGGTTTTCAATGCCAGCACAAGTGCGGAAAATGGTTTTGCAACACTAACACAAGTGCAAAAAGTGGTTTTGCAACACCAACACAAGTGAGACAAATGGTTTTGCAACACAAACACAAGTGCAGAAAGTGGTTTTGCAACAACAACACAAGTGAGACAAATGGTTTTGCAACACTAACACAAGTGCAAAAAGTGGTTTTGCAACACTAACACAAGTGCGAAAAGTGGTTTTGCACCACAAACACAAGTGTAAAAGTGGTTTTGCAACACTACCACAAGTGTTAAAGTGGTTTTGCAACACGAGCACAAGTGCGATAAGAGGTTTTGCAACACAAACCCAATTGCGATTTGTGGTTTTCAACACTGGCACAAGTGCGAAAAGTGGTATTGCAACACGAACACACGTGTGAAAAGTGGTTTTGCAACACTAAGACAAATGCGAATTGTGGTTTTCAACACCAACACAAGTGTGAAAAGTGGATTTGCAACACTAACACAAGTGTGAAAAGTCGTTTTGCAACACTAACACAAGTGCAAAAAGTGGTTTACAACACCAGCACGAGTGCAGAAAGTGGTTTGCAACACTAACACAAGTGTCGAAAGTGGTTTTCAATGCCAGGACAAGTGTGGCAAGTGGTTTTTCAACACTAACACAAGTGCAAAAAGTGCTTTTCAACACTAGCAGATGTGCAAAACGTGGTTTTCAACGCAAGCACAAGTGCAGAAAGTGATTTTGCAATAATAGTACATGTGTGAAAATTGGTTTTCAATGCCAGCACAAGTGTGGAAGGTGGTTTTGCAACCCTAACGCAAGTGCAAAAAGTGGTTTTCAATGCCAGCACAAGTGAGAAAAGTGGTTCTGCAACACAAGCTCTAGTCTGGAAAGTCGTTTTCAATGCCAGCACAAGTGCGAAAAGTGGTTTTGCAACAGCAACACAAGTGAGACAAATGGTTTGCAACACTAACACAAGTGCAAAAAGTGGTTTTGCAACACCAACACAAGTGAGACAAATGGTTTTGCAACACTAACACAAGTGCAGAAAGTGGTTTTAAGCACTAACAGGAGCGCGAAAAGTGGTTTTCAACACTAGCAGATGTGTGAAAAGTGGTTTTCAATGCCAGCACAAGTGTGGAAAGTGGTTTTGCAACATTAACACAAGTGTAAAAAGTGGTTTTCAATGCCAGCACAAGTGACAAAAGTGGTTCTGCAACACAAGCTCTAGTCTGGAAAGTGATTTTCAATGCCAGCACAAGTGCGAAAAGTGGTTTTGCAACAGCAACACAAATGCGGAAAGTGGTTTTCAATGCCAGCACAAGTACGGAAAGTAGTTCTGTAACACTAACACAAGTGCAAAAAGTGGTTTTCAACGCCAGCACAAGTGCGAGCACTCGTTCTGCAACACAAGCTCAAGTGTGGAAAGTGGTTTTAAACACCAGCACAAGTGCGGAAAATGGTTTTGCAACACTAACACAAGTGCGAAAAGTCATTTTGCAACACTAAGACAAATGCGAATTGTGGTTTTCAACACTAGCGCAAGTGTAAAAAGTGGATTTGCAACACTAACACAAGTGTGAACAGTCGTTTTGCAACACTAACACAAGTGCAAAAAGTGGTTTTCAATGCCAGCACAAGTGACAAAGGTGGTTCTGCAACACAAGCTCTAGTCTGGAAAGTGTTTTTCAATGCCAGCACAAGTGCGAAAAGTGGTTTTGCAACAGCAACACAAGTGTGGAAAGTGGTTTTCAATGCCAGCACAGTACGGAAAGTAGTTCTACAACACTAGCTCAAGTGCGAAAACTGGTTCTGCAACACCAGCTCAAGTGTGGAAAGTGGTTTTAAACACCAGCACAAGTGCGGAAAATGGTTTTGCAACACTAACACAAGTGCGAAAAGTCATTTTGCAACACTAAGACAAATGCGAATTGTGGTTTTCAACACTAGCGCAAGTATAAAAAGTGGATTTGCAACACTAACACAAGTGTGAAAAGTCGTTTGGCAACACTAACACAAGTGCAAAAAGTGGTTTTCAATGCCAGCACAAGTGACAAAAGTGGTTCTGCAACACAAGCTCTAGTCTGGAAAGTGGTTTTCAATGCCAGCACAAGTGCGAAAAGTGGTTTTGCAACAGCAACACAAGTGTGGAAAGTGGTTTTCAATGCCAGCACAAGTGCGGAAAGTAGTTCTGCAACACTAGGTCAAGTGTGGAAAGTGGTTTTAAACACCAGCACAAGAGCGATAAGAGGTTTTGCAACACTAACACAAGTGAGACAAATGGTTTTGCAACACTAACACAAGTGCAGAAAGTGGTTTTGAGCACTAACAGGAGCGCGAAAAGTGGTTTTCAACACTAGCAGATGTGCAAAAAGTGGTTTTCAATGCCAGCACCAGTGAGAAAAGTGGTTCTGCAACACAAGCTCTAGTCTGGAAAGTGGTTTTCAATGCCAGCACAAGTGCAAAAAGTTTTTTGCAACAGCAACACAAGTGAGACAAATGGTTTTGCAACCCTAACACAAGTGCAAAAAGTGGTTTTCAACGCCAGCACAAGTACGAAAAGTGGTTCTGCAACACAAGCTCAAGTGTGGAAAGTGGTTTTAAATACCAGCACAAGTGCGGAAAATGGCTTTGCAACACTAACACAAGTGCAAAAAGTGGTTTTTCAACACTAACACAAGTGCAAAAAGTGGTTTTGCAACACTAACACAAGTGCGAAAAGTGGTTTTGCAACACAAACGCAAGTGTAAAAGTGGTTTTGCAACACCAACACAAGTGAGACAAATGGTTTTGCAACACTCACTCAAGTGCAGAAAGTGGTTTTGAGCACTAACAGGAGCGTAAAAAGTGGTTTTCAACACTAGCAGATGTGCAAAAAGTGGTTTTCAACGCCAGCAAAAGTGCAGAAAGTGGTTTTGCAATACTAAAACAAGTGCAGAAAGTGGTTTTCAATGCCAGCACAAGTGCAGAAAGTGGTTTTGCAATACTAGCACATGTGTGAAAAGTGGTTTTCAATGCCAGCACAAGTGTGGAAAGTGGTTTTGCAACACTAACACAAGTGCAAAAAGTGGTTTTCTATGCCAGCACAAGTGAGAAAAGTGGTTCTGCAACATAAGCTCTAGTCTGGAAAGTGGTTTTCAACGCCAGCACAAGTACGAAAAGTGGTTCTGCAACACAAGCTCAAGTGCAGAAAGTGGTTTTCAATGCCAGCACAAGTGTGGAAAGTAGTTCTGCAACACTAGGTCAAGTGTGGAAAGTGGTTTTAAAAACCAGCACAAGTGCGGAAAATGGTTTTGCAACACTAACACAAGTGCAAAAAGTGGTTTTGCAACACCAACACAAGTGAGACAAATGGTTTTGCAACACTAACACAAGTGCAAAAAGTGGTTTTCAATGCCAGCACAAGTGACAAAAGTGGTTCTGCAACACCAGCTCTAGCCTGGAAAGTGGTTTTCAATGCCAGCACAAGTGCGAAAAGTGGTTTTGCAACAGCAACACAAGTGAGACAAATGGTTTTGCAACACTAACACAAGTGCAAAAAGTGGTTTTCAATGCCAGCACAAGTGACAAAAGTGGTTCTGCAACACAAGCTCTAGTCTGGAAAGTGGTTTTCAATGCCAGCACAAGTGCGAAAAGTGGTTTTGCAACAGCAACACAAGTGCGGAAAGTGGTTTTCAATGCCAGCACAAGTGCGGAAAGTAGTTGTGCAACACTAGCTCAAGTGTTGAAAGTGGTTTTAAATACCAGCACAAGTGCGATAAGAGGTTTTGCAACCCTAACCCAATTGCGATTTGTGGTTTTCAACACTGGCGCAAGTGCGAAAAGTGGTATTGCAACACTAACACAAGTGTGAAAAGTGGTTTTGCAACACTAAGACAAATGCGAATTATGGTTTTCAACACTAGCGCAAGTGTGAAAAGTGGATTTGCAACACTAACACAAGTCCGGTAAGTTGTTTTGAATGCCAGTACGAGTGCGGAAAGTGCTTTTTGCAACAACAACAACACAAGTGCGAAAGTGGTTTTGCAACACTAACACAAGTGCAAAAAGTGGTTTTCAATGCCAGCACAAGTGACAAAAGTGGTTCTGCAACACAAGCTCTAGTCTGCAAAGTGGTTTTCAATGCCAGCACAAGTGCGAAAAGTGGTTTTGCAACAGCAACACAAGTGAGACAAATGGTTTTGCAACACTAACACAAGTGCAAAAAGTGGTTTTGCAACACCAACACAAGTGAGACAAATGGTTTTGCAACAATAACACAAGTGCAAAAAGTGATTTTCAATGCCAGCACAAGTGCGAAAAGTGGTTCTGCAACACAAGCTCAAGTGTGGAAAGTGGTTTCAATGCCAGCACAAGTGCAGACAGTCGTTCTGCAACACTAGCTCAAGTGTAGAAAGTGGTTTTAAACACCAGCACAAGTGCGGAAAATGGTTTTGCAACACTAACACAAGTGCAAAAAGTGGTTTTGCAACACCAACACAAGTGAGACAAATGGTTTTGCAACACTAACACAAGTGCAAAAAGTGGTTTTAAGCACTAACAGGAGCGCGAAAAGTGGTTTTCAACACTAGCAGATTTGCAAAACGTGGTTTTCAACGCCAGCACAAGTGCAGAAAGTGGTTTTGCAATACTACCACATGTGTGAAAAGTGGTTTTCAATGCCAGCACAAGTGTGGAAAGTGGTTTTGCAACACTAACACATGTTCAAAAAGTGGTTTTCAATGCCAGCACAAGTGCGGAAAATGGTTTTGCAACACCAACACAAGTGCAGAAAGTGGTTTTGAGCACTAACAGGTGTGTAAAGAGTGGTTTTCAAACCTAGCAGATGTGCAAAAAGTGGTTTTCAACGCCATCACAAGTGCAGAAATTGGTTTTGCAATACTAGCACATGTGTGAAAAGTGGTTTTCAATGCCAGCACAAGTGTGGAGAGTGGTTTTGCAACACTAACACAGGTGCAAAAAGTGGTTTTCAATGCCAGCCCAAGTGAGAAAAGTGGTTCTGCAACACAAGCTCTAGTCTAGAAAGTGGTTTTCAATGCCAGCGCAAGTGCGGAAAATGGTTTTGCAACAGAAACACAAGTGTAAAAGTGGTTTTGCAACACTACCACAAGTGTGAAAGTGGTTTTGCAACACGAGCACAAGTGCGATAAGAGGTTTTGCAACACAAACCCAATTGCGATTTGTGGTTTTCAACACTGGCACAAGTGCGAAAAGTGGTATTGCAACACGAACACAAGTGTGAAAAGTGGTTTTGCAACACTAAGACAAATGCGAATTGTGGTTTTCAACACTAACACAAGTGTGAAAAGTGGATTTGCAACACTAACACAAGTGCAAAAAGTGGATTTCAATGCCAGCACAAGTGAGAAAAGTGGTTCTGCAACACAAACTCTTGTCTGGAAAGTGGTTTTCAATGCCAGCACAAGTGCGGAAAATGGTTTTGCAACACTAACACAAGTGGAAAAAGTGGTTTTGCAAGACCAACACAAGTGAGACAAATGGTTTTGCAACACTAACACAAGTGCAGAAAGTGGTTTTAAGCACTAACAGGAGCGCGAAAAGTGGTTTTCAACACTAGCAGATGTGTGAAAAGTGGTTTTCAATGCCAGTACAAGTGTGGAAAGTGGTTTTGCAACATTAACACAAGTGCAAAAAGTGGTTTTCAATGCCAGCACAAGTGACAAAAGTGGTTCTGCAACACAAGCTCTAGTCTGGAAAGTGGTTTTCAATGCCAGCACAAGTGCGAAAAGTGGTTTTGCAACAGCAACACAAATGCGGAAAGTGGTTTTCAATGCCAGCACAAGTACGGAAAGTAGTTCTGCAACACTAGCTCAAGTGTGGAAAGTGGTTTTGCAACACTAACACAAGTGCAAAAAGTGGTTTTCAACGCCAGCACAAGTGCGAAAACTGGTTCTGCAACACAAGCTCAAGTGTGGAAAGTGGTTTTAAACACCAGCACAAGTGCGGAAAATGGTTTTGCAACACTAACACAAGTGCGAAAAGTCATTTTGCAACACTAAGACAAATGCGAATTGTGGTTTTCAACACGAGCGCAAGTGTAAAAAGTGGATTTGCAACACTAACACAAGTGTGAAAAGTCGTTTTGCAACACTAACACAAGTGCAAAAAGTGGTTTTCAATGCCAGCACAAGTGACAAAGGTGGTTCTGCAACACAAGCTCTAGTCTGGAAAGTGTTTTTCAATGCCAGCACAAGTGCGAAAAGTGGTTTTGCAACAGCAACACAAGTGTGGAAAGTGGTTTTCAATGCCAGCACAAGTGCGGAAAGTAGTTCTGCAACACTAGGTCAAGTGTGGAAAGTCGTTTTGCAACACTAACACAAGTGCAGAAAGTCGTTTTGCAACACTAACACAAGTGCAGAAAGTGGTTTTGAGCACTAACAGGAGCGCGAAAAGTGGTTTTCAACACTAGCAGATGTGCAAAAAGTGGTTTTCAATGCCAGCACCAGTGAGAAAAGTGGTTCTGCAACACAAGCTCTAGTCTGGAAAGTGGTTTTCAATGCCAGCACAAGTGCAAAAAGTTGTTTTGCAACAGCAACACAAGTGAGACAAATGGTTTTGCAACACTAACACAAGTGCAAAAAGTGGTTTTCAACGCCAGCACAAGTGACAAAGGTGGTTCTGCAACACAAGCTCTAGTCTGGAAAGTGTTTTTCAATGCCAGCACAAGTGCGAAAAGTGGTTTTGCAACAGCAACACAAGTGTGGAAAGTGGTTTTCAATGCCAGCACAAGTGCGGAAAGTAGTTCTGCAACACTAGGTCAAGTGTGGAAAGTGGTTTTAAACACCAGCACAAGTGCGATAAGAGGTTTTGCAACACTAACACAAGTGCGAAAAGTCGTTTTGCAACACTAACACAAGTGCAAAAAGTCGTTTTGCAACACTAACACAAGTGCAGAAAGTGGTTTTGAGCACTAACAGGAGCGCGAAAAGTGGTTTTCAACACTAGCAGATGTGCAAAAAGTGGTTTTCAATGCCAGCACCAGTAAGAAAAGTGGTTCTGCAACACAAGCTCTAGTCTGGAAAGTGGTTTTCAATGCCAGCACAAGTGCAAAAAGGTTGTTTTGCAACAGCAACACAAGTGAGACAAATGGTTTTGCAACACTAACACAAGTGCAAAAAGTGGTTTTCAACGCCAGCACAAGTACGAAAAGTGGTTCTGCAACACAATCTCAAGTGTGGAAAGTGGTTTTAAACACCAGCACAAGTGCGGAAAATGGTTTTGCAACACTAACACAAGTGCAAAAAGTGGTTTTCAACACTAACACAAGTGCGAAAAGTGGTTTTGCAACACAAACGCATGTGTAAAAGTGGTTTTGCAACACCAACACAAGTGAGACAAATGGTTTTGCAACAATAACACAAGTGCAAAAAGTGGTTTTCAACGCCAGCACAAGTACGAAAAGTGGTTCTGCAACACAAGCTCAAGTGTCGAAAGTGGTTTTCAATGCCAGCACAAGTGCAGAAAGTCGTTCTGCAACACTAGCTCAAGTGTGGAAGTGGTTTTAAACACCAGCACAAGTGCGGAAAATGGTTTTGCAACACTAACACAAGTGCAAAAAGTGGTTTTGCAACACCAACACAAGTGTAAAAGTGGTTTTGCAACACTACCACAAGTGTGAAAGTGGTTTTGCAACACGAGCACAAGTGCGATAAGAGGTTTTGCAACACAAACCCAATTGCGATTTGTGGTTTTCAACACTGGCACAAGTGCGAAAAGTGGTATTGCAACACGAACACAAGTGTGAAAAGTGGTTTTGCAACACTAAGACAAATGCGAATTGTGGTTTTCAACACTAACACAAGTGTGAAAAGTGGATTTGCAACACTAACACAAGTGTGAAAAGTCGTTTTGCAACACTAACACAAATGCAAAAAGTGATTTACAACACCAGCACGAGTGCAGAAAGTGGTTTGCAACACTAACACAAGTGTCGAAAGTGGTTTTCAATGGCAGCACAAGTGTGGAAAGTGGTTTTGCAACAGCAACACAAGTGAGACAAATGGTTTGCAACACTAACACAAGTCCAAAAAGTGGTTTTGCAACACCAACACAAGTGAGACAAATGGTTTTGCAACAATAACACAAGTGCAAAAAGTGGTTTTCAACGCCAGCACAAGTGAGAAAAGTGGTTCTGCAACACAAGCTCTAGTCTGGAAAGTGGTTTTCAATGCCAGCACAAGTGCGGAAAATGGTTTTGCAACACTAACACAAGTGCAAAAAGTGGTTTTGCAACACCAACACAAGTGAGACAAATGGTTTTGCAACACTAACACAAGTGCAGAAAGTGGTTTTGCAACACCAACACAAGTGTGACAAATGGTTTTGCAACACTAACACAAGTGCAAAAAGTGGTTTTGCAACACTAACACAAGTGCGAAAAGTGGGTTTGCACCACAAACACAAGTGTAAAAGTGGTTTTGCAACACTACCACAAGTGTTAAAGTGGTTTTGCAACACGAGCACAAGTGCGATAAGAGGTTTTGCAACACAAACCCAATTGCGATTTGTGGTTTTCAACACTGGCACAAGTGTGAAAAGTGGATTTGCAACACTAACACAAGTGTGACAAGTCGTTTTGCAACACTAACACAAGTGCAAAAAGTGGTTTACAACACCAGCACGAGTGCAGAAAGTGGTTTGCAACACTAACACAAGTGTCGAAAGTGGTTTTCAATGCCAGCACAAGTGTGGCAAGTGGTTTTTCAACACTAACACAAGTGCAAAAAGTGCTTTTCAACACTCGCAGATGTGCAAAACGTGGTTTTCAACGCAAGCACAAGTGCAGAAAGTGATTTTGCAATACTAGTACATGTGTGAAAATTGGTTTTCAATGCCAGCACAAGTGTGGAAGGTGGTTTTGCAACCCTAACGCAAGTGCAAAAAGTGGTTTTCAATGCCAGCACAAGTGAGAAAAGTGGTTCTGCAACACAAGCTCTAGTCTGGAAAGTCGTTTTCAATGCCAGCACAAGTGCGAAAAGTGGTTTTGCAACAGCAACACAAGTGAGACAAATGGTTTGCAACACTAACACAAGTGCAAAAAGTGGTTTTGCAACACCAACACAAGTGAGACAAATGGTTTTGCAACAATAACACAAGTGCGAAAAGTGGTTTTGCAACACAAACACAAGTGTAAAAGTGGTTTTTAACGCCAGCACAAGTGCAGAAAGTGGTTTTGCAATACTAGCACATGTGTGAAAAATGGTTTTCAATGCCAGCACAAGTGTGGAAAGTGGTTTTGCAACATTAAAACAAGTGCAAAAAGTGGTTTTCAATGCCAGCACAAGTGACAAAAGTGGTTCTGCAACACAAGCTCTCGTCTGGAAAGTGGTTTTCAATGCTAGCACAAGTGTAGAAAGTGGTTTTGCAACACTAACACAAGTGCAAAAAGTGGTTTTCAATGCCAGCACAAGTGCGGAAAATGGTTTTGCAACACTAACACAAGTGCAAAAAGTGGTTTTGCAACACCAACACAAGTGAAACAAATGGTTTTGCAACACTAACTCAAGTGCAGAAAGTGGTTTTGAGCACTAACAGGAGCGTAAAAAGTGGTTTTCAACACTAGCAGATGTGCAAAAAGTGGTTTTCAACGCCAGCACAAGTGCAGAAAGTGATTTTGCAATACTAGCACATGTGTGAAAAGAGGTTTTCAATGACAGCACAAGTGTGGAAAGTGGTTTTGCAACACTAACACAAGTGCAGAAAGTGGTTTTGCAATAATAACACAAGTGCAGAAAGTGGTTTTCAATGCCAGCACAAGTGCAGAAAGTGATTTTGCAATACTAGCACATGTGTGAAAAGAGGTTTTCTATGACAGCACAAGTGTGGAAAGTGGTTTTGCAACACTAACACAAGTGCAAAAAGTGGTTTTCAATGCCAGCACAAGTGAGAAAAGTGGTTCTGCAAGACAAGCTCTAGTCTGGAAAGTGGTTTTCAATGCCAGCACAAGTGCGAAAAGTGGATTTGCAACAGCAACACAAATGCGGAAAGTGGTTTTCAATGCCAGCACAAGTACGGAAAGTAGTTCTGCAACACTAGCTCAAGTGTGGAAAGTGGTTTTGCAACATAAACACAAGTGCAAAAAGTGGTTTTCAACGCCAGCACAAGTGCGAAAACTGGATCTGCAACACAAGCTCAAGTGTGGAAAGTGGTTTTAAACACCAGCACAAGTGCGGAAAATGGTTTTGCAACACTAACACAAGTGCGAAAAGTCATTTTGCAACACTAAGACAAATGCGAATTGTGGTTTTCAACACTAGCGCAAGTGTAAAAAGTGGATTTGCAACACTAACACAAGTGTGAAAAGTCGTTTTGCAACACTAACACAAGTGCAAAAAGTGGTTTTCAATGCCAGCACAAGTGACAAAGGTGGTTCTGCAACACAAGCTCTAGTCTGGAAAGTGGTTTTCAATGCCAGCACAAGTGCGAAAAGTGGTTTTGCAACAGCAACATAAGTGTGGAAAGTGGTTTTGCAACACTAACACAAGTGCAAAAAGTCGTTTTGCAACACTAACACAAGTGCAGAAAGTGGTTTTGAGCACTAACAGGAGCGCGAAAAGTGGTTTTCAACACTAGCAGATGTGCAAAAAGTGGTTTTCAATGCCAGCACCAGTGAGAAAAGTGGTTCTGCAACACAAGCTCTAGTCTGGAAAGTGGTTTTCAATGCCAGCACAAGTGCAAAAAGTTGTTTTGCAACACTAACACAAGTGCGAAAAGTGGTTTTGCAACACAAACGCAAGTGTAAAAGTGGTTTTGCAACACCAACACAAGTGAGACAAATGGTTTTGCAACAATAACACAAGTGCAAAAAGTGGTTTTCAACACTAACACAAGTGCAAAAAGTGGTTTTGCAACACTAACACAAGTGCGAAAAGTGGTTTTGCAACACAAACGCAAGTGTAAAAGTGGTTTTGCAACACCAACACAAGTGAGACAAATGGTTTTGCAACAATAACACAAGTGCAAAAAGTGGTTTTCAACGCCAGCACAAGTGCGTAAAGTGGTTCTGCAACACAAGCTCAAGTGTCGAAAGTGGTTTTCAATGCCAGCACAAGTGCAGAAAGTCGTTCTGCAACACTAGCTCAAGTGTGGAAAGTGGTTTTGCAACACCAACACAAGTGTAAAAGTGGTTTTGCAACACTACCACAAGTGTGAAAGTGGTTTTGCAACACGAGCACAAGTGCGATAAGAGGTTTTGCAACACAAACCCAATTGCGATTTGTGGTTTTCAACACTGGCACAAGTGCGAAAAGTGGTATTGCAACACGAACACAAGTGTGAAAAGTGGTTTTGCAACACTAAGACAAATGCGAATTGTGGTTTTCAACACTAACACAAGTGTGAAAAGTGGATTCGCAACACTAACACAAGTGTGAAAAGTCGTTTTGCAACACTAACACAAATGCAAAAAGTGGTTTACAACACCAGCACGAGTGCAGAAAGTGGTTTGCAACACTAACACAAGTGTCGAAAGTGGTTTTCAATGCCAGCACAAGTGTGGAAAGTGGTTTTGCAACAGCAACACAAGTGAGACAAATGGTTTGCAACACTAACACAAGTGCAAAAAGTGGTTTTGCAACACCAACACAAGTGAGACAAATGGTTTTGCAACAATAACACAAGTGCAAAAAGTGGTTTTCAACGCCAGCACAAGTGAGAAAAGTGGTTCTGCAACACAAGCTCTAGTCTGAAAAGTGGTTTTCAATGCCAGCACAAGTGCGGAAAATGGTTTTGCAACACTAACACAAGTGCAAAAAGTGGTTTTGCAACACCAACACAAGTGAGACAAATGGTTTTGCAACACTAACACAAGTGCAGAAAGTGGTTTTGCAACACCAACACAAGTGAGACAAATGGTTTTGCAACACTAACACAAGTGCAAAAAGTGGTTTTGCAACACTAACACAAGTGCGAAAAGTGGTTTTGCACCACAAACACAAGTGTAAAAGTGGTTTTGCAACACTACCACAAGTGTTAAAGTGGTTTTGCAACACGAGCACAAGTGCGATAAGAGGTTTTGCAACACAAACCCAATTGCGATTTGTGGTTTTCAACACTGGCACAAGTGCGAAAAGTGGTATTGCAACACGAACACAAGTGTGAAAAGTGGTTTTGCAACACTAAGACAAATGCGAATTGTGGTTTTCAACACCAACACAAGTGTGAAAAGTGGATTTGCAACACTAACACAAGTGCAAAAAGTGGTTTTCAATGCCAGCACAAGTGACAAAAGTGGTTCTGCAACACAAGCTCTAGTCTGCAAAGTGGTTTTCAATGCCAGCACAAGTGCGAAAAGTGGTTTTGCAACAGCAACACAAGTGAGACAAATGGTTTTGCAACACTAACACAAGTGCAAAAAGTGGTTTTGCAACACCAACACAAGTGAGACAAATGGTTTTACAACAATAACACAAGTGCAAAAAGTGATTTTCAATGCCAGCACAAGTGCGAAAAGTGGTTCTGCAACACAAGCTCAAGTGTGGAAAGTGGTTTCAATGCCAGCACAAGTGCAGACAGTCGTTCTGCAACACTAGCTCAAGTGTGGAAAGTGGTTTTAAACACCAGCACAAGTGCGGAAAATGGTTTTGCAACACTAACACAAGTGCAAAAAGTGGTTTTGCAACACCAACACAAGTGAGACAAATGGTTTTGCAACACTTACACAAGTGCAAAAAGTGGTTTTAAGCACTAACAGGAGTGCGAAAAGTGGTTTTCAACACTAGCAGATTTGCAAAACGTGGTTTTCAACGCCAGCACAAGTGCAGAAAGTGGTTTTGCAATACTACCACATGTGTGAAAAGTGGTTTTCAATGCCAGCACAAGTGTGGAAAGTGGTTTTGCAACACTAACACATGTTCAAAAAGTGGTTTTCAATGCCAGCACAAGTGCGGAAAATGGTTTTGCAACACCAACACAAGTGCAGAAAGTGGTTTTGAGCACTAACAGGTGTGTAAAGCGTGGTTTTCAACACTAGCAGATGTGCAAAAAGTGGTTTTCAATGCCAGCACCAGTGAGAAAAGTGGTTCTGCAACACAAGCGCTAGTCTGGAAAGTGGTTTTCAATGCCAGCACAAGTGCAGAAAGTGGTTTTGCAATACTACCACATGTGTGAAAAGTGGTTTTAAACACCACCACAAGTGCGATAAGAGGTTTTGCAACACTAACACAAGTGCGAAAAGTCGTTTTGCAACACTAACACAAGTGCAAAAAGTCGTTTTGCAACACTAACACAAGTGCAGAAAGTGGTTTTGAGCACTAACAGGAGCGCGAAAAGTGGTTTTCAACACTAGCAGATGTGCAAAAAGTGGTTTTCAATGCCAGCACCAGTGAGAAAAGTGGTTCTGCAACACAAGCTCTAGTCTGCAAAGTGGTTTTCAATGCCAGCACAAGTGCAAAAAGTGGTTCTGCAACACAAGCTCAAGTGTGGAAAGTGGTTTTAAACACCAGCACAAGTGCGGAAAATAGTTTTGCAACACTAACACAAGTGCAAAAAGTGGTTTTCAACACTAACACAAGTGCAAAAAGTGGTTTTGCAACACTAACACAAGTGCGAAAAGTGGTTTTGCAACACAAACGCAAGTGTAAAAGTGGTTTTGCAACACCAACACAAGTGAGACAAATGGTTTTGCAACAATAACACAAGTGCAAAAAGTGGTTTTCAACGCCAGCACAAGTGAAAAAAGTGGTTCTGCAACACAAGCTCTAGTCTGGAAAGTGGTTTTCAATGCCAGCACAAGTGCGGAAAATGGTTTTGCAACACTAACACAAGTGCAAAAAGTGGTTTTGCAACACCAACACAAGTGAGACAAATGGTTTTGCAACACTAACACAAGTGCAAAAAGTGGTTTTGCAATACTAGCACATGTGTGAAAAGTGGTTTTCAATGCCAGCACAAGTGTGGAAAGTGGTTTTGCAACACTAACACAGGTGCAAAAAGTAGTTTTCAATGCCAGCACAAGTGAGAAAAGTGGTTCTGCAACACATGCTCTAGTCTAGAAAGTGGTTTTCAATGCCAGCACAAGTGCGGAAAATGGTTTTGCAACACAAACACAAGTGTAAAAGTGGTTTTGCAACACTACCACAAGTATGAAAGTGGTTTTGCAACACGAGCACAAGTGCGAAAAGTGGTATTGCAACACGAACACAAGTGTGAAAAGTGGTTTTGCAACACTAAGACAAATGCGAATTGTGGTTTTCAACACTAACACAGTGTGAAAAGTGGATTTGCAACACTAACACAAGTGCAAAAAGTGGATTTCAATGCCAGCACAAGTGAGAAAAGTGGTTCTGCAACACAAGCTCTAGTCTGGAAAGTGGTTTTCAATGCCAGCACAAGTGCGGAAAATGGTTTTGCAACACTAACACATGTGTGAAAAATGGTTTTCAATGCCAGCACAAGTGTGGAAAGTGGTTTTGCAACACTAACACATGTTCAAAAAGTGGTTTTCAATGCCAGCACAAGTGCGGAAAATGGTTTTGCAACACCAACACAAGTGCAGAAAGTGGTTTTGAGCACTAACAGGTGTGTAAAGAGTGGTTTTCAAAACTAGCAGATGTGCAAAAAGTGGTTTTCAACGCCAGCACAAGTGCAGAAATTGGTTTTGCAATACTAGCACATGTGTGAAAAGTGGATTTGCAACACTAACACAAGTGCAAAAAGTGGATTTCAATGCCAGCACAAGTGAGAAACGTGGTTCTGCAACACAAGCTCTAGTCTGGAAAGTGGTTTTCAATGCCAGCACAAGTGCGGAAAATGGTTTTGCAACACTAACACAAGTGGAAAACTGGTTTTGCAACACCAACACAAGTGAGACAAATGGTTTTGCAACACTAACACAAGTGCAGAAAGTGGTTTTAAGCACTAACAGGAGCGCGAAAAGTGGTTTTCAACACTAGCAGATGTGTGAAAAGTGGTTTTCAATGCCAGCACAAGTGTGGAAAGTGGTTTTGCAACATTAACACAAGTGCAAAAAGTGGTTTTCAATGCCAGCACAAGTGACAAAAGTGGTTCTGCAACCCAAGCTCTAGTCTGGAAAGTGGTTTTCAATGCCAGTACAAGTGCGAAAAGTGGTTTTGCAACAGCAACACAAATGCGGAAAGTGGTTTTCAATGCCAGCACAAGTACGGAAAGTAGTTCTGCAACACTAGCTCAAGTGTGGAAAGTGGTTTTGCAACACTAACACAAGTGCAACAAGTGGTTTTCAACGCCAGCACAAGTGCGAAAACTGGTTCTGCAACACCAGCTCAAGTGTGGAAAGTGGTTTTAAACACCAGCACAAGTGCGGAAAATGGTTTTGCAACACTAACACAAGTGCGAAAAGTCATTTTGCAACACTAAGACAAATGCGAATTGTGGTTTTCAACACTAGCACAAGTGTAAAAAGTGGATTTGCAACACTAACACAAGTGTGAAAAGTCGTTTGGCAACACTAACAAGTGCAAAAAGTGGTTTTCAATGCCAGCACAAGTGACAAAAGTGGTTCTGCAACACAAGCTCTAGTCTGGAAAGTGGTTTTCAATGCCAGCACAAGTGCGAAAAGTGGTTTTGCAACAGCAACACAAGTGTGGAAAGTGGTTTTCAATGCCAGCACAAGTGCGGAAAGTAGTTCTGCAACACTAGGTCAAGTGTGGAAAGTGGTTTTAAACACCAGCACAAGAGCGATAAGAGGTTTTGCAACACTAACACAAGTGCGAAAAGTCGTTTTGCAACACTAACACAAGTGCAAAAAGTCGTTTTGCAACACTAACACAAGTGAGACAAATGGTTTTGCAACACTAACACAAGTGCAGAAAGTGGTTTTGAGCACTAACAGGAGCGCGAAAAGTGGTTTTCAACACTAGCAGATGTGCAAAAAGTGGTTTTCAATGCCAGCACCAGTGAGAAAAGTGGTTCTGCAACACAAGCTCTAGTCTGGAAAGTGGTTTTCAATGCCAGCACAAGTGCGGAAAATGGCTTTGCAACACTAACACAAGTGCAAAAAGTGGTTTTTCAAAACTAACACAAGTGCAAAAAGTGGTTTTGCAACACTAACACAAGTGCGAAAAGTGGTTTTGCAACACAAACGCAAGTGTAAAAGTGATTTTGCAACACCAACACAAGTGAGACAAATGGTTTTGCAACACTCACTCAAGTGCAGAAAGTGGTTTTGAGCACTAACAGGAGCGTAAAAAGTGGTTTTCAACACTAGCAGATGTGCAAAAAGTGGTTTTCAACGCCAGCAAAAGTGCAGAAAGTGGTTTTGCAATACTAAAACAAGTGCAGAAAGTGGTTTTCAATGCCAGCACAAGTGCAGAAAGTGGTTTTGCAATACTAGCACATGTGTGAAAAGTGGTTTTCAATGCCAGCACAAGTGTGGAAAGTGGTTTTGCAACACTAACACAAGTGCAAAAAGTGGTTTTCTATGCCAGCACAAGTGAGAAAAGTGGTTCTGCAACACAAGCTCTAGTCTGGAAAGTGGTTTTCAACGCCAGCACAAGTACGAAAAGTGGTTCTGCAACACAAGCTCAAGTGCAGAAAGTGGTTTTCAATGCCAGCACAAGTGTGGAAAGTAGTTCTGCAACACTAGGTCAAGTGTGGAAAGTGGTTTTAAAAACCAGCACAAGTGCGGAAAATGGTTTTGCAACACTAACACAAGTGCAAAAAGTGGTTTTGCAACACCAACACAAGTGAGACAAATGGTTTTGCAACACTAACACAAATGCAAAAAGTGGTTTTCAATGCCAGCACAAGTGACAAAAGTGGTTCTGCAACACAAGCTCTAGCCTGGAAAGTGGTTTTCAATGCCAGCACAAGTGCGAAAAGTGGTTTTGCAACAGCAACACAAGTGAGACAAATGGTTTTGCAACACTAACACAAGTGCAAAAACTGGTTTTCAATGCCAGCACAAGTGACAAAAGTGGTTCTGCAACACAAGCTCTAGTCTGGAAAGTGGTTTTCAATGCCAGCACAAGTGCGAAAAGTGGTTTTGCAACAGCAACACAAGTGCGGAAAGTGGTTTTCAATGCCAGCACAAGTGCGGAAAGTAGTTGTGCAACACGAGCTCAAGTGTGGAAAGTGGTTTTAAATACCAGCACAAGTGCGATAAGAGGTTTTGCAACCCTAACCCAATTGCGATTTGTGGTTTTCAACACTGGCGCAAGTGCGAAAAGTGGTATTGCAACACTAACACAAGTGTGAAAAGTGGTTTTGCAACACTAAGACAAATGCGAATTATGGTTTTCAACACTAGCGCAAGTGTGAAAAGTGGATTTGCAACACTAACACAAGTCCGGTAAGTTGTTTTGAATGCCAGTACGAGTGCGTAAAGTGCTTTTTGCAACAACAACAACACAAGTACGAAAGTGGTTTTGCAACACTAACACAAGTGCAAAAAGTGGTTTTCAATGCCAGCACAAGTGACAAAAGTGGTTCTGCAACACAAGCTCTAGTCTGCAAAGTGGTTTTCAATGCCAGCACAAGTGCGAAAAGTGGTTTTGCAACAGCAACACAAGTGAGACAAATGGTTTTGCAACACTAACACAAGTGCAAAAAGTGGTTTTGCAACACCAACACAAGTGAGACAAATGGTTTTACAACAATAACACAAGTGCAAAAAGTGATTTTCAATGCCAGCACAAGTGCGAAAAGTGGTTCTGCAACACAAGCTCAAGTGTGGAAAGTGGTTTCAATGCCAGCACAAGTGCAGACAGTCGTTCTGCAACACTAGCTCAAGTGTGGAAAGTGGTTTTAAACACCAGCACAAGTGCGGAAAATGGTTTTGCAACACTAACACAAGTGCAAAAAGTGGTTTTGCAACACCAACACAAGTGAGACAAATGGTTTTGCAACACTTACACAAGTGCAAAAAGTGGTTTTAAGCACTAACAGGAGTGCGAAAAGTGGTTTTCAACACTAGCAGATTTGCAAAACGTGGTTTTCAACGCCAGCACAAGTGCAGAAAGTGGTTTTGCAATACTACCACATGTGTGAAAAGTGGTTTTCAATGCCAGCACAAGTGTGGAAAGTGGTTTTGCAACACTAACACATGTTCAAAAAGTGGTTTTCAATGCCAGCACAAGTGCGGAAAATGGTTTTGCAACACCAACACAAGTGCAGAAAGTGGTTTTGAGCACTAACAGGTGTGTAAAGCGTGGTTTTCAACACTAGCAGATGTGCAAAAAGTGGTTTTCAATGCCAGCACCAGTGAGAAAAGTGGTTCTGCAACACAAGCGCTAGTCTGGAAAGTGGTTTTCAATGCCAGCACAAGTGCAGAAAGTGGTTTTGCAATACTACCACATGTGTGAAAAGTGGTTTTAAACACCAGCACAAGTGCGATAAGAGGTTTTGCAACACTAACACAAGTGCGAAAAGTCGTTTTGCAACACTAACACAAGTGCAAAAAGTCGTTTTGCAACACTAACACAAGTGCAGAAAGTGGTTTTGAGCACTAACAGGAGCGCGAAAAGTGGTTTTCAACACTAGCAGATGTGCAAAAAGTGGTTTTCAATGCCAGCACCAGTGAGAAAAGTGGTTCTGCAACACAAGCTCTAGTCTGGAAAGTGGTTTTCAATGCCAGCACAAGTGCAAAAAGTTGTTTTGCAACAGCAACACAAGTGAGACAAATGGTTTTGCAACACTAACACAAGTGCAAAAAGTGGTTTTCAACGCCAGCACAAGTACGAAAAGTGGTTCTGCAACACAAGCTCAAGTGTGGAAAGTGGTTTTAAACACCAGCACAAGTGCGGAAAATAGTTTTGCAACACTAACACAAGTGCAAAAAGTGGTTTTCAACACTAACACAAGTGCAAAAAGTGGTTTTGCAACACTAACACAAGTGCGAAAAGTGGTTTTGCAACACAAACGCAAGTGTAAAAGTGGTTTTGCAACACCAACACAAGTGAGACAAATGGTTTTGCAACAATAACACAAGTGCAAAAAGTGGTTTTCAACGCCAGCACAAGTGCGTAAAGTGGTTCTGCAACACAAGCTCAAGTGTCGAAAGTGGTTTTCAATGCCAGCACAAGTGCAGAAAGTCGTTCTGCAACACTAGCTCAAGTGTGGAAAGTGGTTTTAAACACCAGCACAAGTGCGGAAAATGGTTTTGCAACACTAACACAAGTGCAAAAAGTGGTTTTGCAACACCAACACAAGTGTAAAAGTGGTTTTGCAACACTACCACAAGTGTGAAAGTGGTTTTGCAACACGAGCACAAGTGCGATAAGAGGTTTTGCAACACAAACCCAATTGCGATTTGTGGTTTTCAACACTGGCACAAGTGCGAAAAGTGGTATTGCAACACGAACACAAGTGTGAAAAGTGGTTTTGCAACACTAAGACAAATGCGAATTGTGGTTTTCAACACTAACACAAGTGTGAAAAGTGGATTTGCAACACTAACACAAGTGTGAAAAGTCGTTTTGCAACACTAACACAAATGCAAAAAGTGGTTTACAACACCAGCACGAGTGCAGAAAGTGGTTTGCAACACTAACACAAGTGTCGAAAGTGGTTTTCAATGGCAGCACAAGTGTGGAAAGTGGTTATGCAACAGCAACACAAGTGAGACAAATGGTTTGCAACACTAACACAAGTGCAAAAAGTGGTTTTGCAACACCAACACAAGTGAGACAAATGGTTTTGCAACAATAACACAAGTGCAAAAAGTGGTTTTCAACGCCAGCACAAGTGAAAAAAGTGGTTCTGCAACACAAGCTCTAGTCTGGAAAGTGGTTTTCAATGCCAGCACAAGTGCGGAAAATGGTTTTGCAACACTAACACAAGTGCAAAAAGTGGTTTTGCAACACCAACACAAGTGAGACAAATGGTTTTGCAACACTAACACAAGTGCAAAAAGTGGTTTTGCAATACTAGCACATGTGTGAAAAGTGGTTTTCAATGCCAGCACAAGTGTGGAAAGTGGTTTTGCAACACTAACACAGGTGCAAAAAGTAGTTTTCAATGCCAGCACAAGTGAGAAAAGTGGTTCTGCAACACATGCTCTAGTCTAGAAAGTGGTTTTCAATGCCAGCACAAGTGCGGAAAATGGTTTTGCAACACAAACACAAGTGTAAAAGTGGTTTTGCAACACTACCACAAGTATGAAAGTGGTTTTGCAACACGAGCACAAGTGCGAAAAGTGGTATTGCAACACGAACACAAGTGTGAAAAGTGGTTTTGCAACACTAAGACAAATGCGAATTGTGGTTTTCAACACTAACACAGTGTGAAAAGTGGATTTGCAACACTAACACAAGTGCAAAAAGTGGATTTCAATGCCAGCACAAGTGAGAAAAGTGGTTCTGCAACACAAGCTCTAGTCTGGAAAGTGGTTTTCAATGCCAGCACAAGTGCGGAAAATGGTTTTGCAACACTAACACAAGTGGAAAACTGGTTTTGCAACACCAACACAAGTGAGACAAATGGTTTTGCAACACTAACAAGTGCAGAAAGTGGTTTTAAGCACTAACAGGAGCGCGAAAAGTGGTTTTCAACACTAGCAGATGTGTGAAAAGTGGTTTTGCAACATTAACACAAGTGCAAAAAGTGGTTTTCAATGCCAGCACAAGTGACAAAAGTGGTTCTGCAACACAAGCTCTAGTCTGGAAAGTGGTTTTCAATGCCAGCACAAGTGCGAAAAGTGGTTTTGCAACAGCAACACAAATGCGGAAAGTGGTTTTCAATGCCAGCACAGTACGGAAAGTAGTTCTGCAACACTAGCTCAAGTGTGGAAAGTGGTTTTGCAACACTAACACAAGTGCAACAAGTGGTTTTCAACGCCAGCACAAGTGCGAAAACTGGTTCTGCAACACCAGCTCAAGTGTGGAAAGTGGTTTTAAACACCAGCACAAGTGCGGAAAATGGTTTTGCAACACTAACACAAGTGCGAAAAGTCATTTTGCAACACTAAGACAAATGCGAATTGTGGTTTTCAACACTAGCGCAAGTGTAAAAAGTGGATTTGCAACACTAACACAAGTGTGAAAAGTCGTTTGGCAACACTAACACAAGTGCAAAAAGTGGTTTTCAATGCCAGCACAAGTGACAAAAGTGGTTCTGCAACACAAGCTCTAGTCTGGAAAGTGGTTTTCAATGCCAGCACAAGTGCGAAAAGTGGTTTTGCAACAGCAACACAAGTGTGGAAAGTGGTTTTCAATGCCAGCACAAGTGCGGAAAGTAGTTCTGCAACACTAGGTCAAGTGTGGAAAGTGGTTTTAAACACCAGCACAAGAGCGATAAGAGGTTTTGCAACACTAACACAAGTGCGAAAAGTCGTTTTGCAACACTAACACAAGTGCAAAAAGTCGTTTTGCAACACTAATACAAGTGAGACAAATGGTTTTGCAACACTAACACAAGTGCAGAAAGTGGTTTTGAGCACTAACAGGAGCGCGAAAAGTGGTTTTCAACACTAGCAGATGTGCAAAAAGTGGTTTTCAATGCCAGCACCAGTGAGAAAAGTGGTTCTGCAACACAAGCTCTAGTCTGGAAAGTGGTTTTCAATGCCAGCACAAGTGCAGAAAGTGGTTTTGCAATACTAGCACATGTGTGAAAAGTGGTTTTCAATGCCAGCACAAGTGTGGAAAGTGGTTTTGCAACACTAACACCAGTGCAAAAAGTGGTTTTCTATGCCAGCACAAGTGAGAAAAGTGGTTCTGCAACATAAGCTCTAGTCTGGAAAGTGGTTTTCAACGCCAGCACAAGTACGAAAAGTGGTTCTGCAACACAAGCTCAAGTGCAGAAAGTGGTTTTCAATGCCAGCACAAGTGTGGAAAGTAGTTCTGCAACACTAGGTCAAGTGTGGAAAGTGGTTTTAAAAACCAGCACAAGTGCGGAAAATGGTTTTGCAACACTAACACAAGTGCAAAAAGTGGTTTTGCAACACCAACACAAGTGAGACAAATGGTTTTGCAACACTAACACAAGTGCAAAAAGTGGTTTTCAATGCCAGCACAAGTGACAAAAGTGGTTCTGCAACACAAGCTCTAGCCTGGAAAGTGGTTTTCAATGCCAGCACAAGTGCGAAAAGTGGTTTTGCAACAGCAACACAAGTGAGACAAATGGTTTTGCAACACTAATACAAGTGCAAAAAGTGGTTTTCAATGCCAGCACAAGTGACAAAAGTGGTTCTGCAACACAAGCTCTAGTCTGGAAAGTGGTTTTCAATGCCAGCACAAGTGCGAAAAGTGGTTTTGCAACAGCAACACAAGTGCGGAAAGTGGTTTTCAATGCCAGCACAAGTGCGGAAAGTAGTTGTGCAACACTAGCTCAAGTGTTGAAAGTGGTTTTAAATACCAGCACAAGTGCGATAAGAGGTTTTGCAACCCTAACCCAATTGCGATTTGTGGTTTTCAACACTGGCGCAAGTGCGAAAAGTGGTATTGCAACACTAACACAAGTGTGAAAAGTGGTTTTGCAACACTAAGACAAATGCGAATTATGGTTTTCAACACTAGCGCAAGTGTGAAAAGTGGATTTGCAACACTAACACAAGTCCGGTAAGTTGTTTTGAATGCCAGTACGAGTGCGGAAAGTGCTTTTTGCAACAACAACAACACAAGTGCGAAAGTGGTTTTGCAACACTAACACAAGTGCAAAAAGTGGTTTTCAATGCCAGCACAAGTGACAAAAGTGGTTCTGCAACAAAAGCTCAAGTCTGCAAAGTGGTTTTCAATGCCAGCACAAGTGTGAAAAGTGGTTTTGCAACAGCAACACAAGTGAGACAAATGGTTTTGCAACACTAACACAAGTGCAAAAAGTGGTTTTGCAACACCAACACAAGTGAGACAAATGGTTTTGCAACAATAACACAAGTGCAAAAAGTGATTTTCAATGCCAGCACAAGTGCGAAAAGTGGTTCTGCAACACAAGCTCAAGTGTGGAAAGTGGTTTCAATGCCAGCACAAGTGCAGACAGTCGTTCTGCAACACTAGCTCAAGTGTGGAAAGTGGTTTTAAACACCAGCACAAGTGCGGAAAATGGTTTTGCAACACTAACACAAGTGCAAAAAGTGGTTTTGCAACACCAACACAAGTGAGACAAATGGTTTTGCAACACTAACACAAGTGCAAAAAGTGGTTTTAAGCACTAACAGGAGCGCGAAAAGTGGTTTTCAACACTAGCAGATTTGCAAAACGTGGTTTTCAACGCCAGCACAAGTGCAGAAAGTGGTTTTGCAATACTACCACATGTGTGAAAAGTGGTTTTCAATGCCAGCACAAGTGTGGAAAGTGGTTTTGCAACACTAACACATGTTCAAAAAGTGGTTTTCAATGCCAGCACAAGTGCGGAAAATGGTTTTGCAACACCAACACAAGTGCAGAAAGTGGTTTTGAGCACTAACAGGTGTGTAAAGAGTGGTTTTCAAACCTAGCAGATGTGCAAAAAGTGGTTTTCAACGCCATCACAAGTGCAGAAATTGGTTTTGCAATACTAGCACATGTGTGAAAAGTGGTTTTCAATGCCAGCACAAGTGTGGAGAGTGGTTTTGCAACACTAACACAGGTGCAAAAAGTGGTTTTCAATGCCAGCCCAAGTGAGAAAAGTGGTTCTGCAACACAAGCTCTAGTCCAGAAAGTGGTTTTCAATGCCAGCGCAAGTGCGGAAAATGGTTTTGCAACAGAAACACAAGTGTAAAAGTGGTTTTGCAACACTACCACAAGTGTGAAAGTGGTTTTGCAACACGAGCACAAGTGCGATAAGAGGTTTTGCAACACAAACCCAATTGCGATTTGTGGTTTTCAACACTGGCACAAGTGCGAAAAGTGGTATTGCAACACGAACACAAGTGTGAAAAGTGGTTTTGCAACACTAAGACAAATGCGAATTGTGGTTTTCAACACTAACACAAGTGTGAAAAGTGGATTTGCAACACTAACACAAGTGCAAAAAGTGGATTTCAATGCCAGCACAAGTGAGAAAAGTGGTTCTGCAACACAAACTCTTGTCTGGAAAGTGGTTTTCAATGCCAGCACAAGTGCGGAAAATGGTTTTGCAACACTAACACAAGTGGAAAAAGTGGTTTTGCAAGACCAACACAAGTGAGACAAATGGTTTTGCAACACTAACACAAGTGCAGAAAGTGGTTTTAAGCACTAACAGGAGCGCGAAAAGTGGTTTTCAACACTAGCAGATGTGTGAAAAGTGGTTTTCAATGCCAGCACAAGTGTGGAAAGTGGTTTTGCAACATTAACACAAGTGCAAAAAGTGGTTTTCAACGCCAGCACAAGTGCGAAAACTGGTTCTGCAACACAAGCTCAAGTGTGGAAAGTGGTTTTAAACACCAGCACAAGTGCGGAAAATGGTTTTGCAACAGCAACACAAATGCGGAAAGTGGTTTTCAATGCCAGCACAAGTACGGAAAGTAGTTCTGCAACACTAGCTCTAGTCTGGAAAGTGGTTTTCAATGCCAGCACAAGTGACAAAAGTGGTTCTGCAACACAAGCTCTAGTCTGGAAAGTGGTTTTCAATGCCAGCACAAGTGCGAAAAGTGGTTTTGCAACAGCAACACAAATGCGGAAAGTGGTTTTCAATGCCAGCACAAGTACGGAAAGTAGTTCTGCAACACTAGCTCAAGTGTGGAAAGTGGTTTTGCAACACTAACACAAGTGCAAAAAGTGGTTTTCAACGCCAGCACAAGTGCGAAAACTGGTTCTGCAACACAAGCTCAAGTGTGGAAAGTGGTTTTAAACACCAGCACAAGTGCGGAAAATGGTTTTGCAACACTAACACAAGTGCGAAAAGTCATTTTGCAACACTAAGACAAATGCGAATTGTGGTTTTCAACACGAGCGCAAGTGTAAAAAGCGGATTTGCAACACTAACACAAGTGTGAAAAGTCGTTTTGCAACACTAACACAAGTGCAAAAAGTGGTTTTCAATGCCAGCACAAGTGCGAAAAGTGGTTTTGCAACAGCAACACAAGTGTGGAAAGTGGTTTTCAATGCCAGCACAAGTGCGGAAAGTAGTTCTGCAACACTAGGTCAAGTGCGGAAAGTCGTTTTGCAACACTAACACAAGTGCAGAAAGTCGTTTTGCAACACTAACACAAGTGCAGAAAGTGGTTTTGAGCACTAACAGGAGCGCGAAAAGTGGTTTTCAACACTAGCAGATGTGCAAAAAGTGGTTTTCAATGCCAGCACCAGTGAGAAAAGTGGTTCTGCAACACAAGCTCTAGTCTGGAAAGTGGTTTTCAATGCCAGCACAAGTGCAAAAAGTTGTTTTGCAACAGCAACACAAGTGAGACAAATGGTTTTGCAACACTAACACAAGTGCAAAAAGTGGTTTTCAACGCCAGCACAAGTACGAAAAGTGGTTCTGCAACACAAGCTCAAGTGTGGAAAGTGGTTTTAAACACCAGCACAAGTGCGGAAAATGGTTTTGCAACACTAACACAGTGCAAAAAGTGGTTTTCAACACTAACACAAGTGCAAAAAGTGGTTTTGCAACACTAACACAAGTGCGAAAAGTGGTTTTGCAACACAAACGCAAGTGTAAAAGTGGTTTTGCAACACCAACACAAGTGAGACAAATGGTTTTGCAACAATAACACAAGTGCAAAAAGTGGTATTGCAACACGAACACAAGTGTGAAAATTGGTTTTGCAACACAAACCCAATTGCGATTTGTGGTTTTCAACACTGGCACAAGTGCGAAAAGTGGTATTGCAACACGAACACAAGTGTGAAAAGTGGTTTTGCAACACTAAGACAAATGCGAATTGTGGTTTTCAACACTAACACAAGTGTGAAAAGTGGTTTTGCAACACAAACGCAAGTGTAAAAGTCGTTTTGCAACACCAACACAAGTGAGACAAATGGTTTTGCAACAATAACACAAGTGCAAAAAGTGGTTTTCAACGCCAGCACAAGTGCGTAAAGTGGTTCTGCAACACCAGCTCAAGTGTGGAAAGTGGTTTTAAACACCAGCACAAGTGCGGAAAATGGTTTTGCAACACTAACACAAGTGCAAAAAGTGGTTTTGCAACACCAACACAAGTGTAAAAGTGGTTTTGCAACACGAGCACAAGTGCGATAAGAGGTTTTGCAACACAAACCCAATTGCGATTTGTGGTTTTCAACACTGGCACAAGTGCGAAAAGTGGTATTGCAACACGAACACAAGTGTGAAAAGTGGTTTTCAACACTAGCAGATGTGTGAAAAGTGGTTTTCAATGCCAGCACAAGTGTGGAAAGTGGTTTTGCAACATTAACACAAGTGCAAAAAGTGGTTTTCAATGCCAGCACAAGTGACAAAAGTGGTTCTGCAACACAAGCTCTAGTCTGGAAAGTGGTTTTCAATGCCAGCACAAGTGCGAAAAGTGGTTTTGCAACAGCAACACAAATGCGGAAAGTGGTTTTCAATGCCAGCACAAGTACGGAAAGTAGTTCTGCAACACTAGCTCAAGTGTGGAAAGTGGTTTTGCAACACTAACACAAGTGCAACAAGTGGTTTTCAACGCCAGCACAAGTGCGAAAACTGGTTCTGCAACACCAGCTCAAGTGTGGAAAGTGGTTTTAAACACCAGCACAAGTGCGGAAAATGGTTTTGCAACACTAACACAAGTGCAAAAAGTCATTTTGCAACACTAAGACAAATGCGAATTGTGGTTTTCAACACTAGCACAAGTGTAAAAAGTGGATTTGCAACACTAACACAAGTGTGAAAAGTCGTTTGGCATCACTAACAAGTGCAAAAAGTGGTTTTCAATGCCAGCACAAGTGACAAAAGTGGTTCTGCAACACAAGCTCTAGTCTGGAAAGTGGTTTTCAATGCCAGCACAAGTGCGAAAAGTGGTTTTGCAACAGCAACACAAGTGTGGAAAGTGGTTTTCAATGCCAGCACAAGTGCGGAAAGTAGTTCTGCAACACTAGGTCAAGTGTGGAAAGTGGTTTTAAACACCAGCACAAGAGCGATAAGAGGTTTTGCAACACTAACACAAGTGCGAAAAGTCGTTTTGCAACACTAACACAAGTGCAAAAAGTCGTTTTGCAACACTAACACAAGTGAGACAAATGGTTTTGCAACACTAACACAAGTGCAGAAAGTGGTTTTGAGCACTAACAGGAGCGCGAAAAGTGGTTTTCAACACTAGCAGATGTGCAAAAAGTGGTTTTCAATGCCAGCACCAGTGAGAAAAGTGGTTCTGCAACACAAGCTCTAGTCTGGAAAGTGGTTTTCAATGCCAGCACAAGTGCGGAAAATGGCTTTGCAACACTAACACAAGTGCAAAAAGTGGTTTTTCAAAACTAACACAAGTGCAAAAAGTGGTTTTGCAACACTAACACAAGTGCGAAAAGTGGTTTTGCAACACAAACGCAAGTGTAAAAGTGATTTTGCAACACCAACACAAGTGAGACAAATGGTTTTGCAACACTCACTCAAGTGCAGAAAGTGGTTTTGAGCACTAACAGGAGCGTAAAAAGTGGTTTTCAACACTAGCAGATGTGCAAAAAGTGGTTTTCAACGCCAGCAAAAGTGCAGAAAGTGGTTTTGCAATACTAAAACAAGTGCAGAAAGTGGTTTTCAATGCCAGCACAAGTGCAGAAAGTGGTTTTGCAATACTAGCACATGTGTGAAAAGTGGTTTTCAATGCCAGCACAAGTGTGGAAAGTGGTTTTGCAACACTAACACAAGTGCAAAAAGTGGTTTTCTATGCCAGCACAAGTGAGAAAAGTGGTTCTGCAACACAAGCTCTAGTCTGGAAAGTGGTTTTCAACGCCAGCACAAGTACGAAAAGTGGTTCTGCAACACAAGCTCAAGTGCAGAAAGTGGTTTTCAATGCCAGCACAAGTGTGGAAAGTAGTTCTGCAACACTAGGTCAAGTGTGGAAAGTGGTTTTAAAAACCAGCACAAGTGCGGAAAATGGTTTTGCAACACTAACACAAGTGCAAAAAGTGGTTTTGCAACACCAACACAAGTGAGACAAATGGTTTTGCAACACTAACACAAATGCAAAAAGTGGTTTTCAATGCCAGCACAAGTGACAAAAGTGGTTCTGCAACACAAGCTCTAGCCTGGAAAGTGGTTTTCAATGCCAGCACAAGTGCGAAAAGTGGTTTTGCAACAGCAACACAAGTGAGACAAATGGTTTTGCAACACTAACACAAGTGCAAAAACTGGTTTTCAATGCCAGCACAAGTGACAAAAGTGGTTCTGCAACACAAGCTCTAGTCTGGAAAGTGGTTTTCAATGCCAGCACAAGTGCGAAAAGTGGTTTTGCAACAGCAACACAAGTGCGGAAAGTGGTTTTCAATGCCAGCACAAGTGCGGAAAGTAGTTGTGCAACACGAGCTCAAGTGTGGAAAGTGGTTTTAAATACCAGCACAAGTGCGATAAGAGGTTTTGCAACCCTAACCCAATTGCGATTTGTGGTTTTCAACACTGGCGCAAGTGCGAAAAGTGGTATTGCAACACTAACACAAGTGTGAAAAGTGGTTTTGCAACACTAAGACAAATGCGAATTATGGTTTTCAACACTAGCGCAAGTGTGAAAAGTGGATTTGCAACACTAACACAAGTCCGGTAAGTTGTTTTGAATGCCAGTACGAGTGCGTAAAGTGCTTTTTGCAACAACAACAACACAAGTACGAAAGTGGTTTTGCAACACTAACACAAGTGCAAAAAGTGGTTTTCAATGCCAGCACAAGTGACAAAAGTGGTTCTGCAACACAAGCTCTAGTCTGCAAAGTGGTTTTCAATGCCAGCACAAGTGCGAAAAGTGGTTTTGCAACAGCAACACAAGTGAGACAAATGGTTTTGCAACACTAACACAAGTGCAAAAAGTGGTTTTGCAACACCAACACAAGTGAGACAAATGGTTTTACAACAATAACACAAGTGCAAAAAGTGATTTTCAATGCCAGCACAAGTGCGAAAAGTGGTTCTGCAACACAAGCTCAAGTGTGGAAAGTGGTTTCAATGCCAGCACAAGTGCAGACAGTCGTTCTGCAACACTAGCTCAAGTGTGGAAAGTGGTTTTAAACACCAGCACAAGTGCGGAAAATGGTTTTGCAACACTAACACAAGTGCAAAAAGTGGTTTTGCAACACCAACACAAGTGAGACAAATGGTTTTGCAACACTTACACAAGTGCAAAAAGTGGTTTTAAGCACTAACAGGAGTGCGAAAAGTGGTTTTCAACACTAGCAGATTTGCAAAACGTGGTTTTCAACGCCAGCACAAGTGCAGAAAGTGGTTTTGCAATACTACCACATGTGTGAAAAGTGGTTTTCAATGCCAGCACAAGTGTGGAAAGTGGTTTTGCAACACTAACACATGTTCAAAAAGTGGTTTTCAATGCCAGCACAAGTGCGGAAAATGGTTTTGCAACACCAACACAAGTGCAGAAAGTGGTTTTGAGCACTAACAGGTGTGTAAAGCGTGGTTTTCAACACTAGCAGATGTGCAAAAAGTGGTTTTCAATGCCAGCACCAGTGAGAAAAGTGGTTCTGCAACACAAGCGCTAGTCTGGAAAGTGGTTTTCAATGCCAGCACAAGTGCAGAAAGTGGTTTTGCAATACTACCACATGTGTGAAAAGTGGTTTTAAACACCAGCACAAGTGCGATAAGAGGTTTTGCAACACAAACACAAGTGCGAAAAGTCGTTTTGCAACACTAACACAAGTGCAAAAAGTCGTTTTGCAACACTAACACAAGTGCAGAAAGTGGTTTTGAGCACTAACAGGAGCGCGAAAAGTGGTTTTCAACACTAGCAGATGTGCAAAAAGTGGTTTTCAATGCCAGCACCAGTGAGAAAAGTGGTTCTGCAACACAAGCTCTAGTCTGGAAAGTGGTTTTCAATGCCAGCACAAGTGCAAAAAGTTGTTTTGCAACAGCAACACAAGTGAGACAAATGGTTTTGCAACACTAACACAAGTGCAAAAAGTGGTTTTCAACGCCAGCACAAGTACGAAAAGTGGTTCTGCAACACAAGCTCAAGTGTGGAAAGTGGTTTTAAACACCAGCACAAGTGCGGAAAATAGTTTTGCAACACTAACACAAGTGCAAAAAGTGGTTTTCAACACTAACACAAGTGCAAAAAGTGGTTTTGCAACACTAACACAAGTGCGAAAAGTGGTTTTGCAACACAAACGCAAGTGTAAAAGTGGTTTTGCAACACCAACACAAGTGAGACAAATGGTTTTGCAACAATAACACAAGTGCAAAAAGTGGTTTTCAACGCCAGCACAAGTGCGTAAAGTGGTTCTGCAACACAAGCTCAAGTGTCGAAAGTGGTTTTCAATGCCAGCACAAG
This sequence comes from Myxine glutinosa, assembly GCF_964187855.1. Taxonomy (NCBI): domain Eukaryota; kingdom Metazoa; phylum Chordata; class Myxini; order Myxiniformes; family Myxinidae; genus Myxine; species Myxine glutinosa. The sequence goes on from NC_136268.1 coordinate 10,879,484, forward strand.
TGCAGAAAGTCGTTCTGCAACACTAGCTCAAGTGTGGAAAGTGGTTTTAAACACCAGCACAAGTGCGGAAAATGGTTTTGCAACACTAACACAAGTGCAAAAAGTGGTTTTGCAACACCAACACAAGTGTAAAAGTGGTTTTGCAACACTACCACAAGTGTGAAAGTGGTTTTGCAACACCAACACAAGTGAGACAAATGGTTTTGCAACAATAACACAAGTGCAAAAAGTGGTTTTCAACGCCAGCACAAGTGCGTAAAGTGGTTCTGCAACACAAGCTCAAGTGTCGAAAGTGGTTTTCAATGCCAGCACAAGTGCAGAAAGTCGTTCTGCAACACTAGCTCAAGTGTGGAAAGTGGTTTTAAACACCAGCACAAGTGCGGAAAATGGTTTTGCAACACTAACACAAGTGCGAAAAGTGGTTTTGCAACACAAACGCAAGTGTAAAAGTGGTTTTGCAACACCAACACAAGTGAGACAAATGGTTTTGCAACAATAACACAAGTGCAAAAAGTGGTATTGCAACACGAACACAAGTGTGAAAATTGGTTTTGCAACACAAACCCAATTGCGATTTGTGGTTTTCAACACTGGCACAAGTGCGAAAAGTGGTATTGCAACACGAACACAAGTGTGAAAAGTGGTTTTGCAACACTAAGACAAATGCGAATTGTGGTTTTCAACACTAACACAAGTGTGAAAAGTGGTTTTGCAACACAAACGCAAGTGTAAAAGTCGTTTTGCAACACCAACACAAGTGAGACAAATGGTTTTGCAACAATAACACAAGTGCAAAAAGTGGTTTTCAACGCCAGCACAAGTGCGTAAAGTGGTTCTGCAACACCAGCTCAAGTGTGGAAAGTGGTTTTAAACACCAGCACAAGTGCGGAAAATGGTTTTGCAACACTAACACAAGTGCAAAAAGTGGTTTTGCAACACCAACACAAGTGTAAAAGTGGTTTTGCAACACGAGCACAAGTGCGATAAGAGGTTTTGCAACACAAACCCAATTGCGATTTGTGGTTTTCAACACTGGCACAAGTGCGAAAAGTGGTATTGCAACACGAACACAAGTGTGAAAAGTGGTTTTCAACACTAGCAGATGTGTGAAAAGTGGTTTTCAATGCCAGCACAAGTGTGGAAAGTGGTTTTGCAACATTAACACAAGTGCAAAAAGTGGTTTTCAATGCCAGCACAAGTGACAAAAGTGGTTCTGCAACACAAGCTCTAGTCTGGAAAGTGGTTTTCAATGCCAGCACAAGTGCGAAAAGTGGTTTTGCAACAGCAACACAAATGCGGAAAGTGGTTTTCAATGCCAGCACAAGTACGGAAAGTAGTTCTGCAACACTAGCTCAAGTGTGGAAAGTGGTTTTGCAACACTAACACAAGTGCAACAAGTGGTTTTCAACGCCAGCACAAGTGCGAAAACTGGTTCTGCAACACCAGCTCAAGTGTGGAAAGTGGTTTTAAACACCAGCACAAGTGCGGAAAATGGTTTTGCAACACTAACACAAGTGCGAAAAGTCATTTTGCAACACTAAGACAAATGCGAATTGTGGTTTTCAACACTAGCACAAGTGTAAAAAGTGGATTTGCAACACTAACACAAGTGTGAAAAGTCCTTTGGCATCACTAACAAGTGCAAAAAGTGGTTTTCAATGCCAGCACAAGTGACAAAAGTGGTTCTGCAACACAAGCTCTAGTCTGGAAAGTGGTTTTCAATGCCAGCACAAGTGCGAAAAGTGGTTTTGCAACAGCAACACAAGTGTGGAAAGTGGTTTTCAATGCCAGCACAAGTGCGGAAAGTAGTTCTGCAACACTAGGTCAAGTGTGGAAAGTGGTTTTAAACACCAGCACAAGAGCGATAAGAGGTTTTGCAACACTAACACAAGTGCGAAAAGTCGTTTTGCAACACTAACACAAGTGCAAAAAGTCGTTTTGCAACACTAACACAAGTGAGACAAATGGTTTTGCAACACTAACACAAGTGCAGAAAGTGGTTTTGAGCACTAACAGGAGCGCGAAAAGTGGTTTTCAACACTAGCAGATGTGCAAAAAGTGGTTTTCAATGCCAGCACCAGTGAGAAAAGTGGTTCTGCAACACAAGCTCTAGTCTGGAAAGTGGTTTTCAATGCCAGCACAAGTGCGGAAAATGGCTTTGCAACACTAACACAAGTGCAAAAAGTGGTTTTTCAAAACTAACACAAGTGCAAAAAGTGGTTTTGCAACACTAACACAAGTGCGAAAAGTGGTTTTGCAACACAAACGCAAGTGTAAAAGTGATTTTGCAACACCAACACAAGTGAGACAAATGGTTTTGCAACACTCACTCAAGTGCAGAAAGTGGTTTTGAGCACTAACAGGAGCGTAAAAAGTGGTTTTCAACACTAGCAGATGTGCAAAAAGTGGTTTTCAACGCCAGCAAAAGTGCAGAAAGTGGTTTTGCAATACTAAAACAAGTGCAGAAAGTGGTTTTCAATGCCAGCACAAGTGCAGAAAGTGGTTTTGCAATACTAGCACATGTGTGAAAAGTGGTTTTCAATGCCAGCACAAGTGTGGAAAGTGGTTTTGCAACACTAACACAAGTGCAAAAAGTGGTTTTCTATGCCAGCACAAGTGAGAAAAGTGGTTCTGCAACACAAGCTCTAGTCTGGAAAGTGGTTTTCAACGCCAGCACAAGTACGAAAAGTGGTTCTGCAACACAAGCTCAAGTGCAGAAAGTGGTTTTCAATGCCAGCACAAGTGTGGAAAGTAGTTCTGCAACACTAGGTCAAGTGTGGAAAGTGGTTTTAAAAACCAGCACAAGTGCGGAAAATGGTTTTGCAACACTAACACAAGTGCAAAAAGTGGTTTTGCAACACCAACACAAGTGAGACAAATGGTTTTGCAACACTAACACAAATGCAAAAAGTGGTTTTCAATGCCAGCACAAGTGACAAAAGTGGTTCTGCAACACAAGCTCTAGCCTGGAAAGTGGTTTTCAATGCCAGCACAAGTGCGAAAAGTGGTTTTGCAACAGCAACACAAGTGAGACAAATGGTTTTGCAACACTAACACAAGTGCAAAAACTGGTTTTCAATGCCAGCACAAGTGACAAAAGTGGTTCTGCAACACAAGCTCTAGTCTGGAAAGTGGTTTTCAATGCCAGCACAAGTGCGAAAAGTGGTTTTGCAACAGCAACACAAGTGCGGAAAGTGGTTTTCAATGCCAGCACAAGTGCGGAAAGTAGTTGTGCAACACGAGCTCAAGTGTGGAAAGTGGTTTTAAATACCAGCACAAGTGCGATAAGAGGTTTTGCAACCCTAACCCAATTGCGATTTGTGGTTTTCAACACTGGCGCAAGTGCGAAAAGTGGTATTGCAACACTAACACAAGTGTGAAAAGTGGTTTTGCAACACTAAGACAAATGCGAATTATGGTTTTCAACACTAGCGCAAGTGTGAAAAGTGGATTTGCAACACTAACACAAGTCCGGTAAGTTGTTTTGAATGCCAGTACGAGTGCGTAAAGTGCTTTTTGCAACAACAACAACACAAGTACGAAAGTGGTTTTGCAACACTAACACAAGTGCAAAAAGTGGTTTTCAATGCCAGCACAAGTGACAAAAGTGGTTCTGCAACACAAGCTCTAGTCTGCAAAGTGGTTTTCAATGCCAGCACAAGTGCGAAAAGTGGTTTTGCAACAGCAACACAAGTGAGACAAATGGTTTTGCAACACTAACACAAGTGCAAAAAGTGGTTTTGCAACACCAACACAAGTGAGACAAATGGTTTTACAACAATAACACAAGTGCAAAAAGTGATTTTCAATGCCAGCACAAGTGCGAAAAGTGGTTCTGCAACACAAGCTCAAGTGTGGAAAGTGGTTTCAATGCCAGCACAAGTGCAGACAGTCGTTCTGCAACACTAGCTCAAGTGTGGAAAGTGGTTTTAAACACCAGCACAAGTGCGGAAAATGGTTTTGCAACACTAACACAAGTGCAAAAAGTGGTTTTGCAACACCAACACAAGTGAGACAAATGGTTTTGCAACACTTACACAAGTGCAAAAAGTGGTTTTAAGCACTAACAGGAGTGCGAAAAGTGGTTTTCAACACTAGCAGATTTGCAAAACGTGGTTTTCAACGCCAGCACAAGTGCAGAAAGTGGTTTTGCAATACTACCACATGTGTGAAAAGTGGTTTTCAATGCCAGCACAAGTGTGGAAAGTGGTTTTGCAACACTAACACATGTTCAAAAAGTGGTTTTCAATGCCAGCACAAGTGCGGAAAATGGTTTTGCAACACCAACACAAGTGCAGAAAGTGGTTTTGAGCACTAACAGGTGTGTAAAGCGTGGTTTTCAACACTAGCAGATGTGCAAAAAGTGGTTTTCAATGCCAGCACCAGTGAGAAAAGTGGTTCTGCAACACAAGCGCTAGTCTGGAAAGTGGTTTTCAATGCCAGCACAAGTGCAGAAAGTGGTTTTGCAATACTACCACATGTGTGAAAAGTGGTTTTAAACACCAGCACAAGTGCGATAAGAGGTTTTGCAACACTAACACAAGTGCGAAAAGTCGTTTTGCAACACTAACACAAGTGCAAAAAGTCGTTTTGCAACACTAACACAAGTGCAGAAAGTGGTTTTGAGCACTAACAGGAGCGCGAAAAGTGGTTTTCAACACTAGCAGATGTGCAAAAAGTGGTTTTCAATGCCAGCACCAGTGAGAAAAGTGGTTCTGCAACACAAGCTCTAGTCTGGAAAGTGGTTTTCAATGCCAGCACAAGTGCAAAAAGTTGTTTTGCAACAGCAACACAAGTGAGACAAATGGTTTTGCAACACTAACACAAGTGCAAAAAGTGGTTTTCAACGCCAGCACAAGTACGAAAAGTGGTTCTGCAACACAAGCTCAAGTGTGGAAAGTGGTTTTAAACACCAGCACAAGTGCGGAAAATAGTTTTGCAACACTAACACAAGTGCAAAAAGTGGTTTTCAACACTAACACAAGTGCAAAAAGTGGTTTTGCAACACTAACACAAGTGCGAAAAGTGGTTTTGCAACACAAACGCAAGTGTAAAAGTGGTTTTGCAACACCAACACAAGTGAGACAAATGGTTTTGCAACAATAACACAAGTGCAAAAAGTGGTTTTCAACGCCAGCACAAGTGCGTAAAGTGGTTCTGCAACACAAGCTCAAGTGTCGAAAGTGGTTTTCAATGCCAGCACAAGTGCAGAAAGTCGTTCTGCAACACTAGCTCAAGTGTGGAAAGTGGTTTTAAACACCAGCACAAGTGCGGAAAATGGTTTTGCAACACTAACACAAGTGCAAAAAGTGGTTTTGCAACACCAACACAAGTGTAAAAGTGGTTTTGCAACACTACCACAAGTGTGAAAGTGGTTTTGCAACACGAGCACAAGTGCGATAAGAGGTTTTGCAACACAAACCCAATTGCGATTTGTGGTTTTCAACACTGGCACAAGTGCGAAAAGTGGTATTGCAACACGAACACAAGTGTGAAAAGTGGTTTTGCAACACTAAGACAAATGCGAATTGTGGTTTTCAACACTAACACAAGTGTGAAAAGTGGATTTGCAACACTAACACAAGTGTGAAAAGTCGTTTTGCAACACTAACACAAATGCAAAAAGTGGTTTACAACACCAGCACGAGTGCAGAAAGTGGTTTGCAACACTAACACAAGTGTCGAAAGTGGTTTTCAATGGCAGCACAAGTGTGGAAAGTGGTTATGCAACAGCAACACAAGTGAGACAAATGGTTTGCAACACTAACACAAGTGCAAAAAGTGGTTTTGCAACACCAACACAAGTGAGACAAATGGTTTTGCAACAATAACACAAGTGCAAAAAGTGGTTTTCAACGCCAGCACAAGTGAAAAAAGTGGTTCTGCAACACAAGCTCTAGTCTGGAAAGTGGTTTTCAATGCCAGCACAAGTGCGGAAAATGGTTTTGCAACACTAACACAAGTGCAAAAAGTGGTTTTGCAACACCAACACAAGTGAGACAAATGGTTTTGCAACACTAACACAAGTGCAAAAAGTGGTTTTGCAATACTAGCACATGTGTGAAAAGTGGTTTTCAATGCCAGCACAAGTGTGGAAAGTGGTTTTGCAACACTAACACAGGTGCAAAAAGTAGTTTTCAATGCCAGCACAAGTGAGAAAAGTGGTTCTGCAACACATGCTCTAGTCTAGAAAGTGGTTTTCAATGCCAGCACAAGTGCGGAAAATGGTTTTGCAACACAAACACAAGTGTAAAAGTGGTTTTGCAACACTACCACAAGTATGAAAGTGGTTTTGCAACACGAGCACAAGTGCGAAAAGTGGTATTGCAACACGAACACAAGTGTGAAAAGTGGTTTTGCAACACTAAGACAAATGCGAATTGTGGTTTTCAACACTAACACAGTGTGAAAAGTGGATTTGCAACACTAACACAAGTGCAAAAAGTGGATTTCAATGCCAGCACAAGTGAGAAAAGTGGTTCTGCAACACAAGCTCTAGTCTGGAAAGTGGTTTTCAATGCCAGCACAAGTGCGGAAAATGGTTTTGCAACACTAACACAAGTGGAAAACTGGTTTTGCAACACCAACACAAGTGAGACAAATGGTTTTGCAACACTAACAAGTGCAGAAAGTGGTTTTAAGCACTAACAGGAGCGCGAAAAGTGGTTTTCAACACTAGCAGATGTGTGAAAAGTGGTTTTCAATGCCAGCACAAGTGTGGAAAGTGGTTTTGCAACATTAACACAAGTGCAAAAAGTGGTTTTCAATGCCAGCACAAGTGACAAAAGTGGTTCTGCAACACAAGCTCTAGTCTGGAAAGTGGTTTTCAATGCCAGCACAAGTGCGAAAAGTGGTTTTGCAACAGCAACACAAATGCGGAAAGTGGTTTTCAATGCCAGCACAGTACGGAAAGTAGTTCTGCAACACTAGCTCAAGTGTGGAAAGTGGTTTTGCAACACTAACACAAGTGCAACAAGTGGTTTTCAACGCCAGCACAAGTGCGAAAACTGGTTCTGCAACACCAGCTCAAGTGTGGAAAGTGGTTTTAAACACCAGCACAAGTGCGGAAAATGGTTTTGCAACACTAACACAAGTGCGAAAAGTCATTTTGCAACACTAAGACAAATGCGAATTGTGGTTTTCAACACTAGCGCAAGTGTAAAAAGTGGATTTGCAACACTAACACAAGTGTGAAAAGTCGTTTGGCAACACTAACACAAGTGCAAAAAGTGGTTTTCAATGCCAGCACAAGTGACAAAAGTGGTTCTGCAACACAAGCTCTAGTCTGGAAAGTGGTTTTCAATGCCAGCACAAGTGCGAAAAGTGGTTTTGCAACAGCAACACAAGTGTGGAAAGTGGTTTTCAATGCCAGCACAAGTGCGGAAAGTAGTTCTGCAACACTAGGTCAAGTGTGGAAAGTGGTTTTAAACACCAGCACAAGAGCGATAAGAGGTTTTGCAACACTAACACAAGTGCGAAAAGTCGTTTTGCAACACTAACACAAGTGCAAAAAGTCGTTTTGCAACACTAATACAAGTGAGACAAATGGGTTTGCAACACTAACACAAGTGCAGAAAGTGGTTTTGAGCACTAACAGGAGCGCGAAAAGTGGTTTTCAACACTAGCAGATGTGCAAAAAGTGGTTTTCAATGCCAGCACCAGTGAGAAAAGTGGTTCTGCAACACAAGCTCTAGTCTGGAAAGTGGTTTTCAATGCCAGCACAAGTGCAAAAAGTTTTTTGCAACAGCAACACAAGTGAGACAAATGGTTTTGCAACCCTAACACAAGTGCAAAAAGTGGTTTTCAACGCCAGCACAAGTACGAAAAGTGGTTCTGCAACACAAGCTCAAGTGTGGAAAGTGGTTTTAAATACCAGCACAAGTGCGGAAAATGGCTTTGCAACACTAACACAAGTGCAAAAAGTGGTTTTTCAACACTAACACAAGTGCAAAAAGTGGTTTTGCAACACTAACACAAGTGCGAAAAGTGGTTTTGCAACACAAACGCAAGTGTAAAAGTGGTTTTGCAACACCAACACAAGTGAGACAAATGGTTTTGCAACACTCACTCAAGTGCAGAAAGTGGTTTTGAGCACTAACAGGAGCGTAAAAAGTGGTTTTCAACACTAGCAGATGTGCAAAAAGTGGTTTTCAACGCCAGCAAAAGTGCAGAAAGTGGTTTTGCAATACTAATACAAGTGCAGAAAGTGGTTTTCAATGCCAGCACAAGTGCAGAAAGTGGTTTTGCAATACTAGCACATGTGTGAAAAGTGGTTTTCAATGCCAGCACAAGTGTGGAAAGTGGTTTTGCAACACTAACACAAGTGCAAAAAGTGGTTTTCTATGCCAGCACAAGTGAGAAAAGTGGTTCTGCAACATAAGCTCTTGTCTGGAAAGTGGTTTTCAACGCCAGCACAAGTACGAAAAGTGGTTCTGCAACACAAGCTCAAGTGCAGAAAGTGGTTTTCAATGCCAGCACAAGTGTGGAAAGTAGTTCTGCAACACTAGGTCAAGTGTGGAAAGTGGTTTTAAAAACCAGCACAAGTGCGGAAAATGGTTTTGCAACACTAACACAAGTGCAAAAAGTGGTTTTGCAACACCAACACAAGTGAGACAAATGGTTTTGCAACACTAACACAAGTGCAAAAAGTGGTTTTCAATGCCAGCACAAGTGACAAAAGTGGTTCTGCAACACAAGCTCTAGCCTGGAAAGTGGTTTTCAATGCCAGCACAAGTGCGAAAAGTGGTTTTGCAACAGCAACACAAGTGAGACAAATGGTTTTGCAACACTAATACAAGTGCAAAAAGTGGTTTTCAATGCCAGCACAAGTGACAAAAGTGGTTCTGCAACACAAGCTCTAGTCTGGAAAGTGGTTTTCAATGCCAGCACAAGTGCGAAAAGTGGTTTTGCAACAGCAACACAAGTGCGGAAAGTGGTTTTCAATGCCAGCACAAGTGCGGAAAGTAGTTGTGCAACACTAGCTCAAGTGTTGAAAGTGGTTTTAAATACCAGCACAAGTGCGATAAGAGGTTTTGCAACCCTAACCCAATTGCGATTTGTGGTTTTCAACACTGGCGCAAGTGCGAAAAGTGGTATTGCAACACTAACACAAGTGTGAAAAGTGGTTTTGCAACACTAAGACAAATGCGAATTATGGTTTTCAACACTAGCGCAAGTGTGAAAAGTGGATTTGCAACACTAACACAAGTCCGGTAAGTTGTTTTGAATGCCAGTACGAGTGCGGAAAGTGCTTTTTGCAACAACAACAACACAAGTGCGAAAGTGGTTTTGCAACACTAACACAAGTGCAAAAAGTGGTTTTCAATGCCAGCACAAGTGACAAAAGTGGTTCTGCAACACAAGCTCTAGTCTGCAAAGTGGTTTTCAATGCCAGCACAAGTGCGAAAAGTGGTTTTGCAACAGCAACACAAGTGAGACAAATGGTTTTGCAACACTAACACAAGTGCAAAAAGTGGTTTTGCAACACCAACACAAGTGAGACAAATGGTTTTGCAACAATAACACAAGTGCAAAAAGTGATTTTCAATGCCAGCACAAGTGCGAAAAGTGGTTCTGCAACACAAGCTCAAGTGTGGAAAGTGGTTTCAATGCCAGCACAAGTGCAGACAGTCGTTCTGCAACACTAGCTCAAGTGTGGAAAGTGGTTTTAAACACCAGCACAAGTGCGGAAAATGGTTTTGCAACACTAACACAAGTGCAAAAAGTGGTTTTGCAACACCAACACAAGTGAGACAAATGGTTTTGCAACACTAACACAAGTGCAAAAAGTGGTTTTAAGCACTAACAGGAGCGCGAAAAGTGGTTTTCAACACTAGCAGATTTGCAAAACGTGGTTTTCAACGCCAGCACAAGTGCAGAAAGTGGTTTTGCAATACTACCACATGTGTGAAAAGTGGTTTTCAATGCCAGCACAAGTGTGGAAAGTGGTTTTGCAACACTAACACATGTTCAAAAAGTGGTTTTCAATGCCAGCACAAGTGCGGAAACTGGTTTTGCAACACCAACACAAGTGCAGAAAGTGGTTTTGAGCACTAACAGGTGTGTAAAGAGTGGTTTTCAAACCTAGCAGATGTGCAAAAAGTGGTTTTCAACGCCATCACAAGTGCAGAAATTGGTTTTGCAATACTAGCACATGTGTGAAAAGTGGTTTTCAATGCCAGCACAAGTGTGGAGAGTGGTTTTGCAACACTAACACAGGTGCAAAAAGTGGTTTTCAATGCCAGCCCAAGTGAGAAAAGTGGTTCTGCAACACAAGCTCTAGTCCAGAAAGTGGTTTTCAATGCCAGCACAAGTGCGGAAAATGGTTTTGCAACAGAAACACAAGTGTAAAAGTGGTTTTGCAACACTACCACAAGTGTGAAAGTGGTTTTGCAACACGAGCACAAGTGCGATAAGAGGTTTTGCAACACAAACCCAATTGCGATTTGTGGTTTTCAACACTGGCACAAGTGCGAAAAGTGGTATTGCAACACGAACACAAGTGTGAAAAGTGGTTTTGCAACACTAAGACAAATGCGAATTGTGGTTTTCAACACTAACACAAGTGTGAAAAGTGGATTTGCAACACTAACACAAGTGCAAAAAGTGGATTTCAATGCCAGCACAAGTGAGAAAAGTGGTTCTGCAACACAAACTCTTGTCTGGAAAGTGGTTTTCAATGCCAGCACAAGTGCGGAAAATGGTTTTGCAACACTAACACAAGTGCGAAAAGTCATTTTGCAACACTAAGACAAATGCGAATTGTGGTTTTCAACACTAGCGCAAGTGTAAAAAGTGGATTTGCAACACTAACACAAGTGTGAAAAGTCGTTTGGCAACACTAACACAAGTGCAAAAAGTGGTTTTCAATGCCAGCACAAGTGACAAAAGTGGTTCTGCAACACAAGCTCTAGTCTGGAAAGTGGTTTTCAATGCCAGCACAAGTGCGAAAAGTGGTTTTGCAACAGCAACACAAGTGTGGAAAGTGGTTTTCAATGCCAGCACAAGTGCGGAAAGTAGTTCTGCAACACTAGGTCAAGTGTGGAAAGTGGTTTTAAACACCAGCACAAGAGCGATAAGAGGTTTTGCAACACTAACACAAGTGCGAAAAGTCGTTTTGCAACACTAACACAAGTGCAAAAAGTCGTTTTGCAACACTAATACAAGTGAGACAAATGGGTTTGCAACACTAACACAAGTGCAGAAAGTGGTTTTGAGCACTAACAGGAGCGCGAAAAGTGGTTTTCAACACTAGCAGATGTGCAAAAAGTGGTTTTCAATGCCAGCACCAGTGAGAAAAGTGGTTCTGCAACACAAGCTCTAGTCTGGAAAGTGGTTTTCAATGCCAGCACAAGTGCAAAAAGTTTTTTGCAACAGCAACACAAGTGAGACAAATGGTTTTGCAACCCTAACACAAGTGCAAAAAGTGGTTTTCAACGCCAGCACAAGTACGAAAAGTGGTTCTGCAACACAAGCTCAAGTGTGGAAAGTGGTTTTAAATACCAGCACAAGTGCGGAAAATGGCTTTGCAACACTAACACAAGTGCAAAAAGTGGTTTTTCAACACTAACACAAGTGCAAAAAGTGGTTTTGCAACACTAACACAAGTGCGAAAAGTGGTTTTGCAACACAAACGCAAGTGTAAAAGTGGTTTTGCAACACCAACACAAGTGAGACAAATGGTTTTGCAACACTCACTCAAGTGCAGAAAGTGGTTTTGAGCACTAACAGGAGCGTAAAAAGTGGTTTTCAACACTAGCAGATGTGCAAAAAGTGGTTTTCAACGCCAGCAAAAGTGCAGAAAGTGGTTTTGCAATACTAATACAAGTGCAGAAAGTGGTTTTCAATGCCAGCACAAGTGCAGAAAGTGGTTTTGCAATACTAGCACATGTGTGAAAAGTGGTTTTCAATGCCAGCACAAGTGTGGAAAGTGGTTTTGCAACACTAACACAAGTGCAAAAAGTGGTTTTCTATGCCAGCACAAGTGAGAAAAGTGGTTCTGCAACATAAGCTCTTGTCTGGAAAGTGGTTTTCAACGCCAGCACAAGTACGAAAAGTGGTTCTGCAACACAAGCTCAAGTGCAGAAAGTGGTTTTCAATGCCAGCACAAGTGTGGAAAGTAGTTCTGCAACACTAGGTCAAGTGTGGAAAGTGGTTTTAAAAACCAGCACAAGTGCGGAAAATGGTTTTGCAACACTAACACAAGTGCAAAAAGTGGTTTTGCAACACCAACACAAGTGAGACAAATGGTTTTGCAACACTAACACAAGTGCAAAAAGTGGTTTTCAATGCCAGCACAAGTGACAAAAGTGGTTCTGCAACACAAGCTCTAGCCTGGAAAGTGGTTTTCAATGCCAGCACAAGTGCGAAAAGTGGTTTTGCAACAGCAACACAAGTGAGACAAATGGTTTTGCAACACTAATACAAGTGCAAAAAGTGGTTTTCAATGCCAGCACAAGTGACAAAAGTGGTTCTGCAACACAAGCTCTAGTCTGGAAAGTGGTTTTCAATGCCAGCACAAGTGCGAAAAGTGGTTTTGCAACAGCAACACAAGTGCGGAAAGTGGTTTTCAATGCCAGCACAAGTGCGGAAAGTAGTTGTGCAACACTAGCTCAAGTGTTGAAAGTGGTTTTAAATACCAGCACAAGTGCGATAAGAGGTTTTGCAACCCTAACCCAATTGCGATTTGTGGTTTTCAACACTGGCGCAAGTGCGAAAAGTGGTATTGCAACACTAACACAAGTGTGAAAAGTGGTTTTGCAACACTAAGACAAATGCGAATTATGGTTTTCAACACTAGCGCAAGTGTGAAAAGTGGATTTGCAACACTAACACAAGTCCGGTAAGTTGTTTTGAATGCCAGTACGAGTGCGGAAAGTGCTTTTTGCAACAACAACAACACAAGTGCGAAAGTGGTTTTGCAACACTAACACAAGTGCAAAAAGTGGTTTTCAATGCCAGCACAAGTGACAAAAGTGGTTCTGCAACACAAGCTCTAGTCTGCAAAGTGGTTTTCAATGCCAGCACAAGTGCGAAAAGTGGTTTTGCAACAGCAACACAAGTGAGACAAATGGTTTTGCAACACTAACACAAGTGCAAAAAGTGGTTTTGCAACACCAACACAAGTGAGACAAATGGTTTTGCAACAATAACACAAGTGCAAAAAGTGATTTTCAATGCCAGCACAAGTGCGAAAAGTGGTTCTGCAACACAAGCTCAAGTGTGGAAAGTGGTTTCAATGCCAGCACAAGTGCAGACAGTCGTTCTGCAACACTAGCTCAAGTGTGGAAAGTGGTTTTAAACACCAGCACAAGTGCGGAAAATGGTTTTGCAACACTAACACAAGTGCAAAAAGTGGTTTTGCAACACCAACACAAGTGAGACAAATGGTTTTGCAACACTAACACAAGTGCAAAAAGTGGTTTTAAGCACTAACAGGAGCGCGAAAAGTGGTTTTCAACACTAGCAGATTTGCAAAACGTGGTTTTCAACGCCAGCACAAGTGCAGAAAGTGGTTTTGCAATACTACCACATGTGTGAAAAGTGGTTTTCAATGCCAGCACAAGTGTGGAAAGTGGTTTTGCAACACTAACACATGTTCAAAAAGTGGTTTTCAATGCCAGCACAAGTGCGGAAACTGGTTTTGCAACACCAACACAAGTGCAGAAAGTGGTTTTGAGCACTAACAGGTGTGTAAAGAGTGGTTTTCAAACCTAGCAGATGTGCAAAAAGTGGTTTTCAACGCCATCACAAGTGCAGAAATTGGTTTTGCAATACTAGCACATGTGTGAAAAGTGGTTTTCAATGCCAGCACAAGTGTGGAGAGTGGTTTTGCAACACTAACACAGGTGCAAAAAGTGGTTTTCAATGCCAGCCCAAGTGAGAAAAGTGGTTCTGCAACACAAGCTCTAGTCCAGAAAGTGGTTTTCAATGCCAGCACAAGTGCGGAAAATGGTTTTGCAACAGAAACACAAGTGTAAAAGTGGTTTTGCAACACTACCACAAGTGTGAAAGTGGTTTTGCAACACGAGCACAAGTGCGATAAGAGGTTTTGCAACACAAACCCAATTGCGATTTGTGGTTTTCAACACTGGCACAAGTGCGAAAAGTGGTATTGCAACACGAACACAAGTGTGAAAAGTGGTTTTGCAACACTAAGACAAATGCGAATTGTGGTTTTCAACACTAACACAAGTGTGAAAAGTGGATTTGCAACACTAACACAAGTGCAAAAAGTGGATTTCAATGCCAGCACAAGTGAGAAAAGTGGTTCTGCAACACAAACTCTTGTCTGGAAAGTGGTTTTCAATGCCAGCACAAGTGCGGAAAATGGTTTTGCAACACTAACACAAGTGGAAAAAGTGGTTTTGCAAGACCAACACAAGTGAGACAAATGGTTTTGCAACACTAACACAAGTGCAGAAAGTGGTTTTAAGCACTAACAGGAGCGCGAAAAGTGGTTTTCAACACTAGCAGATGTGTGAAAAGTGGTTTTCAATGCCAGCACAAGTGTGGAAAGTGGTTTTGCAACATTAACACAAGTGCAAAAAGTGGTTTTCAACGCCAGCACAAGTGCGAAAACTGGTTCTGCAACACAAGCTCAAGTGTGGAAAGTGGTTTTAAACACCAGCACAAGTGCGGAAAATGGTTTTCCAACAGCAACACAAATGCGGAAAGTGGTTTTCAATGCCAGCACAAGTACGGAAAGTAGTTCTGCAACACTAGCTCTAGTCTGGAAAGTGGTTTTCAATGCCAGCACAAGTGACAAAAGTGGTTCTGCAACACAAGCTCTAGTCTGGAAAGTGGTTTTCAATGCCAGCACAAGTGCGAAAAGTGGTTTTGCAACAGCAACACAAATGCGGAAAGTGGTTTTCAATGCCAGCACAAGTACGGAAAGTAGTTCTGCAACACTAGCTCAAGTGTGGAAAGTGGTTTTAAACACCAGCACAAGTGCGGAAAATGGTTTTGCAACACTAACACAAGTGCGAAAAGTCATTTTGCAACACTAAGACAAATGCGAATTGTGGTTTTCAACACGAGCGCAAGTGTAAAAAGTGGATTTGCAACACTAACACAAGTGTGAAAAGTCGTTTTGCAACACTAACACAAGTGCAAAAAGTGGTTTTCAATGCCAGCACAAGTGCGAAAAGTGGTTTTGCAACAGCAACACAAGTGTGGAAAGTGGTTTTCAATGCCAGCACAAGTGCGGAAAGTAGTTCTGCAACACTAGGTCAAGTGCGGAAAGTCGTTTTGCAACACTAACACAAGTGCAGAAAGTCGTTTTGCAACACTAACACAAGTGCAGAAAGTGGTTTTGAGCACTAACAGGAGCGCGAAAAGTGGTTTTCAACACTAGCAGATGTGCAAAAAGTGGTTTTCAATGCCAGCACCAGTGAGAAAAGTGGTTCTGCAACACAAGCTCTAGTCTGGAAAGTGGTTTTCAATGCCAGCACAAGTGCAAAAAGTTGTTTTGCAACAGCAACACAAGTGAGACAAATGGTTTTGCAACACTAACACAAGTGCAAAAAGTGGTTTTCAACGCCAGCACAAGTACGAAAAGTGGTTCTGCAACACAAGCTCAAGTGTGGAAAGTGGTTTTAAACACCAGCACAAGTGCGGAAAATGGTTTTGCAACACTAACACAAGTGCAAAAAGTGGTTTTCAACACTAACACAAGTGCAAAAAGTGGTTTTGCAACACTAACACAAGTGCGAAAAGTGGTTTTGCAACACAAACGCAAGTGTAAAAGTGGTTTTGCAACACCAACACAAGTGAGACAAATGGTTTTGCAACAATAACACAAGTGCAAAAAGTGGTATTGCAACACGAACACAAGTGTGAAAATTGGTTTTGCAACACAAACCCAATTGCGATTTGTGGTTTTCAACACTGGCACAAGTGCGAAAAGTGGTATTGCAACACGAACACAAGTGTGAAAAGTGGTTTTGCAACACTAAGACAAATGCGAATTGTGGTTTTCAACACTAACACAAGTGTGAAAAGTGGTTTTGCAACACAAACGCAAGTGTAAAAGTCGTTTTGCAACACCAACACAAGTGAGACAAATGGTTTTGCAACAATAACACAAGTGCAAAAAGTGGTTTTCAACGCCAGCACAAGTGCGTAAAGTGGTTCTGCAACACCAGCTCAAGTGTGGAAAGTGGTTTTAAACACCAGCACAAGTGCGGAAAATGGTTTTGCAACACTAACACAAGTGCAAAAAGTGGTTTTGCAACACCAACACAATTGCGATTTGTGGTTTTCAACACTGGCACAAGTGCGAAAAGTGGTATTGCAACACGAACACAAGTGTGAAAAGTGGTTTTGCAACACTAAGACAAATGCGAATTGTGGTTTTCAACACTAACACAAGTGTGAAAAGTGGATTTGCAACACTAACACAAGTGTGAAAAGTCGTTTTGCAACACTAACACAAATGCAAAAAGTGGTTTACAACACCAGCACGAGTGCAGAAAGTGGTTTGCAACACTAACACAAGTGTCGAAAGTGGTTTTCAATGCCAGCACAAGTGTGGAAAGTGGTTTTGCAACAGCAACACAAGTGAGACAAATGGTTTGCAACACTAACACAAGTGCAAAAAGTGGTTTTGCAACACCAACACAAGTGAGAAAAATGGTTTTGCAACAATAACACAAGTGCAAAAAGTGGTTTTCAACGCCAGCACAAGTGAGAAAAGTGGTTCTGCAACACAAGCTCTAGTCTGGAAAGTGGTTTTCAATGCCAGCACAAGTGCGGAAAATGGTTTTGCAACACTAACACAAGTGCAAAAAGTGGTTTTGCAACACCAACACAAGTGAGACAAATGGTTTTGCAACACTAACACAAGTGCAGAAAGTGGTTTTGCAACAACAACACAAGTGAGACAAATGGTTTTGCAACACTAACACAAGTGCAAAAAGTGGTTTTGCAACACTAACACAAGTGCGAAAAGTGGTTTTGCACCACAAACACAAGTGTAAAAGTGGTTTTGCAACACTACCACAAGTGTTAAAGTGGTTTTGCAACACGAGCACAAGTGCGATAAGAGGTTTTGCAACACAAACCCAATTGCGATTTGTGGTTTTCAACACTGGCACAAGTGCGAAAAGTGGTATTGCAACACGAACACACGTGTGAAAAGTGGTTTTGCAACACTAAGACAAATGCGAATTGTGGTTTTCAACACCAACACAAGTGTGAAAAGTGGATTTGCAACACTAACACAAGTGTGAAAAGTCGTTTTCAATGCCAGGACAAGTGTGGCAAGTGGTTTTTCAACACTAACACAAGTGCAAAAAGTGCTTTTCAACACTAGCAGATGTGCAAAACGTGGTTTTCAACGCAAGCACAAGTGCAGAAAGTGATTTTGCAATACTAGTACATGTGTGAAAATTGGTTTTCAATGCCAGCACAAGTGTGGAAGGTGGTTTTGCAACCCTAACGCAAGTGCAAAAAGTGGTTTTCAATGCCAGCACAAGTGAGAAAAGTGGTTCTGCAACACAAGCTCTAGTCTGGAAAGTCGTTTTCAATGCCAGCACAAGTGCGAAAAGTGGTTTTGCAACAGCAACACAAGTGAGACAAATGGTTTGCAACACTAACACAAGTGCAAAAAGTGGTTTTGCAACACCAACACAAGTGAGACAAATGGTTTTGCAACACTAACACAAGTGCAGAAAGTGGTTTTAAGCACTAACAGGAGCGCGAAAAGTGGTTTTCAACACTAGCAGATGTGTGAAAAGTGGTTTTCAATGCCAGCACAAGTGTGGAAAGTGGTTTTGCAACATTAACACAAGTGTAAAAAGTGGTTTTCAATGCCAGCACAAGTGACAAAAGTGGTTCTGCAACACAAGCTCTAGTCTGGAAAGTGATTTTCAATGCCAGCACAAGTGCGAAAAGTGGTTTTGCAACAGCAACACAAATGCGGAAAGTGGTTTTCAATGCCAGCACAAGTACGGAAAGTAGTTCTGCAACACTAACACAAGTGCAAAAAGTGGTTTTCAACGCCAGCACAAGTGCGAGCACTCGTTCTGCAACACAAGCTCAAGTGTGGAAAGTGGTTTTAAACACCAGCACAAGTGCGGAAAATGGTTTTGCAACACTAACACAAGTGCGAAAAGTCATTTTGCAACACTAAGACAAATGCGAATTGTGGTTTTCAACACTAGCGCAAGTGTAAAAAGTGGATTTGCAACACTAACACAAGTGTGAAAAGTCGTTTTGCAACACTAACACAAGTGCAAAAAGTGGTTTTCAATGCCAGCACAAGTGACAAAGGTGGTTCTGCAACACAAGCTCTAGTCTGGAAAGTGTTTTTCAATGCCAGCACAAGTGCGAAAAGTGGTTTTGCAACAGCAACACAAGTGTGGAAAGTGATTTTCAATGCCAGCACAAGTGCGGAAAGTAGTTCTGCAACACTAGGTCAAGTGTGGAAAGTCGTTTTAAACACCAGCACAAGTGCGATAAGAGGTTTTGCAACACTAACACAAGTGCGAAAAGTCGTTTTGCAACACTAACACAAGTGCAAAAAGTCGTTTTGCAACACTAACACAAGTGCAGAAAGTGGTTTTGAGCACTAACAGGAGCGCGAAAAGTGGTTTTCAACACTAGCAGATGTGCAAAAAGTGGTTTTCAATGCCAGCACCAGTAAGAAAAGTGGTTCTGCAACACAAGCTCTAGTCTGGAAAGTGGTTTTCAATGCCAGCACAAGTGCAAAAAGGTTGTTTTGCAACAGCAACACAAGTGAGACAAATGGTTTTGCAACACTAACACAAGTGCAAAAAGTGGTTTTCAACGCCAGCACAAGTACGAAAAGTGGTTCTGCAACACAAGCTCAAGTGTGGAAAGTGGTTTTAAACACCAGCACAAGTGCGGAAAATGGTTTTGCAACACTAACACAAGTGCAAAAAGTGGTTTTCAACACTAACACAAGTGCAAAAAGTGGTTTTGCAACACTAACACAAGTGCGAAAAGTGGTTTTGCAACACAAACGCAAGTGTAAAAGTGGTTTTGCAACACCAACACAAGTGAGACAAATGGTTTTGCAACAATAACACAAGTGCAAAAAGTGGTTTTCAACGCCAGCACAAGTGCGTAAAGTGGTTCTGCAACACAAGCTCAAGTGTCGAAAGTGGTTTTCAATGCCAGCACAAGTGCAGAAAGTCGTTCTGCAACACTAGCTCAAGTGTGAAAAGTGGTTTTAAACACCAGCACAAGTGCGGAAAATGGTTTTGCAACACTAACACAAGTGCAAAAAGTGGTTTTGCAACACCAACACAAGTGTAAAAGTGGTTTTGCAACACTACCACAAGTGTGAAAGTGGTTTTGCAACACGAGCACAAGTGCGATAAGAGGTTTTGCAACACAAACCCAATTGCGATTTGTGGTTTTCAACACTGGCACAAGTGCGAAAAGTGGTATTGCAACACGAACACAAGTGTGAAAAGTGGTTTTGCAACACTAAGACAAATGCGAATTGTGGTTTTCAACACTAACACAAGTGTGAAAAGTGGATTTGCAACACTAACACAAGTGTGAAAAGTCGTTTTGCAACACTAACACAAATGCAAAAAGTGATTTACAACACCAGCACGAGTGCAGAAAGTGGTTTGCAACACTAACACAAGTGTCGAAAGTGGTTTTCAATGGCAGCACAAGTGTGGAAAGTGGTTTTGCAACAGCAACACAAGTGAGACAAATGGTTTGCAACACTAACACAAGTGCAAAAAGTGGTTTTGCAACACCAACACAAGTGAGACAAATGGTTTTGCAACAATAACACAAGTGCAAAAAGTGGTTTTCAACGCCAGCACAAGTGAGAAAAGTGGTTCTGCAACACAAGCTCTAGTCTGGAAAGTGGTTTTCAATGCCAGCACAAGTGCGGAAAATGGTTTTGCAACACTAACACAAGTGCAAAAAGTGGTTTTGCAACACCAACACAAGTGAGACAAATGGTTTTGCAACACTAACACAAGTGCAGAAAGTGGTTTTGCAACACCAACACAAGTGAGACAAATGGTTTTGCAACACTAACACAAGTGCAAAAAGTGGTTTTGCAACACTAACACAAGTGCGAAAAGTGGGTTTGCACCACAAACACAAGTGTAAAAGTGGTTTTGCAACACTACCACAAGTGTTAAAGTGGTTTTGCAACACGAGCACAAGTGCGATAAGAGGTTTTGCAACACAAACCCAATTGCGATTTGTGGTTTTCAACACTGGCACAAGTGTGAAAAGTGGATTTGCAACACTAACACAAGTGTGACAAGTCGTTTTGCAACACTAACACAAGTGCAAAAAGTGGTTTACAACACCAGCACGAGTGCAGAAAGTGGTTTGCAACACTAACACAAGTGTCGAAAGTGGTTTTCAATGCCAGCACAAGTGTGGCAAGTGGTTTTTCAACACTAACACAAGTGCAAAAAGTGCTTTTCAACACTAGCAGATGTGCAAAACGTGGTTTTCAACGCAAGCACAAGTGCAGAAAGTGATTTTGCAATACTAGTACATGTGTGAAAATTGGTTTTCAATGCCAGCACAAGTGTGGAAGGTGGTTTTGCAACCCTAACGCAAGTGCAAAAAGTGGTTTTCAATGCCAGCACAAGTGAGAAAAGTGGTTCTGCAACACAAGCTCTAGTCTGGAAAGTCGTTTTCAATGCCAGCACAAGTGCGAAAAGTGGTTTTGCAACAGCAACACAAGTGAGACAAATGGTTTGCAACACTAACACAAGTGCAAAAAGTGGTTTTGCAACACCAACACAAGTGAGACAAATGGTTTTGCAACAATAACACAAGTGCGAAAAGTGGTTTTGCAACACAAACACAAGTGTAAAAGTGGTTTTTAACGCCAGCACAAGTGCAGAAAGTGGTTTTGCAATACTAGCACATGTGTGAAAAATGGTTTTCAATGCCAGCACAAGTGTGGAAAGTGGTTTTGCAACATTAAAACAAGTGCAAAAAGTGGTTTTCAATGCCAGCACAAGTGACAAAAGTGGTTCTGCAACACAAGCTCTCGTCTGGAAAGTGGTTTTCAATGCGAGCACAAGTGTAGAAAGTGGTTTTGCAACACTAACACAAGTGCAAAAAGTGGTTTTCAATGCCAGCACAAGTGCGGAAAATGGTTTTGCAACACTAACAC
Source organism: Myxine glutinosa (assembly GCF_964187855.1). Classification (NCBI taxonomy): domain Eukaryota; kingdom Metazoa; phylum Chordata; class Myxini; order Myxiniformes; family Myxinidae; genus Myxine; species Myxine glutinosa. Next base: position 10,900,617 of record NC_136268.1, read on the forward strand.
AAGTGCAAAAAGTGGTTTTGCAACACCAACACAAGTGAAACAAATGGTTTTGCAACACTAACTCAAGTGCAGAAAGTGGTTTTGAGCACTAACAGGAGCGTAAAAAGTGGTTTTCAACACTAGCAGATGTGCAAAAAGTGGTTTTCAACGCCAGCAAAAGTGCAGAAAGTGGTTTTGCAATAATAACACAAGTGCAGAAAGTGGTTTTCAATGCCAGCACAAGTGCAGAAAGTGATTTTGCAATACTAGCACATGTGTGAAAAGAGGTTTTCAATGACAGCACAAGTGTGGAAAGTGGTTTTGCAACACTAACACAAGTGCAAAAAGTGGTTTTCAATGCCAGCACAAGTGAGAAAAGTGGTTCTGCAACACAAGCTCTAGTCTGGAAAGTGGTTTTCAATGCCAGCACAAGTGCGAAAAGTGGTTTTGCAACAGCAACACAAATGCGGAAAGTGGTTTTCAATGCCAGCACAAGTACGGAAAGTAGTTCTGCAACACTAGCTCAAGTGTGGAAAGTGGTTTTGCAACATAAACACAAGTGCAAAAAGTGGTTTTCAACGCCAGCACAAGTGCGGAAAATGGTTTTGCAACACTAACACAAGTGCGAAAAGTCATTTTGCAACACTAAGACAAATGCGAATTGTGGTTTTCAACACTAGCGCAAGTGTAAAAAGTGGATTTGCAACACTAACACAAGTGTGAAAAGTCGTTTTGCAACACTAACACAAGTGCAAAAAGTGGTTTTCAATGCCAGCACAAGTGACAAAGGTGGTTCTGCAACACAAGCTCTAGCCTGGAAAGTGGTTTTCAATGCCAGCACAAGTGCGAAAAGTGGTTTTGCAACAGCAACACAAGTGTGGAAAGTGGTTTTCAATGCCAGCACAAGTGCGGAAAGTAGTTCTGCAACACTAGGTCAAGTGTGGAAAGTGGTTTTAAACACCAACACAAGTGCGATAAGAGGTTTTGCAACACTAACACAAGTGCGAAAAGTCGTTTTGCAACACTAACACAAGTGCAAAAAGTCGTTTTGCAACACTAACACAAGTGCAGAAAGTGGTTTTGAGCACTAACAGGAGCGCGAAAAGTGGTTTTCAACACTAGCAGATGTGCAAAAAGTGGTTTTCAATGCCAGCACCAGTGAGAAAAGTGGTTCTGCAACACAAGCTCTAGTCTGGAAAGTGGTTTTCAATGCCAGCACAAGTGCAAAAAGTTGTTTTGCAACACTAACACAAGTGCGAAAAGTGGTTTTGCAACACAAACGCAAGTGTAAAAGTGGTTTTGCAACACCAACACAAGTGAGACAAATGGTTTTGCAACAATAACACAAGTGCAAAAAGTGGTTTTCAACACTAACACAAGTGCAAAAAGTGGTTTTGCAACACTAACACAAGTGCGAAAAGTGGTTTTGCAACACCAACACAAGTGAGACAAATGGTTTTGCAACAATAACACAAGTGCAAAAAGTGGTTTTCAACGCCAGCACAAGTGCGTAAAGTGGTTCTGCAACACAAGCTCAAGTGTCGAAAGTGGTTTTCAATGCCAGCACAAGTGCAGAAAGTCGTTCTGCAACACTAGCTCAAGTGTGGAAAGTGGTTTTAAACACCAGCACAAGTGCGGAAAATGGTTTTGCAACACTAACACAAGTGCAAAAAGTGGTTTTGCAACACCAACACAAGTGTAAAAGTGGTTTTGCAACACTACCACAAGTGTGAAAGTGGTTTTGCAACACGAGCACAAGTGCGATAAGAGGTTTTGCAACACAAACCCAATTGCGATTTGTGGTTTTCAACACTGGCACAAGTGCGAAAAGTGGTATTGCAACACGAACACAAGTGTGAAAAGTGGTTTTGCAACACTAAGACAAATGCGAATTGTGGTTTTCAACACTAACACAAGTGTGAAAAGTGGATTCGCAACACTAACACAAGTGTGAAAAGTGGTTTTCAATGCCAGCACAAGTGTGGAAAGTGGTTTTGCAACAGCAACACAAGTGAGACAAATGGTTTGCAACACTAACACAAGTGCAAAAAGTGGTTTTGCAACACCAACACAAGTGAGACAAATGGTTTTGCAACAATAACACAAGTGCAAAAAGTGGTTTTCAACGCCAGCACAAGTGAGAAAAGTGGTTCTGCAACACAAGCTCTAGTCTGAAAAGTGGTTTTCAATGCCAGCACAAGTGCGGAAAATGGTTTTGCAACACGAACACAAGTGCAAAAAGTGGTTTTGCAACACCAACACAAGTGAGACAAATGGTTTTGCAACACTAACACAAGTGCAGAAAGTGGTTTTGCAACACCAACACAAGTGAGACAAATGGTTTTGCAACACTAACACAAGTGCAAAAAGTGGTTTTGCAACACTAACACAAGTGCGAAAAGTGGTTTTGCACCACAAACACAAGTGTAAAAGTGGTTTTGCAACACTACCACAAGTGTTAAAGTGGTTTTGCAACACGAGCACAAGTGCGATAAGAGGTTTTGCAACACAAACCCAATTGCGATTTGTGGTTTTCAACACTGGCACAAGTGCGAAAAGTGGTATTGCAACACGAACACAAGTGTGAAAAGTGGTTTTGCAACACTAAGACAAATGCGAATTGTGGTTTTCAACACCAACACAAGTGTGAAAAGTGGATTTGCAACACTAACACAAGTGTGAAAAGTCGTTTTGCAACACTAACACAAGTGCAAAAAGTGGTTTACAACACCAGCACGAGTGCAGAAAGTGGTTTGCAACACTAACACAAGTGTCGAAAGTGGTTTTCAATGCCAGCACAAGTGTGGCAAGTGGTTTTTCAACACTAACACAAGTGCAAAAAGTGCTTTTCAACACTAGCAGATGTGCAAAACGTGGTTTTCAACGCAAGCACAAGTGCAGAAAGTGATTTTGCAATACTAGTACATGTGTGAAAATTGGTTTTCAATGCCAGCACAAGTGTGGAAGGTGGTTTTGCAACCCTAACGCAAGTGCAAAAAGTGGTTTTCAATGCCAGCACAAGTGAGAAAAGTGGTTCTGCAACACAAGCTCTAGTCTGGAAAGTCGTTTTCAATGCCAGCACAAGTGCGAAAAGTGGTTTTGCAACAGCAACACAAGTGAGACAAATGGTTTGAAACACGAACACAAGTGCCAAAGTGGTTTTGCAACACCAACACAAGTGAGACAAATGGTTTTGCAACAATAACACGTGCGAAAAGTGGTTTTGCAACACAAACACAAGTGTAAAAGTGGTTTTTAACGCCAGCACAAGTGCAGAAAGTGGTTTTGCAATACTAGCACATGTGTGAAAAATGGTTTTCAATGCCAGCACAAGTGTGGAAAGTGGTTTTGCAACATTAACACAAGTGCAAAAAGTGGGTTTCAATGCCAGCACAAGTGGCAAAAGTGGTTCTGCAACACAAGCTCTCGTCTGGAAAGTGGTTTTCAATGCTAGCACAAGTGTAGAAAGTGGTTTTGCAACACTAACACAAGTGCAAAAAGTTGTTTTGCAACACTAACACAAGTGCGAAAAGTGGTTTTGCAACACAAACGCAAGTGTAAAAGTGGTTTTGCAACACCAACACAAGTGAGACAAATGGTTTTGCAACAATAACACAAGTGCAAAAAGTGGTTTTCAACACTAACACAAGTGCAAAAAGTGGTTTTGCAACACTAACACAAGTGCGAAAAGTGGTTTTGCAACACAAACGCAAGTGTAAAAGTGGTTTTGCAACACCAACACAAGTGAGACAAATGGTTTTGCAACAATAACACAAGTGCAAAAAGTGGTTTTCAACGCCAGCACAAGTGCGTAAAGTGGTTCTGCAACACAAGCTCAAGTGTCGAAAGTGGTTTTCAATGCCAGCACAAGTGCAGAAAGTCGTTCTGCAACACTAGCTCAAGTGTGGAAAGTGGTTTTAAACACCAGCACAAGTGCGGAAAATGGTTTTGCAACACTAACACAAGTGCAAAAAGTGGTTTTGCAACACCAACACAAGTGAAACAAATGGTTTTGCAACACTAACTCAAGTGCAGAAAGTGGTTTTGAGCACTAACAGGAGCGTAAAAAGTGGTTTTCAACACTAGCAGATGTGCAAAAAGTGGTTTTCAACGCCAACAAAAGTGCAGAAAGTGGTTTTGCAATAATAACACAAGTGCAGAAAGTGGTTTTCAATGCCAGCACAAGTGCAGAAAGTGATTTTGCAATACTAGCACATGTGTGAAAAGAGGTTTTCAATGACAGCACAAGTGTGGAAAGTGGTTTTGCAACACTAACACAAGTCCAAAAAGTGGTTTTCAATGCCAGCACAAGTGAGAAAAGTGGTTCTGCAACACAAGCTCTAGTCTGGAAAGTGGTTTTCAATGCCAGCACAAGTGCGAAAAGTGGTTTTGCAACAGCAACACAAATGCGGAAAATGGTTTTCAATGCCAGCACAAGTACGGAAAGTAGTTCTGCAACACTAGCTCAAGTGTGGAAAGTGGTTTTGCAACACTAACACAAGTGCAAAAAGTGGTTTTCAACGCCAGCACAAGTGCGAAAACTGGATCTGCTACACAAGCTCAAGTGTGGAAAGTGGTTTTAAACACCAGCACAAGTGCGGAAAATGGTTTTGCAACACTAACACAAGTGCGAAAAGTCATTTTGCAACACTAAGACCAATGCGAATTGTGGTTTTCAACACTAGCGCAAGTGTAAAAAGTGGATTTGCTACACTAACACAAGTGTGAAAAGTCGTTTTGCAACACTGACACAAGTGCAAAAAGTGGTTTTCAATGCCAGCACAAGTGACAAAGGTTGTTCTGCAACACAAGCTCTAGTCTGGAAAGTGGTTTTCAATGCCAGCACAAGTGCGAAAAGTGGTTTTGCAACAGCAACACAAGTGTGGAAAGTGGTTTTCAATGCCAGCACAAGTGCGGAAAGTAGTTCTGCAACACTAGGTCAAGTGTGGAAAGTGGTTTTAAACACCAGCACAAGTGCGATAAGAGGTTTTGCAACACTAACACAAGTGCGAAAAGTCGTTTTGCAACACTAACACAAGTGCAAAAAGTCGTTTTGCAACACTAACACAAGTGCAGAAAGTGGTTTTGAGAACTAACAGGAGCGCGAAAAGTGGTTTTCAACACTAGCAGATGTGCAAAAAGTGGTTTTCAATGCCAGCACCCGTGAGAAAAGTGGTTCTGCAACACAAGCACTAGTCTGGAAAGTGGTTTTCAATGCCAGCACAAGTGCAAAAAGTTGTTTTGCAACACTAACACAAGTGCGAAAAGTGGTTTTGCAACACAAAAGCAAGTGTAAAAGTGGTTTTGCAACACCAACACAAGTGAGAAAAGTGGTTCTGCAACACAAGCTCTAGTCTGGAAAGTGGTTTTCAATGCCAGCACAAGTGCGGAAAATGGTTTTGCAACACTAACACAAGTGCAGAAAGTGATTTTAAGCACTAACAGGAGCGCGAAAAGTCATTGTGCAACACTAACACAAGTGCGAAAAGTGGTTTTCAATGCCAGCACAAGTGTGGAAAGTGGTTTTGCAACACTAACACAAGTGGAAAAAGTGGTTTTCAATGCCAGCACAAGTGAGAAAAGTGGTTCTCCAACACAAGCTCTAGTCTGTAAAGTGGTTTTCAATGCCAGCACAAGTGCGGAAAATGGTTTTGCAACACTAACACAAGTGGAAAAAGTGGTTTTGCAATACCAACACAAGTGATACAAATGGTTTTGCAACACTAACACAAGTGCAGAAAGTGGTTTTAAGCACTAACAGGCGCGCGAAAAGTGGTTTTCAACACTAGCAGATGTGTGAAAAGTGGTTTTCAATGCCAGCACAAGTGTGGAAAGTGGTTTTGCAACATTAACACAAGTGCAAAAAGTGGTTTTCAATGCCAGCACAAGTGACAAAAGTGGTTCTGCAACACAAGCTCTAGTCTGGAAAGTGGTTTTCAATGCCAGCACAAGTGCGAAAAGTGGTTTTGCAACAGCAACACAAATGCGGAAAGTGGTTTTCAATGCCAGCACAAGTACGGAAAGTAGTTCTGCAACACTAGCTCAAGTGTGGAAAGTGGTTTTGCAACACTAACACAAGTGCAAAAAGTGGTTTTCAACGCCAGCACAAGTGCGAAAACTGGTTCTGCAACACAAGCTCAAGTGTGGAAAGTGGTTTTAAACACCAGCACAAGTGCGGAAAATGGTTTTGCAACACTAACACAAGTGCGAAAAGTCATTTTGCAACACTAAGACAAATGCGGCTGGTGGTTTTCAACACTAGCGCAAGTGTGAAAAGTGGATTTGCAACACTAACACAAGTGTGAAAATTCGTTTTGCAACACTAACACAAGTGCAAAAAGTGGTTTTCAATGCCAGCACAAGTGACAAAAGTGGTTCTGCAACACAAGCTCTAGTCTGGAAAGTGGTTTTCAATGCCAGCACAAGTGCGAAAAGTGGTTTTGCAACAGCAACACAAGTGTGGAAAGTGGTTTTAAACACCAGCACAAGTGCGATAAGAGGTTTTGCAACACTAACACAAGTGCGAAAAGTCGTTTTGCAACACTAACGCAAGTGCGAAAAGTCGTTTTGCAACACTAACACAAGTGAGACAAATGGTTTTGCAACACTAACACAAGTGCAGAAAGTGGTTTTGAGCACTAACAGGAGCGCGAAAAGTGGTTTTCAACACTAGCAGATGTGCAAAAAGTGGTTTTCAATGCCAGCACCAGTGAGAAAAGTGGTTCTGCAACACAAGCTCTAGTCTGGAAAGTGGTTTTCAATGCCAGCACAAGTGCAAAAAGTTGTTTTGCAACAGCAACACAAGTGAGACAAATGGTTTTGCAACACGAACACAAATGCAAAAAGTGGTTTTCAACGCCAGCACAAGTACGAAAAGTGGTTCTGCAACACAAGCTCAAGTGTGGAAAGTGGTTCTAAACACCAGCACAAGTGCGGAAAATGGTTTTGCAACACTAACACAAGTGCAAAAAGTGGTTTTTCAACACGAACACAAATGCAAAAAGTGGTTTTGCAACACTAACACAAGTGCGAAAAGTGGTTTTGCAACACAAACACAAGTGTAAAAGTGGTTTTGCAACACCAACACAAGTGAGACAAATGGTTTTGCAACAATAACACAAGTGCAAAAAGTGGTTTTCAACGCCAGCACAAGTGCGTAAAGTGGTTCTGCAACACAAGCTCAAGTGTGGAAAGTGGTTTTCAATGCTAGCACAAGTGCAGAAAGTCGTTCTGCAACACTAGCTCAAGTGTGGAAAGTGGTTTTAAACACCAGCACAAGTGCGGAAAATGGTTTTGCAACACTAACGCAAGTGCAAAAAGTGGTTTTGCAACACCAACGCAAGTGAGACAAATGGTTTTGCAACACTAACACAAGTGCGAAAAGTGGTTTTGCAACACAAACACAAGTGTAAAAGTGGTTTTGCAACACTACCACAAGTGTGAAAGTGGTTTTGCAACACGAGCACAAGTGCGATAAGAGGTTTTGCAACACAAACCCAATTGCGATTTGTGGTTTTCAACACAGGCACAAGTGAGAAAAGTGGGATTGCAACACGAACACAAGTGTGAAAAGTGGTTTTGCAACACTAAGACAAATGCGAATTGTGGTTTTCAACACTAACACAAGTGTGAAAAGTGGGTTTGCAACACTAACACAAGTGTGAAAAGTCGTTTTGCAACACTAACACAAGTGCAAAAAGTGGTTTAAAACACCAGCACGGGTGCAGAACGTGGTTTGCAACACGAACACAAGTGTCGAAAGTGGTTTTCAATGCCAGCACAAGTGTGGAAAGTGGTTTTGCAACACTAACACAAGTGCAAAAAGTGCTTTTCAACAACAGCAGATGTGCAAAACGTGGTTTTCAACGCCAGCACAAGTGCAGAAAGTCGTTTTGCAATACTAGTACATGTGTGAAAAGTGGTTTTCAATGCCAGCACACGTGTGGAAAGTGGTTTTGCAACACTAACACAAGTGCGAAAAGTCATTTTGCAACACTAAGACAAATGCGGCTGGTGGTTTTCAACACTAGCGCAAGTGTGAAAAGTGGATTTGCAACACTAACACAAGTGTGAAAAGTCGTTTTGCAACACTAACACAAGTGCAAAAAGTGGTTTTCAATGCCAGCACAAGTGACAAAAGTGGTTCTGCAACACAAGCTCTCGTCTGGAAAGTGGTTTTCAATGCCAGCACAAGTGCGGAAAATGGTTTTCCAACACTAACACAAGTGCAAAAAGTGGTTTTGCAACACCAACACAAGTGAGACAAATGGTTTTGCAACACTAACACAAGTGCAGAAAGTAGTTTTAAGCACTTACAGGAGCGCGAAAAGTGGTTTTCAACACAAGCAGATGTGCAAAAATTGGTTTTCAATGCCAGCACAAGTGACAAAAGTGGTTCTGCAACACAAGCTCCAGTCTAGAAAGTGGTTTTCAATGCCAGCACAAGTGCGAAAAGTGGTTTTGCAACAGCAACACAAGTGCGGAAAGTGGTTTTCAATGCCAGCACAAGTGCGGAAAGTAGTTCTGCAACACTATCTCAAGTGTGGAAAGTGGTTTTAAACACCAGCACAAGTGCGGGAAATGGTTTTGCAACACTAACACAAGTGCAAAAAGTGGTTTTCAACACCAGCACAAGTGTGGAAAGTGGTTTTGCAACACTAACACAAGTGCAAAAAGTGGTTTTCAATGCCAGCACAAGTGAGAAAAGTGGTTCTCCAACACAAGCTCTAGTCTGCAAAATGGTTTTCAATGCCAGCACAAGTGCGAAAAGTGGTTTTGCAACAGCAACACAAGTGAGACAAATGGTTTTGCAATACTAACACAAGTGCAAAAAGTGGTTTTCAACGCCAGCACAAGTACGAAAAGTGGTTTTGCAACACTAACACAAGTGCAAAAAGTGGTTTTCAATGCCAGCACAAGTGAGAAAAGTGGTTCTGCAACACAAGCTCTCGTCTGGAAAGTGGTTTTCAATGCCAGCACAAGTGAGAAAAGTGGTTCTGCAATACAAGCTCTAGTCTGGAAAGTGGTTTTAAATGCCAGCACAAGTGCGAAAAGTGGTTTTGCAACAGCAACACAAGTGAGACAAATGGTTTTGCAACACGGACACAAGTGCAAAAAGTGGTTTTCAATGCCAGCATAAGTGAGAAAAGTGGTTCTGCAACACAAGCTCTATTCTGGAAAGTGGTTTGAATGCCAGCACATGTGCGAAAAGTGGTTTTGCAACAGCAACGCAAGTGAGACAAATGGTTTTGCAACACTAACACAAGTGCGAAAAGTGGTTTTGCAACAAAAACACAAGTGTAAAAGTGGTTTTGCAACACGAACCCAATTGCGATTTGTGGTTTTCAACACAGGCGCAAGTGCGAAAAGTGGTTTTGCAACACGAACACAAGTGAGACAAATGGTGTTGCAACACTAACACAAGTGCAGAAAGTGGTTTTCAATGCCAGCACAAGTGCAGAAAGTGGTTTTGCAATACTAGCACATGTGTGAAAAGAGGTTTTCAATGCCAGCACAAGTGTGGAAAGTGGTTTTGCAACACTAACACAAGTACAAAAAGTGGTTTTCAATGCCAGCACAAGTGAGAAAAGTGGTTCTGCAACACATGCTCTAGTCTGGAAAGTGGTTTTCAATGCCAGCACACGTGCGAAAAGTGGTTTTGCAACAGCAAAACAAGTGCGGAAAGCAGTTCTGCAACACTAGCTCAAGTGCGAAAAGTGGTTTTGCAACAGCAATACAAGTGCGAAAAGTGGTTTTGCAACACCAACACAAGTGGAGAAAGTGGTTTTCAATGCCAACACAAGTGCAGAAAGTGGTTTTGCAATTCTAGCACATGTGCAAAAAGTGGTTTTCAATGCCAGCACAAGTGAGAAAAGTGGTTCTGCAACACAAGCTCTAGTCTGGAAAGTGGTTTTAAATGCCAGCACAAGTGCGAAAAGTGGTTTTGCAACAGCAACACAAGTGAGACAAATGGTTTTGCAACACTAACACAAGTGCAGAAAGTGGTTTTAAGCACTAACAGGAGCGCGAAAAGTGGTTTTCAACACTAGCAGATGTGTGAAAAGTGGTTTTCAATGCCAGCACAAGTGTGGAAAGTGGTTTTGCAACAGCAACACAAGTGCGGAAAGTGGTTTTCAATGCCAGCACAAGTGCGGAAAGTAGTTCTGCAACACTATCTCAAGTGTGGAAAGTGGTTTTAAACACCAGCACAAGTGCGGGAAATGGTTTTGCAACACTAACGCAAGTGCAAAAAGTGGTTTTCAACGCCAGCACAAGTGTGGAAAGTGGTTTTGCAACACTAACACAAGTGCAAAAAGTGGTTTTCAATGCCAGCACAAGTGAGAAAAGTGGTTCTGCAACACAAGCTCTAGTCTGGAAAGTGGTTTTCAATGCCAGCACAAGTGCGGAAAAAGTGGTTTTGCAACACCAACACAAGTGAGACAACTGGTTTTGCAACACTAACACAAGTGCAGAAAGTGGTTTTAAGCACTAACAGGAGCGCGAAAAGTGGTTTTCAACACTAGCAGATGTGTGAAAAGTGGTTTTCAATGCCAGCACAAGTGTGGAAAGTGGTTTTGCAACATTAACACAAGTGCAAAAAGTGGTTTTCAATGCCAGCACAAGTGACAAATGTGGTTCTGCAACACAAGCTCTAGTCTGGAAAGTGGTTTTCAATGCCAGCACAAGTGCAGACAGTCGTTCTGCAACACTAGCTCAAGTGTGGCAAGTGGTTTTAAACACCAGCACAAGTGCGGAAAATGGTTTTGCAACACTAACACAAGTGCAAAAAGTGGTTTTGCAACACCAACACAAGTGAGACAAATGGTTTTGCAACACTAACACAAGTGCAAAAAGTGGTTTTAAGCACTAACAGGAGCGCGAAAATGGTTTTCAACACTAGCAGATTTGAAAAACGTGGTTTTCAACGCCAGCACAAGTGCAGAAAGTGGTTTTGCAATACTACCACATGTGTGAAAAGTGGTTTTCAATGCCAGCACAAGTGTGGAAAGTGGTTTTGCAACACTAACACAAGTGCAAAAAGTGGTTTTGCAACACCAACACAAGTGAGACAAATGGTTTTGCAACACTAACACAAGTGCAAAAAGTGGTTTTAAGCACTAACAGGAGCGCGAAAAGTGGTTTTCAACACTAGCAGATTTGAAAAACGTGGTTTTCAACGACAGCACAAGTGCAGAAAGTGGTTTTGCAATACTACCACATGTGTGAAAAGTGGATTTGCAACACTAACACAAGTGTGAAAATTCGTTTTGCAACACTAACACAAGTGCAAAAAGTGGTTTTCAATGCCAGCACAAGTGACAAAAGTGGTTCTGCAACACAAGCTCTAGTCTGGAAAGTGGTTTTCAATGCCAGCACAAGTGCGAAAAGTGGTTTTGCAACAGCAACACAAGTGTGGAAAGTGGTTTTAAACACCAGCACAAGTGCGATAAGAGGTTTTGCAACACTAACACAAGTGCGAAAAGTCGTTTTGCAACACTAACGCAAGTGCGAAAAGTCGTTTTGCAACACTAACACAAGTGAGACAAATGGTTTTGCAACACTAACACAAGTGCAGAAAGTGGTTTTGAGCACTAACAGGAGCGCGAAAAGTGGTTTTCAACACTAGCAGATGTGCAAAAAGTGGTTTTCAATGCCAGCACCAGTGAGAAAAGTGGTTCTGCAACACAAGCTCTTGTCTGGAAAGTGGTTTTCAATGCCAGCACAAGTGCAAAAAGTTGTTTTGCAACAGCAACACAAGTGAGACAAATGGTTTTGCAACACGAACACAAATGCAAAAAGTGGTTTTCAACGCCAGCACAAGTACGAAAAGTGGTTCTGCAACACAAGCTCAAGTGTGGAAAGTGGTTCTAAACACCAGCACAAGTGCGGAAAATGGTTTTGCAACACTAACACAAGTGCAAAAAGTGGTTTTTCAACACGAACACAAATGCAAAAAGTGGTTTTGCAACACTAACACAAGTGCGAAAAGTGGTTTTGCAACACAAACACAAGTGTAAAAGTGGTTTTGCAACACCAACACAAGTGAGACAAATGGTTTTGCAACAATAACACAAGTGCAAAAAGTGGTTTTCAACGCCAGCACAAGTGCGTAAAGTGGTTCTGCAACACAAGCTCAAGTGTGGAAAGTGGTTTTCAATGCTAGCACAAGTGCAGAAAGTCGTTCTGCAACACTAGCTCAAGTGTGGAAAGTGGTTTTAAACACCAGCACAAGTGCGGAAAATGGTTTTGCAACACTAACGCAAGTGCAAAAAGTGGTTTTGCAACACCAACGCAAGTGAGACAAATGGTTTTGCAACACTAACACAAGTGCGAAAAGTGGTTTTGCAACACAAACACAAGTGTAAAAGTGGTTTTGCAACACTACCACAAGTGTGAAAGTGGTTTTGCAACACGAGCACAAGTGCGATAAGAGGTTTTGCAACACAAACCCAATTGCGATTTGTGGTTTTCAACACAGGCACAAGTGAGAAAAGTGGGATTGCAACACGAACACAAGTGTGAAAAGTGGTTTTGCAACACTAAGACAAATGCGAATTGTGGTTTTCAACACTAACACAAGTGTGAAAAGTGGGTTTGCAACACTAACACAAGTGTGAAAAGTCGTTTTGCAACACTAACACAAGTGCAAAAAGTGGTTTAAAACACCAGCACGGGTGCAGAACGTGGTTTGCAACACGAACACAAGTGTCGAAAGTGGTTTTCAATGCCAGCACAAGTGTGGAAAGTGGTTTTGCAACACTAACACAAGTGCAAAAAGTGCTTTTCAACAACAGCAGATGTGCAAAACGTGGTTTTCAACGCCAGCACAAGTGCAGAAAGTCGTTTTGCAATACTAGTACATGTGTGAAAAGTGGTTTTCAACACTAGCGCAAGTGTGAAAAGTGGATTTGCAACACTAACACAAGTGTGAAAAGTCGTTTTGCAACACTAACACAAGTGCAAAAAGTGGTTTTCAATGCCAGCACAAGTGACAAAAGTGGTTCTGCAACACAAGCTCTCGTCTGGAAAGTGGTTTTCAATGCCAGCACAAGTGCGGAAAATGGTTTTCCAACACTAACACAAGTGCAAAAAGTGGTTTTGCAACACCAACACAAGTGAGACAAATGGTTTTGCAACACTAACACAAGTGCAGAAAGTAGTTTTAAGCACTTACAGGAGCGCGAAAAGTGGTTTTCAACACAAGCAGATGTGCAAAAATTGGTTTTCAATGCCAGCACAAGTGACAAAAGTGGTTCTGCAACACAAGCTCCAGTCTAGAAAGTGGTTTTCAATGCCAGCACAAGTGCGAAAAGTGGTTTTGCAACAGCAACACAAGTGCGGAAAGTGGTTTTCAATGCCAGCACAAGTGCGGAAAGTAGTTCTGCAACACTATCTCAAGTGTGGAAAGTGGTTTTAAACACCAGCACAAGTGCGGGAAATGGTTTTGCAACACTAACACAAGTGCAAAAAGTGGTTTTCAACACCAGCACAAGTGTGGAAAGTGGTTTTGCAACACTAACACAAGTGCAAAAAGTGGTTTTCAATGCCAGCACAAGTGAGAAAAGTGGTTCTCCAACACAAGCTCTAGTCTGCAAAATGGTTTTCAATGCCAGCACAAGTGCGAAAAGTGGTTTTGCAACAGCAACACAAGTGAGACAAATGGTTTTGCAATACTAACACAAGTGCAAAAAGTGGTTTTCAACGCCAGCACAAGTACGAAAAGTGGTTTTGCAACACTAACACAAGTGCAAAAAGTGGTTTTCAATGCCAGCACAAGTGAGAAAAGTGGTTCTGCAACACAAGCTCTCGTCTGGAAAGTGGTTTTCAATGCCAGCACAAGTGAGAAAAGTGGTTCTGCAATACAAGCTCTAGTCTGGAAAGTGGTTTTAAATGCCAGCACAAGTGCGAAAAGTGGTTTTGCAACAGCAACACAAGTGAGACAAATGGTTTTGCAACACGGACACAAGTGCAAAAAGTGGTTTTCAATGCCAGCATAAGTGAGAAAAGTGGTTCTGCAACACAAGCTCTATTCTGGAAAGTGGTTTGAATGCCAGCACATGTGCGAAAAGTGGTTTTGCAACAGCAACGCAAGTGAGACAAATGGTTTTGCAACACTAACACAAGTGCGAAAAGTGGTTTTGCAACAAAAACACAAGTGTAAAAGTGGTTTTGCAACACGAACCCAATTGCGATTTGTGGTTTTCAACACAGGCGCAAGTGCGAAAAGTGGTTTTGCAACACGAACACAAGTGAGACAAATGGTGTTGCAACACTAACACAAGTGCAGAAAGTGGTTTTCAATGCCAGCACAAGTGCAGAAAGTGGTTTTGCAATACTAGCACATGTGTGAAAAGAGGTTTTCAATGCCAGCACAAGTGTGGAAAGTGGTTTTGCAACACTAACACAAGTACAAAAAGTGGTTTTCAATGCCAGCACAAGTGAGAAAAGTGGTTCTGCAACACATGCTCTAGTCTGGAAAGTGGTTTTCAATGCCAGCACACGTGCGAAAAGTGGTTTTGCAACAGCAAAACAAGTGCGGAAAGCAGTTCTGCAACACTAGCTCAAGTGTGGAAAGTGGTTTTAAACACCAGCACAAGTGCAGAAAGTGGTTTTTCAATACTAGCACATGTGTGAAAAGTGGTTTTCAATGCCAGCACAAGTGTGGAAAGTGGTTTTGCAACACTAACCCAAGTGCAAAAAGTGGTTTTCAATGCCAGCACAAGTGATAAAAGTGGTTCTGCAACACAAGCTCGAGTCTGGAAAGTGGTTTTCAATGCCAGCACAAGTGCGAAAAGTGGTTTTGCAACAGCAATACAAGTGCGAAAAGTGGTTTTGCAACACCAACACAAGTGGAGAAAGTGGTTTTCAATGCCAACACAAGTGCAGAAAGTGGTTTTGCAATTCTAGCACATGTGCAAAAAGTGGTTTTCAATGCCAGCACAAGTGAGAAAAGTGGTTCTGCAACACAAGCTCTAGTCTGGAAAGTGGTTTTAAATGCCAGCACAAGTGCGAAAAGTGGTTTTGCAACAGCAACACAAGTGAGACAAATGGTTTTGCAACACTAACACAAGTGCAGAAAGTGGTTTTAAGCACTAACAGGAGCGCGAAAAGTGGTTTTCAACACTAGCAGATGTGTGAAAAGTGGTTTTCAATGCCAGCACAAGTGTGGAAAGTGGTTTTGCAACAGCAACACAAGTGCGGAAAGTGGTTTTCAATGCCAGCACAAGTGCGGAAAGTAGTTCTGCAACACTATCTCAAGTGTGGAAAGTGGTTTTAAACACCAGCACAAGTGCGGGAAATGGTTTTGCAACACTAACGCAAGTGCAAAAAGTGGTTTTCAACGCCAGCACAAGTGTGGAAAGTGGTTTTGCAACACTAACACAAGTGCAAAAAGTGGTTTTCAATGCCAGCACAAGTGAGAAAAGTGGTTCTGCAACACAAGCTCTAGTCTGGAAAGTGGTTTTCAATGCCAGCACAAGTGCGGAAAAAGTGGTTTTGCAACACCAACACAAGTGAGACAACTGGTTTTGCAACACTAACACAAGTGCAGAAAGTGGTTTTAAGCACTAACAGGAGCGCGAAAAGTGGTTTTCAACACTAGCAGATGTGTGAAAAGTGGTTTTCAATGCCAGCACAAGTGTGGAAAGTGGTTTTGCAACATTAACACAAGTGCAAAAAGTGGTTTTCAATGCCAGCACAAGTGACAAATGTGGTTCTGCAACACAAGCTCTAGTCTGGAAAGTGGTTTTCAATGCCAGCACAAGTGCAGACAGTCGTTCTGCAACACTAGCTCAAGTGTGGCAAGTGGTTTTAAACACCAGCACAAGTGCGGAAAATGGTTTTGCAACACTAACACAAGTGCAAAAAGTGGTTTTGCAACACCAACACAAGTGAGACAAATGGTTTTGCAACACTAACACAAGTGCAAAAAGTGGTTTTAAGCACTAACAGGAGCGCGAAAATGGTTTTCAACACTAGCAGATTTGAAAAACGTGGTTTTCAACGCCAGCACAAGTGCAGAAAGTGGTTTTGCAATACTACCACATGTGTGAAAAGTGGTTTTCAATGCCAGCACAAGTGTGGAAAGTGGTTTTGCAACACTAACACAAGTGCAAAAAGTGGTTTTGCAACACCAACACAAGTGAGACAAATGGTTTTGCAACACTAACACAAGTGCAAAAAGTGGTTTTAAGCACTAACAGGAGCGCGAAAAGTGGTTTTCAACACTAGCAGATTTGAAAAACGTGGTTTTCAACGACAGCACAAGTGCAGAAAGTGGTTTTGCAATACTACCACATGTGTGAAAAGTGGATTTGCAACACTAACACAAGTGTGAAAATTCGTTTTGCAACACTAACACAAGTGCAAAAAGTGGTTTTCAATGCCAGCACAAGTGACAAAAGTGGTTCTGCAACACAAGCTCTAGTCTGGAAAGTGGTTTTCAATGCCAGCACAAGTGCGAAAAGTGGTTTTGCAACAGCAACACAAGTGTGGAAAGTGGTTTTAAACACCAGCACAAGTGCGATAAGAGGTTTTGCAACACTAACACAAGTGCGAAAAGTCGTTTTGCAACACTAACGCAAGTGCGAAAAGTCGTTTTGCAACACTAACACAAGTGAGACAAATGGTTTTGCAACACTAACACAAGTGCAGAAAGTGGTTTTGAGCACTAACAGGAGCGCGAAAAGTGGTTTTCAACACTAGCAGATGTGCAAAAAGTGGTTTTCAATGCCAGCACCAGTGAGAAAAGTGGTTCTGCAACACAAGCTCTTGTCTGGAAAGTGGTTTTCAATGCCAGCACAAGTGCAAAAAGTTGTTTTGCAACAGCAACACAAGTGAGACAAATGGTTTTGCAACACGAACACAAATGCAAAAAGTGGTTTTCAACGCCAGCACAAGTACGAAAAGTGGTTCTGCAACACAAGCTCAAGTGTGGAAAGTGGTTCTAAACACCAGCACAAGTGCGGAAAATGGTTTTGCAACACTAACACAAGTGCAAAAAGTGGTTTTTCAACACGAACACAAATGCAAAAAGTGGTTTTGCAACACTAACACAAGTGCGAAAAGTGGTTTTGCAACACAAACACAAGTGTAAAAGTGGTTTTGCAACACCAACACAAGTGAGACAAATGGTTTTGCAACAATAACACAAGTGCAAAAAGTGGTTTTCAACGCCAGCACAAGTGCGTAAAGTGGTTCTGCAACACAAGCTCAAGTGTGGAAAGTGGTTTTCAATGCTAGCACAAGTGCAGAAAGTCGTTCTGCAACACTAGCTCAAGTGTGGAAAGTGGTTTTAAACACCAGCACAAGTGCGGAAAATGGTTTTGCAACACTAACGCAAGTGCAAAAAGTGGTTTTGCAACACCAACGCAAGTGAGACAAATGGTTTTGCAACACTAACACAAGTGCAAAAAGTGGTTTTGCAACACTAACACAAGTGCGAAAAGTGGTTTTGCAACACAAACACAAGTGTAAAAGTGGTTTTGCAACACTACCACAAGTGTGAAAGTGGTTTTGCAACACGAGCACAAGTGCGATAAGAGGTTTTGCAACACAAACCCAATTGCGATTTGTGGTTTTCAACACAGGCACAAGTGAGAAAAGTGGGATTGCAACACGAACACAAGTGTGAAAAGTGGTTTTGCAACACTAAGACAAATGCGAATTGTGGTTTTCAACACTAACACAAGTGTGAAAAGTGGGTTTGCAACACTAACACAAGTGTGAAAAGTCGTTTTGCAACACTAACACAAGTGCAAAAAGTGGTTTAAAACACCAGCACGGGTGCAGAACGTGGTTTGCAACACGAACACAAGTGTCGAAAGTGGTTTTCAATGCCAGCACAAGTGTGGAAAGTGGTTTTGCAACACTAACACAAGTGCAAAAAGTGCTTTTCAACAACAGCACATGTGCAAAACGTGGTTTTCAACGCCAGCACAAGTGCAGAAAGTCGTTTTGCAATACTAGTACATGTGTGAAAAGTGGTTTTCAATGCCAGCACACGTGTGGAAAGTGGTTTTGCAACACTAACACAAGTGCGAAAAGTCATTTTGCAACACTAAGACAAATGCGGCTGGTGGTTTTCAACACTAGCGCAAGTGTGAAAAGTGGATTTGCAACACTAACACAAGTGTGAAAAGTCGTTTTGCAACACTAACACAAGTGCAAAAAGTGGTTTTCAATGCCAGCACAAGTGACAAAAGTGGTTCTGCAACACAAGCTCTCGTCTGGAAAGTGGTTTTCAATGCCAGCACAAGTGCGGAAAATGGTTTTCCAACACTAACACAAGTGCAAAAAGTGGTTTTGCAACACCAACACAAGTGAGACAAATGGTTTTGCAACACTAACACAAGTGCAGAAAGTAGTTTTAAGCACTTACAGGAGCGCGAAAAGTGGTTTTCAACACAAGCAGATGTGCAAAAATTGGTTTTCAATGCCAGCACAAGTGACAAAAGTGGTTCTGCAACACAAGCTCCAGTCTAGAAAGTGGTTTTCAATGCCAGCACAAGTGCGAAAAGTGGTTTTGCAACAGCAACACAAGTGCGGAAAGTGGTTTTCAATGCCAGCACAAGTGCGGAAAGTAGTTCTGCAACACTATCTCAAGTGTGGAAAGTGGTTTTAAACACCAGCACAAGTGCGGGAAATGGTTTTGCAACACTAACACAAGTGCAAAAAGTGGTTTTCAACACCAGCACAAGTGTGGAAAGTGGTTTTGCAACACTAACACAAGTGCAAAAAGTGGTTTTCAATGCCAGCACAAGTGAGAAAAGTGGTTCTCCAACACAAGCTCTAGTCTGCAAAATGGTTTTCAATGCCAGCACAAGTGCGAAAAGTGGTTTTGCAACAGCAACACAAGTGAGACAAATGGTTTTGCAATACTAACACAAGTGCAAAAAGTGGTTTTCAACGCCAGCACAAGTACGAAAAGTGGTTTTGCAACACTAACACAAGTGCAAAAAGTGGTTTTCAATGCCAGCACAAGTGAGAAAAGTGGTTCTGCAACACAAGCTCTCGTCTGGAAAGTGGTTTTCAATGCCAGCACAAGTGAGAAAAGTGGTTCTGCAATACAAGCTCTAGTCTGGAAAGTGGTTTTAAATGCCAGCACAAGTGCGAAAAGTGGTTTTGCAACAGCAACACAAGTGAGACAAATGGTTTTGCAACACGGACACAAGTGCAAAAAGTGGTTTTCAATGCCAGCATAAGTGAGAAAAGTGGTTCTGCAACACAAGCTCTATTCTGGAAAGTGGTTTGAATGCCAGCACATGTGCGAAAAGTGGTTTTGCAACAGCAACGCAAGTGAGACAAATGGTTTTGCAACACTAACACAAGTGCGAAAAGTGGTTTTGCAACAAAAACACAAGTGTAAAAGTGGTTTTGCAACACGAACCCAATTGCGATTTGTGGTTTTCAACACAGGCGCAAGTGCGAAAAGTGGTTTTGCAACACGAACACAAGTGAGACAAATGGTGTTGCAACACTAACACAAGTGCAGAAAGTGGTTTTCAATGCCAGCACAAGTGCAGAAAGTGGTTTTGCAATACCAGCACATGTGTGAAAAGAGGTTTTCAATGCCAGCACAAGTGTGGAAAGTGGTTTTGCAACACTAACACAAGTACAAAAAGTGGTTTTCAATGCCAGCACAAGTGAGAAAAGTGGTTCTGCAACACATGCTCTAGTCTGGAAAGTGGTTTTCAATGCCAGCACACGTGCGAAAAGTGGTTTTGCAACAGCAAAACAAGTGCGGAAAGCAGTTCTGCAACACTAGCTCAAGTGTGGAAAGTGGTTTTAAACACCAGCACAAGTGCAGAAAGTGGTTTTTCAATACTAGCACATGTGTGAAAAGTGGTTTTCAATGCCAGCACAAGTGTGGAAAGTGGTTTTGCAACACTAACCCAAGTGCAAAAAGTGGTTTTCAATGCCAGCACAAGTGATAAAAGTGGTTCTGCAACACAAGCTCGAGTCTGGAAAGTGGTTTTCAATGCCAGCACAAGTGCGAAAAGTGGTTTTGCAACAGCAATACAAGTGCGAAAAGTGGTTTTGCAACACCAACACAAGTGGAGAAAGTGGTTTTCAATGCCAACACAAGTGCAGAAAGTGGTTTTGCAATTCTAGCACATGTGCAAAAAGTGGTTTTCAATGCCAGCACAAGTGAGAAAAGTGGTTCTGCAACACAAGCTCTAGTCTGGAAAGTGGTTTTAAATGCCAGCACAAGTGCGAAAAGTGGTTTTGCAACAGCAACACAAGTGAGACAAATGGTTTTGCAACACTAACACAAGTGCAGAAAGTGGTTTTAAGCACTAACAGGAGCGCGAAAAGTGGTTTTCAACACTAGCAGATGTGTGAAAAGTGGTTTTCAATGCCAGCACAAGTGTGGAAAGTGGTTTTGCAACAGCAACACAAGTGCGGAAAGTGGTTTTCAATGCCAGCACAAGTGCGGAAAGTAGTTCTGCAACACTATCTCAAGTGTGGAAAGTGGTTTTAAACACCAGCACAAGTGTGGGAAATGGTTTTGCAACACTAACGCAAGTGCAAAAAGTGGTTTTCAACGCCAGCACAAGTGTGGAAAGTGGTTTTGCAACACTAACACAAGTGCAAAAAGTGGTTTTCAATGCCAGCACAAGTGAGAAAAGTGGTTCTGCAACACAAGCTCTAGTCTGGAAAGTGGTTTTCAATGCCAGCACAAGTGCGGAAAAAGTGGTTTTGCAACACCAACACAAGTGAGACAACTGGTTTTGCAACACTAACACAAGTGCAGAAAGTGGTTTTAAGCACTAACAGGAGCGCGAAAAGTGGTTTTCAACACTAGCAGATGTGTGAAAAGTGGTTTTCAATGCCAGCACAAGTGTGGAAAGTGGTTTTGCAACATTAACACAAGTGCAAAAAGTGGTTTTCAATGCCAGCACAAGTGACAAATGTGGTTCTGCAACACAAGCTCTAGTCTGGAAAGTGGTTTTCAATGCCAGCACAAGTGCAGACAGTCGTTCTGCAACACTAGCTCAAGTGTGGAAAGTGGTTTTAAACACCAGCACAAGTGCGGAAAATGGTTTTGCAACACTAACACAAGTGCAAAAAGTGGTTTTGCAACACCAACACAAGTGAGACAAATGGTTTTGCAACACTAACACAAGTGCAAAAAGTGGTTTTAAGCACTAACAGGAGCGCGAAAAGTGGTTTTCAACACTAGCAGATTTGAAAAACGTGGTTTTCAACGCCAGCACAAGTGCAGAAAGTGGTTTTGCAATACTACCACAAGTGTGAAAAGTGGTTTTCAATGCCAGCACAAGTGTGGAAAGTGGTTTTGCAACACTAACACAAGTGCAAAAAGTGGTTTTGCAACACCAACACAAGTGAGACAAATGGTTTTGCAACACTAACACAAGTGCAAAAAGTGGTTTTAAGCACTAACAGGAGCGCGAAAAGTGGTTTTCAACACTAGCAGATTTGAAAAACGTGGTTTTCAACGCCAGCACAAGTGCAGAAAGTGGTTTTGCAATACTACCACATGTGTGAAAAGTGGTTTTCAATGCCAGCACAAGTGTGGAAAGTGGTTTTGCAACACTAACACATGTTCAAAAAGTGGTTTTCAATGCCAGCACAAGTGCGGAAAATGGTTTTGCAACACCAACACAAGTGCAGAAAGTGGTTTTGAGCACTAACAGGTGTGTAAAGAGTGGTTTTCAAAACTAGCAGATGTGCAAAAAGTGGTTTTCAACGCCATCACAAGTGCAGAAATTGGTTTTGCAATACTAGCACATGTGTGAAAAGTGGTTTTCAATGCCAGCACAAGTGTGGAGAGTGGTTTTGCAACACTAACACAGGTGCAAAAAGTGGTTTTCAATGCCAGCCCAAGTGAGAAAAGTGGTTCTGCAACACAAGCTCTAGTCTAGAAAGTGGTTTTCAATGCCAGCGCAAGTGCGGAAAATGGTTTTGCAACAGAAACACAAGTGTAAAAGTGGTTTTGCAACACTACCACAAGTGTGAAAGTGGTTTTGCAACACGAGCACAAGTGCGATAAGAGGTTTTGCAACACAAACCCAATTGCGATTTGTGGTTTTCAACACTGGCACAAGTGCGAAAAGTGGTATTGCAACACGAACACAAGTGTGAAAAGTGGTTTTGCAACACTAAGACAAATGCGAATTGTGGTTTTCAACACTAACACAAGTGTGGAAAGTGGTTTTGCAACACTAACACAAGTGCAAAAAGTGGTTTTCAATGCCAGCACAAGTGAGAAAAGTGGTTCTCCAACACAAGCTCTAGTCTGCAAAATGGTTTTCAATGCCAGCACAAGTGCGAAAAGTGGTTTTGCAACAGCAACACAAGTGAGACAAATGGTTTTGCAATACTAACACAAGTGCAAAAAGTGGTTTTCAACGCCAGCACAAGTACGAAAAGTGGTTTTGCAACACTAACACAAGTGCAAAAAGTGGTTTTCAATGCCAGCACAAGTGAGAAAAGTGGTTCTGCAACACAAGCTCTCGTCTGGAAAGTGGTTTTCAATGCCAGCACAAGTGAGAAAAGTGGTTCTGCAATACAAGCTCTAGTCTGGAAAGTGGTTTTAAATGCCAGCACAAGTGCGAAAAGTGGTTTTGCAACAGCAACACAAGTGAGACAAATGGTTTTGCAACACGGACACAAGTGCAAAAAGTGGTTTTCAATGCCAGCATAAGTGAGAAAAGTGGTTCTGCAACACAAGCTCTATTCTGGAAAGTGGTTTGAATGCCAGCACATGTGCGAAAAGTGGTTTTGCAACAGCAACGCAAGTGAGACAAATGGTTTTGCAACACTAACACAAGTGCGAAAAGTGGTTTTGCAACAAAAACACAAGTGTAAAAGTGGTTTTGCAACACGAACCCAATTGCGATTTGTGGTTTTCAACACAGGCGCAAGTGCGAAAAGTGGTTTTGCAACACGAACACAAGTGAGACAAATGGTGTTGCAACACTAACACAAGTGCAGAAAGTGGTTTTCAATGCCAGCACAAGTGCAGAAAGTGGTTTTGCAATACCAGCACATGTGTGAAAAGAGGTTTTCAATGCCAGCACAAGTGTGGAAAGTGGTTTTGCAACACTAACACAAGTACAAAAAGTGGTTTTCAATGCCAGCACAAGTGAGAAAAGTGGTTCTGCAACACATGCTCTAGTCTGGAAAGTGGTTTTCAATGCCAGCACACGTGCGAAAAGTGGTTTTGCAACAGCAAAACAAGTGCGGAAAGCAGTTCTGCAACACTAGCTCAAGTGTGGAAAGTGGTTTTAAACACCAGCACAAGTGCAGAAAGTGGTTTTTCAATACTAGCACATGTGTGAAAAGTGGTTTTCAATGCCAGCACAAGTGTGGAAAGTGGTTTTGCAACACTAACCCAAGTGCAAAAAGTGGTTTTCAATGCCAGCACAAGTGATAAAAGTGGTTCTGCAACACAAGCTCGAGTCTGGAAAGTGGTTTTCAATGCCAGCACAAGTGCGAAAAGTGGTTTTGCAACAGCAATACAAGTGCGAAAAGTGGTTTTGCAACACCAACACAAGTGGAGAAAGTGGTTTTCAATGCCAACACAAGTGCAGAAAGTGGTTTTGCAATTCTAGCACATGTGCAAAAAGTGGTTTTCAATGCCAGCACAAGTGAGAAAAGTGGTTCTGCAACACAAGCTCTAGTCTGGAAAGTGGTTTTAAATGCCAGCACAAGTGCGAAAAGTGGTTTTGCAACAGCAACACAAGTGAGACAAATGGTTTTGCAACACTAACACAAGTGCAGAAAGTGGTTTTAAGCACTAACAGGAGCGCGAAAAGTGGTTTTCAACACTAGCAGATGTGTGAAAAGTGGTTTTCAATGCCAGCACAAGTGTGGAAAGTGGTTTTGCAACAGCAACACAAGTGCGGAAAGTGGTTTTCAATGCCAGCACAAGTGCGGAAAGTAGTTCTGCAACACTATCTCAAGTGTGGAAAGTGGTTTTAAACACCAGCACAAGTGTGGGAAATGGTTTTGCAACACTAACGCAAGTGCAAAAAGTGGTTTTCAACGCCAGCACAAGTGTGGAAAGTGGTTTTGCAACACTAACACAAGTGCAAAAAGTGGTTTTCAATGCCAGCACAAGTGAGAAAAGTGGTTCTGCAACACAAGCTCTAGTCTGGAAAGTGGTTTTCAATGCCAGCACAAGTGCGGAAAAAGTGGTTTTGCAACACCAACACAAGTGAGACAACTGGTTTTGCAACACTAACACAAGTGCAGAAAGTGGTTTTAAGCACTAACAGGAGCGCGAAAAGTGGTTTTCAACACTAGCAGATGTGTGAAAAGTGGTTTTCAATGCCAGCACAAGTGTGGAAAGTGGTTTTGCAACATTAACACAAGTGCAAAAAGTGGTTTTCAATGCCAGCACAAGTGACAAATGTGGTTCTGCAACACAAGCTCTAGTCTGGAAAGTGGTTTTCAATGCCAGCACAAGTGCAGACAGTCGTTCTGCAACACTAGCTCAAGTGTGGAAAGTGGTTTTAAACACCAGCACAAGTGCGGAAAATGGTTTTGCAACACTAACACAAGTGCAAAAAGTGGTTTTGCAACACCAACACAAGTGAGACAAATGGTTTTGCAACACTAACACAAGTGCAAAAAGTGGTTTTAAGCACTAACAGGAGCGCGAAAAGTGGTTTTCAACACTAGCAGATTTGAAAAACGTGGTTTTCAACGCCAGCACAAGTGCAGAAAGTGGTTTTGCAATACTACCACAAGTGTGAAAAGTGGTTTTCAATGCCAGCACAAGTGTGGAAAGTGGTTTTGCAACACTAACACAAGTGCAAAAAGTGGTTTTGCAACACCAACACAAGTGAGACAAATGGTTTTGCAACACTAACACAAGTGCAAAAAGTGGTTTTAAGCACTAACAGGAGCGCGAAAAGTGGTTTTCAACACTAGCAGATTTGAAAAACGTGGTTTTCAACGCCAGCACAAGTGCAGAAAGTGGTTTTGCAATACTACCACATGTGTGAAAAGTGGTTTTCAATGCCAGCACAAGTGTGGAAAGTGGTTTTGCAACACTAACACATGTTCAAAAAGTGGTTTTCAATGCCAGCACAAGTGCGGAAAATGGTTTTGCAACACCAACACAAGTGCAGAAAGTGGTTTTGAGCACTAACAGGTGTGTAAAGAGTGGTTTTCAAAACTAGCAGATGTGCAAAAAGTGGTTTTCAACGCCATCACAAGTGCAGAAATTGGTTTTGCAATACTAGCACATGTGTGAAAAGTGGTTTTCAATGCCAGCACAAGTGTGGAGAGTGGTTTTGCAACACTAACACAGGTGCAAAAAGTGGTTTTCAATGCCAGCCCAAGTGAGAAAAGTGGTTCTGCAACACAAGCTCTAGTCTAGAAAGTGGTTTTCAATGCCAGCGCAAGTGCGGAAAATGGTTTTGCAACAGAAACACAAGTGTAAAAGTGGTTTTGCAACACTACCACAAGTGTGAAAGTGGTTTTGCAACACGAGCACAAGTGCGA
This sequence comes from Myxine glutinosa, assembly GCF_964187855.1. Lineage (NCBI taxonomy): Eukaryota > Metazoa > Chordata > Myxini > Myxiniformes > Myxinidae > Myxine > Myxine glutinosa. The sequence continues at coordinate 10,926,075 of NC_136268.1, forward strand.
TAAGAGGTTTTGCAACACAAACCCAATTGCGATTTGTGGTTTTCAACACTGGCACAAGTGCGAAAAGTGGTATTGCAACACGAACACAAGTGTGAAAAGTGGTTTTGCAACACTAAGACAAATGCGAATTGTGGTTTTCAACACTAACACAAGTGTGAAAAGTGGATTTGCAACACTAACACAAGTGCAAAAAGTGGATTTCAATGCCAGCACAAGTGAGAAAAGTGGTTCTGCAACACTAACACAAGTGGAAAAAGTGGTTTTGCAACACCAACACAAGTGAGACAAATGGTTTTGCAACACTAACACAAGTGCAGAAAGTGGTTTTAAGCACTAACAGGAGCGCAAAAAGTGGTTTTCAACACTAGCAGATGTGTGAAAAGTGGTTTTCAATGCCAGCACAAGTGTGGAAAGTGGTTTTGCAACATTAACACAAGTGCAAAAAGTGGTTTTCAATGCCAGCACAAGTGACAAAAGTGGTTCTGCAACACAAGCTCTAGTCTGGAAAGTGGTTTTCAATGCCAGCACAAGTGCGAAAAGTGGTTTTGCAACAGCAACACAAATGCGGAAAGTGGTTTTCAATGCCAGCACAAGTACGGAAAGTAGTTCTGCAACACTAGCTCAAGTGTGGAAAGTGGTTTTGCAACACTAACACAAGTGCAAAAAGTGGTTTTCAACGCCAGCACAAGTACGAAAAGTGGTTCTGCAACACAAGCTCAAGTGTGGAAAGTGGTTTTAAACACCAGCACAAGTGCGGAAAATGGTTTTGCAACACTAACACAAGTGCAAAGAGTGGTTTTGCAACACTAACACAAGTGCGAAAAGTGGTTTTGCAACACAAACGCAAGTGTAAAAGTGGTTTTGCAACACCAACACAAGTGAGACAAATGGTTTTGCAACAATAACACAAGTGCAAAAAGTGGTATTGCAACACGAACACAAGTGTGAAAAGTGGTTTTGCAACACAAACCCAATTGCGATTTGTGGTTTTCAACACTGGCACAAGTGCGAAAAGTGGTATTGCAACACGAACACAAGTGTGAAAAGTGGTTTTGCAACACTAAGACAAATGCGAATTGTGGTTTTCAACACTAACACAAGTGTGAAAAGTGGTTTTGCAACACAAACGCAAGTGTAAAAGTCGTTTTGCAACACCAACACAAGTGAGACAAATGGTTTTGCAACAATAACACAAGTGCAAAAAGTGGTTTTCAACGCCAGCACAAGTGCGTAAAGTGGTTCTGCAACACTAGCTCAAGTGTGGAAAGTGGTTTTAAACACCAGCACAAGTGCGGAAAATGGTTTTGCAACACTAACACAAGTGCAAAAAGTGGTTTTGCAACACCAACACAAGTGTAAAAGTGGTTTTGCAACACGAGCACAAGTGCGATAAGAGGTTTTGCAACACAAACCCAATTGCGAGTTGTGGTTTTCAACACTGGCACAAGTGCGAAAAGTGATATTGCAACACGAACACAAGTGTGAAAAGTGGTTTTGCAACACTAAGACAAATGCGAATTGTGGTTTTCAACACTAACACAAGTGTGAAAAGTGGATTTGCAACACTAACACAAATGCAAAAAGTGGTTTACAACACCAGCACGAGTGCAGAAAGTGGTTTGCAACACTAACACAAGTGTCGAAAGTGGTTTTCAATGCCAGCACAAGTGTGGAAAGTGGTTTTGCAACAGCAACACAAGTGAGACAAATGGTTTGCAACACTAACACAAGTGCAAAAAGTGGTTTTGCAACACCAACACAAGTGAGAAAAATGGTTTTGCAACAATAACACAAGTGCAAAAAGTGGTTTTCAACGCCAGCACAAGTGAGAAAAGTGGTTCTGCAACACAAGCTCTAGTCTGGAAAGTGGTTTTCAATGCCAGCACAAGTGCGGAAAATGGTTTTGCAACACTAACACAAGTGCAAAAAGTGGTTTTGCAACACCAACACAAGTGAGACAAATGGTTTTGCAACACTAACACAAGTGCAGAAAGTGGTTTTGCAACACCAACACAAGTGAGACAAATGGTTTTGCAACACTAACACAAGTGCAAAAAGTGGTTTTGCAACACTAACACAAGTGCGAAAAGTGGTTTTGCACCACAAACACAAGTGTAAAAGTGGTTTTGCAACACTACCACAAGTGTTAAAGTGGTTTTGCAACACGAGCACAAGTGCGATAAGAGGTTTTGCAACACAAACCCAATTGCGATTTGTGGTTTTCAACACTGGCACAAGTGCGAAAAGTGGTATTGCAACACGAACACACGTGTGAAAAGTGGTTTTGCAACACTAAGACAAATGCGAATTGTGGTTTTCAACACCAACACAAGTGTGAAAAGTGGATTTGCAACACTAACACAAGTGTGAAAAGTCGTTTTGCAACACTAACACAAGTGCAAAAAGTGGTTTACAACACCAGCACGAGTGCAGAAAGTGGTTTGCAACACTAACACAAGTGTCGAAAGTGGTTTTCAATGCCAGCACAAGTGTGGCAAGTGGTTTTTCAACACTAACACAAGTGCAAAAAGTGCTTTTCAACACTAGCAGATGTGCAAAACGTGGTTTTCAACGCAAGCACAAGTGCAGAAAGTGATTTTGCAATACTAGTACATGTGTGAAAATTGGTTTTCAATGCCAGCACAAGTGTGGAAGGTGGTTTTGTAACCCTAACGCAAGTGCAAAACGTGGTTTTCAATGCCAGCACAAGTGCAGAAAGTGGTTTTGCAATACTAGCACATGTGTGAAAAGTGGTTTTCAATGCCAGCACAAGTGTGGAAAGTGGTTTTGCAACACTAACACAAGTGCAAAAAGTGGTTTCGCAACACCAACACAAGTGAGACAAATGGTTTTGCAACACTAACACAAGTGCAGAAAGTGGTTTTAAGCACTAACAGGAGCGCGAAAAGTGGTTTTCAACACTAGCAGATGTGTGAAAAGTGGTTTTCAATGCCAGCACAAGTGCGGAAAATGGTTTTGCAACACTAACACAAGTGGAAAAAGTGGTTTCGCAACACCAACACAAGTGAGACAAATGGTTTTGCAACACTAACACAAGTGCAGAAAGTGGTTTTAAGCACTAACAGGAGCGCGAAAAGTGGTTTTCAACACTAGCACATGTGTGAAAAATGGTTTTCAATGCCAGCACAAGTGTGGAAAGTGGTTTTGCAACACAAGCGCTCGTCTGGAAAGTGGTTTTCAATGCCAGCACAAGTGTGGAAAGTGGTTTTGCAACACTAACACAAGTGCAAAAAGTGGTTTTCAATGCCAGCACAAGTGCGGAAAATGGTTTTGCAACACTAACACAAGTGCAAAAAGTGGTTTTGCAACACTAACTCAAGTGCAGAAAGTGGTTTTGAGCACTAACAGGAGCGTAAAAAGTGGTTTTCAACACTAGCAGATGTGCAAAAAGTGGTTTTCAACGCCAGCAAAAGTGCAGAAAGTGGTTTTGCAATACTAACACAAGTGCAGAAAGTGGTTTTCAATGCCAGCACAAGTGCAGAAAGTGGTTTTGCAATACTAGCACATGTGTGAAAAGTAGTTTTCAATGCCAGCACAAGTGTGGAAAGTGGTTTTGCAACACTAACACAAGCGCAAAAAGTGTTTTTCTATGCCAGCACTAGTGAGAAAAGTGGTTCTGCAACACAAGCTCTCGTCTGGAAAGTGGTTTTCAACGCCAGCACAAGTACGAAAAGTGGTTCTGCAACACAAGCTCAAGTGCAGAAAGTGGTTTTCAATGCCAGCACAAGTGTGGAAAGTAGTTCTGCAACACTAGGTCAAGTGTGGAAAGTGGTTTTAAAAACCAGCACAAGTGCGGAAAATGGTTTTGCAACACTAACACAAGTGCAAAAAGTGGTTTTGCAACACCAACACAAGTGAGACAAATGGTTTTGCAACACTAACACAAGTGCAAAAAGTGGTTTTCAATGCCAGCACAAGTGACAAAAGTGGTTCTGCAACACAAGCTCTAGCCTGGAAAGTGGCTTCCAATGCCAGCACAAGTGCGAAAAGTGGTTTTGCAACAGCAACACAAGTGAGACAAATGGTTTTGCAACACTAACACAAGTGCAAAAAGTGGTTTTCAATGCCAGCACAAGTGACAAAAGTGGTTCTGCAACACAAGCTCTAGTCTGGAAAGTGGTTTTAAATACCAGCACAAGTGCGATAAGAGGTTTTGCAACCCTAACCCAATTGCGATTTGTGGTTTTCAGCACTGGCGCAAGTGCGAAAAGTGGTATTGCAACACTAACACAAGTGTGGAAAGTGGTTTTGCAACACTAAGACAAATGCGAATTATGGGTTTCAACACTAGCGCAAGTGTGAAAAGTGGATTTGCAACACTAACACAAGTCCGGTAAGTTGTTTTGAATGCCAGTACGAGTGCGGAAAGTGCTTTTTGCAACAACAACAACACAAGTGCGAAAGTGGTTTTGCAACACTAACACAAGTGCAAAAAGTGGTTTTCAATGCCAGCGCAAGTGACAAAAGTGGTTCTGCAACACAAGCTCTAGTCTGGAAAGTGGTTTTCAATGCCACCACAAGTGCGAAAAGTGGTTTTGCAACAGCAACACAAGTGAGACAAATGGTTTTGCAACACTAACACAAGTGCAAAAAGTGGTTTTGCAACACCAACACAAGTGAGACAAATGGGTTTGCAACAATAACACAAGTGCAAAAAGTGATTTTCAACACCAGCACAAGTGCGAAAAGTGGTTCTGCAACACAAGCTCAAGTGTGGAAAGTGGTTTCAATGCCAGCACAAGTGCAGACAGTCGTTCTGCAACACTAGCTCAAGTGTGGAAAGTGGTTTTAAACACCAGCACAAGTGCGGAAAATGGTTTTGCAACACTAACACAAGTGCAAAAAGTGGTTTTGAGCACTAACAGGTGCGTAAAAAGTGGTTTTCAACACTAGCAGATCTGCAAAAAGTGGTTTTCAACGCCATCACAAGTGCAGAAAGTGGTTTTGCAATACTAGCACATGTGTGAAAAGTGGTTTTCAATGCCAGCACAAGTGTGGAAAATGGTTTTGCAACACTAACACAGGTGCAAAAAGTAGTTTTCAATGCCAGCACAAGTGAGAAAATTGGTTCTGCAACACATGCTCTAGTCTAGAAAGTGGTTTTCAATGCCAGCACAAGTGCGGAAAATGGTTTTGCAACACAAACACAAGTGTAAAAGTGGTTTTGCAACACTACCACAAGTATGAAAGTGGTTTTGCAACACGAGCACAAGTGCGATAAGAGGTTTTGCAACACAAACCCAATTGCGATTTGTGGTTTTCAACACTGGCACAAGTGCGAAAAGTGGTATTGCAACACGAACACAAGTGTGAAAAGTGGTTTTGCAACACTAAGACAAATGCGAATTGTGGTTTTCAACACTAACACAGTGTGAAAAGTGGATTTGCAACACTAACACAAGTGCAAAAAGTGGATTTCAATGCCAGCACAAGTGAGAAACGTGGTTCTGCAACACAAGCTCTAGTCTGGAAAGTGGTTTTCAATGCCAGCACAAGTGCGGAAAATGGTTTTGCAACACTAACACAAGTGGAAAACTGGTTTTGCAACACCAACACAAGTGAGACAAATGGTTTTGCAACACTAACACAAGTGCAGAAAGTGGTTTTAAGCACTAACAGGAGCGCGAAAAGTGGTTTTCAACACTAGCAGATGTGTGAAAAGTGGTTTTCAATGCCAGCACAAGTGTGGAAAGTGGTTTTGCAACATTAACACAAGTGCAAAAAGTGGTTTTCAATGCCAGCACAAGTGACAAAAGTGGTTCTGCAACACAAGCTCTAGTCTGGAAAGTGGTTTTCAATGCCAGCACAAGTGCGAAAAGTGGTTTTGCAACAGCAACACAAATGCGGAAAGTGGTTTTCAATGCCAGCACAAGTACGGAAAGTAGTTCTGCAACACTAGCTCAAGTGTGGAAAGTGGTTTTGCAACACTAACACAAGTGCAACAAGTGGTTTTCAACGCCAGCACAAGTGCGAAAACTGGTTCTGCAACACCAGCTCAAGTGTGGAAAGTGGTTTTAAACACCAGCACAAGTGCGGAAAATGGTTTTGCAACACTAACACAAGTGCGAAAAGTCATTTTGCAACACTAAGACAAATGCGAATTGTGGTTTTCAACACTAGCACAAGTGTAAAAAGTGGATTTGCAACACTAACACAAGTGTGAAAAGTCGTTTGGCAACACTAACAAGTGCAAAAAGTGGTTTTCAATGCCAGCACAAGTGACAAAAGTGGTTCTGCAACACAAGCTCTAGTCTGGAAAGTGGTTTTCAATGCCAGCACAAGTGCGAAAAGTGGTTTTGCAACAGCAACACAAGTGTGGAAAGTGGTTTTCAATGCCAGCACAAGTGCGGAAAGTAGTTCTGCAACACTAGGTCAAGTGTGGAAAGTGGTTTTAAACACCAGCACAAGAGCGATAAGAGGTTTTGCAACACTAACACAAGTGCGAAAAGTCGTTTTGCAACACTAACACAAGTGCAAAAAGTCGTTTTGCAACACTAACACAAGTGAGACAAATGGTTTTGCAACACTAACACAAGTGCAGAAAGTGGTTTTGAGCACTAACAGGAGCGCGAAAAGTGGTTTTCAACACTAGCAGATGTGCAAAAAGTGGTTTTCAATGCCAGCACCAGTGAGAAAAGTGGTTCTGCAACACAAGCTCTAGTCTGGAAAGTGGTTTTCAATGCCAGCACAAGTGCGGAAAATGGCTTTGCAACACTAACACAAGTGCAAAAAGTGGTTTTTCAAAACTAACACAAGTGCAAAAAGTGGTTTTGCAACACTAACACAAGTGCGAAAAGTGGTTTTGCAACACAAACGCAAGTGTAAAAGTGATTTTGCAACACCAACACAAGTGAGACAAATGGTTTTGCAACACTCACTCAAGTGCAGAAAGTGGTTTTGAGCACTAACAGGAGCGTAAAAAGTGGTTTTCAACACTAGCAGATGTGCAAAAAGTGGTTTTCAACGCCAGCAAAAGTGCAGAAAGTGCTTTTGCAATACTAAAACAAGTGCAGAAAGTGGTTTTCAATGCCAGCACAAGTGCAGAAAGTGGTTTTGCAATACTAGCACATGTGTGAAAAGTGGTTTTCAATGCCAGCATAAGTGTGGAAAGTGGTTTTGCAACACTAACACAAGTGCAAAAAGTGGTTTTCTATGCCAGCACAAGTGAGAAAAGTGGTTCTGCAACACAAGCTCTAGTCTGGAAAGTGGTTTTCAACGCCAGCACAAGTACGAAAAGTGGTTCTGCAACACAAGCTCAAGTGCAGAAAGTGGTTTTCAATGCCAGCACAAGTGTGGAAAGTAGTTCTGCAACACTAGGTCAAGTGTGGAAAGTGGTTTTAAAAACCAGCACAAGTGCGGAAAATGGTTTTGCAACACTAACACAAGTGCAAAAAGTGGTTTTGCAACACCAACACAAGTGAGACAAATGGTTTTGCAACACTAACACAAATGCAAAAAGTGGTTTTCAATGCCAGCACAAGTGACAAAAGTGGTTCTGCAACACAAGCTCTAGCCTGGAAAGTGGTTTTCAATGCCAGCACAAGTGCGAAAAGTGGTTTTGCAACAGCAACACAAGTGAGACAAATGGTTTTGCAACACTAACACAAGTGCAAAAACTGGTTTTCAATGCCAGCACAAGTGACAAAAGTGGTTCTGCAACACAAGCTCTAGTCTGGAAAGTGGTTTTCAATGCCAGCACAAGTGCGAAAAGTGGTTTTGCAACAGCAACACAAGTGCGGAAAGTGGTTTTCAATGCCAGCACAAGTGCGTAAAGTAGTTGTGCAACACGAGCTCAAGTGTGGAAAGTGGTTTTAAATACCAGCACAAGTGCGATAAGAGGTTTTGCAACCCTAACCCAATTGCGATTTGTGGTTTTCAACACTGGCGCAAGTGCGAAAAGTGGTATTGCAACACTAACACAAGTGTGAAAAGTGGTTTTGCAACACTAAGACAAATGCGAATTATGGTTTTCAACACTAGCGCAAGTGTGAAAAGTGGATTTGCAACACTAACACAAGTCCGGTAAGTTGTTTTGAATGCCAGTACGAGTGCGTAAAGTGCTTTTTGCAACAACAACAACACAAGTACGAAAGTGGTTTTGCAACACTAACACAAGTGCAAAAAGTGGTTTTCAATGCCAGCACAAGTGACAAAAGTGGTTCTGCAACACAAGCTCTAGTCTGCAAAGTGGTTTTCAATGCCAGCACAAGTGCGAAAAGTGGTTTTGCAACAGCAACACAAGTGAGACAAATGGTTTTGCAACACTAACACAAGTGCAAAAAGTGGTTTTGCAACACCAACACAAGTGAGACAAATGGTTTTACAACAATAACACAAGTGCAAAAAGTGATTTTCAATGCCAGCACAAGTGCGAAAAGTGGTTCTGCAACACAAGCTCAAGTGTGGAAAGTGGTTTCAATGCGAGCACAAGTGCAGACAGTCGTTCTGCAACACTAGCTCAAGTGTGGAAAGTGGTTTTAAACACCAGCACAAGTGCGGAAAATGGTTTTGCAACACTAACACAAGTGCAAAAAGTGGTTTTGCAACACCAACACAAGTGAGACAAATGGTTTTGCAACACTTACACAAGTGCAAAAAGTGGTTTTAAGCACTAACAGGAGTGCGAAAAGTGGTTTTCAACACTAGCAGATTTGCAAAACGTGGTTTTCAACGCCAGCACAAGTGCAGAAAGTGGTTTTGCAATACTACCACATGTGTGAAAAGTGGTTTTCAATGCCAGCACAAGTGTGGAAAGTGGTTTTGCAACACTAACACATGTTCAAAAAGTGGTTTTCAATGCCAGCACAAGTGCGGAAAATGGTTTTGCAACACCAACACAAGTGCAGAAAGTGGTTTTGAGCACTAACAGGTGTGTAAAGCGTGGTTTTCAACACTAGCAGATGTGCAAAAAGTGGTTTTCAATGCCAGCACCAGTGAGAAAAGTGGTTCTGCAACACAAGCGCTAGTCTGGAAAGTGGTTTTCAATGCCAGCACAAGTGCAGAAAGTGGTTTTGCAATACTACCACATGTGTGAAAAGTGGTTTTAAACACCAGCACAAGTGCGATAAGAGGTTTTGCAACACTAACACAAGTGCGAAAAGTCGTTTTGCAACACTAACACAAGTGCAAAAAGTCGTTTTGCAACACTAACACAAGTGCAGAAAGTGGTTTTGAGCACTAACAGGAGCGCGAAAAGTGGTTTTCAACACTAGCAGATGTGCAAAAAGTGGTTTTCAATGCCAGCACCAGTGAGAAAAGTGATTCTGCAACACAAGCTCTAGTCTGGAAAGTGGTTTTCAATGCCAGCACAAGTGCAAAAAGTTGTTTTGCAACAGCAACACAAGTGAGACAAATGGTTTTGCAACACTAACACAAGTGCAAAAAGTGGTTTTCAACGCCAGCACAAGTACGAAAAGTGGTTCTGCAACACAAGCTCAAGTGTGGAAAGTGGTTTTAAACACCAGCACAAGTGCGGAAAATAGTTTTGCAACACTAACACAAGTGCAAAAAGTGGTTTTCAACACTAACACAAGTGCAAAAAGTGGTTTTGCAACACTAACACAAGTGCGAAAAGTGGTTTTGCAACACAAACGCAAGTGTAAAAGTGGTTTTGCAACACCAACACAAGTGAGACAAATGGTTTTGCAACAATAACACAAGTGCAAAAAGTGGTTTTCAACGCCAGCACAAGTGCGAAAACTGGTTCTGCAACACCAGCTCAAGTGTGGAAAGTGGTTTTAAACACCAGCACAAGTGCGGAAAATGGTTTTGCAACACTAACACAAGTGCGAAAAGTCATTTTGCAACACTAAGACAAATGCGAATTGTGGTTTTCAACACTAGCACAAGTGTAAAAAGTGGATTTGCAACACTAACACAAGTGTGAAAAGTCGTTTGGCAACACTAACAAGTGCAAAAAGTGGTTTTCAATGCCAGCACAAGTGACAAAAGTGGTTCTGCAACACAAGCTCTAGTCTGGAAAGTGGTTTTCAATGCCAGCACAAGTGCGAAAAGTGGTTTTGCAACAGCAACACAAGTGTGGAAAGTGGTTTTCAATGCCAGCACAAGTGCGGAAAGTAGTTCTGCAACACTAGGTCAAGTGTGGAAAGTGGTTTTAAACACCAGCACAAGAGCGATAAGAGGTTTTGCAACACTAGCACAAGTGCGAAAAGTCGTTTTGCAACACTAACACAAGTGCAAAAAGTCGTTTTGCAACACTAACACAAGTGAGACAAATGGTTTTGCAACACTAACACAAGTGCAGAAAGTGGTTTTGAGCACTAACAGGAGCGCGAAAAGTGGTTTTCAACACTAGCAGATGTGCAAAAAGTGGTTTTCAATGCCAGCACCAGTGAGAAAAGTGGTTCTGCAACACAAGCTCTAGTCTGGAAAGTGGTTTTCAATGCCAGCACAAGTGCGGAAAATGGCTTTGCAACACTAACACAAGTGCAAAAAGTGGTTTTTCAAAACTAACACAAGTGCAAAAAGTGGTTTTGCAACACTAACACAAGTGCGAAAAGTGGTTTTGCAACACAAACGCAAGTGTAAAAGTGATTTTGCAACACCAACACAAGTGAGACAAATGGTTTTGCAACACTCACTCAAGTGCAGAAAGTGGTTTTGAGCACTAACAGGAGCGTAAAAAGTGGTTTTCAACACTAGCAGATGTGCAAAAAGTGGTTTTCAACGCCAGCAAAAGTGCAGAAAGTGCTTTTGCAATACTAAAACAAGTGCAGAAAGTGGTTTTCAATGCCAGCACAAGTGCAGAAAGTGGTTTTGCAATACTAGCACATGTGTGAAAAGTGGTTTTCAATGCCAGCATAAGTGTGGAAAGTGGTTTTGCAACACTAACACAAGTGCAAAAAGTGGTTTTCTATGCCAGCACAAGAGAGAAAAGTGGTTCTGCAACACAAGCTCTAGTCTGGAAAGTGGTTTTCAACGCCAGCACAAGTACGAAAAGTGGTTCTGCAACACAAGCTCAAGTGCAGAAAGTGGTTTTCAATGCCAGCACAAGTGTGGAAAGTAGTTCTGCAACACTAGGTCAAGTGTGGAAAGTGGTTTTAAAAACCAGCACAAGTGCGGAAAATGGTTTTGCAACACTAACACAAGTGCAAAAAGTGGTTTTGCAACACCAACACAAGTGAGACAAATGGTTTTGCAACACTAACACAAATGCAAAAAGTGGTTTTCAATGCCAGCACAAGTGACAAAAGTGGTTCTGCAACACAAGCTCTAGCCTGGAAAGTGGTTTTCAATGCCAGCACAAGTGCGAAAAGTGGTTTTGCAACAGCAACACAAGTGAGACAAATGGTTTTGCAACACTAACACAAGTGCAAAAACTGGTTTTCAATGCCAGCACAAGTGACAAAAGTGGTTCTGCAACACAAGCTCTAGTCTGGAAAGTGGTTTTCAATGCCAGCACAAGTGCGAAAAGTGGTTTTGCAACAGCAACACAAGTGCGGAAAGTGGTTTTCAATGCCAGCACAAGTGCGTAAAGTAGTTGTGCAACACGAGCTCAAGTGTGGAAAGTGGTTTTAAATACCAGCACAAGTGCGATAAGAGGTTTTGCAACCCTAACCCAATTGCGATTTGTGGTTTTCAACACTGGCGCAAGTGCGAAAAGTGGTATTGCAACACTAACACAAGTGTGAAAAGTGGTTTTGCAACACTAAGACAAATGCGAATTATGGTTTTCAACACTAGCGCAAGTGTGAAAAGTGGATTTGCAACACTAACACAAGTCCGGTAAGTTGTTTTGAATGCCAGTACGAGTGCGTAAAGTGCTTTTTGCAACAACAACAACACAAGTACGAAAGTGGTTTTGCAACACTAACACAAGTGCAAAAAGTGGTTTTCAATGCCAGCACAAGTGACAAAAGTGGTTCTGCAACACAAGCTCTAGTCTGCAAAGTGGTTTTCAATGCCAGCACAAGTGCGAAAAGTGGTTTTGCAACAGCAACACAAGTGAGACAAATGGTTTTGCAACACTAACACAAGTGCAAAAAGTGGTTTTGCAACACCAACACAAGTGAGACAAATGGTTTTACAACAATAACACAAGTGCAAAAAGTGATTTTCAATGCCAGCACAAGTGCGAAAAGTGGTTCTGCAACACAAGCTCAAGTGTGGAAAGTGGTTTCAATGCCAGCACAAGTGCAGACAGTCGTTCTGCAACACTAGCTCAAGTGTGGAAAGTGGTTTTAAACACCAGCACAAGTGCGGAAAATGGTTTTGCAACACTAACACAAGTGCAAAAAGTGGTTTTGCAACACCAACACAAGTGAGACAAATGGTTTTGCAACACTTACACAAGTGCAAAAAGTGGTTTTAAGCACTAACAGGAGTGCGAAAAGTGGTTTTCAACACTAGCAGATTTGCAAAACGTGGTTTTCAACGCCAGCACAAGTGCAGAAAGTGGTTTTGCAATACTACCACATGTGTGAAAAGTGGTTTTCAATGCCAGCACAAGTGTGGAAAGTGGTTTTGCAACACTAACACATGTTCAAAAAGTGGTTTTCAATGCCAGCACAAGTGCGGAAAATGGTTTTGCAACACCAACACAAGTGCAGAAAGTGGTTTTGAGCACTAACAGGTGTGTAAAGCGTGGTTTTCAACACTAGCAGATGTGCAAAAAGTGGTTTTCAATGCCAGCACCAGTGAGAAAAGTGGTTCTGCAACACAAGCGCTAGTCTGGAAAGTGGTTTTCAATGCCAGCACAAGTGCAGAAAGTGGTTTTGCAATACTACCACATGTGTGAAAAGTGGTTTTAAACACCAGCACAAGTGCGATAAGAGGTTTTGCAACACTAACACAAGTGCGAAAAGTCGTTTTGCAACACTAACACAAGTGCAAAAAGTCGTTTTGCAACACTAACACAAGTGCAGAAAGTGGTTTTGAGCACTAACAGGAGCGCGAAAAGTGGTTTTCAACACTAGCAGATGTGCAAAAAGTGGTTTTCAATGCCAGCACCAGTGAGAAAAGTGATTCTGCAACACAAGCTCTAGTCTGGAAAGTGGTTTTCAATGCCAGCACAAGTGCAAAAAGTTGTTTTGCAACAGCAACACAAGTGAGACAAATGGTTTTGCAACACTAACACAAGTGCAAAAAGTGGTTTTCAACGCCAGCACAAGTACGAAAAGTGGTTCTGCAACACAAGCTCAAGTGTGGAAAGTGGTTTTAAACACCAGCACAAGTGCGGAAAATAGTTTTGCAACACTAACACAAGTGCAAAAAGTGGTTTTCAACACTAACACAAGTGCAAAAAGTGGTTTTGCAACACTAACACAAGTGCGAAAAGTGGTTTTGCAACACAAACGCAAGTGTAAAAGTGGTTTTGCAACACCAACACAAGTGAGACAAATGGTTTTGCAACAATAACACAAGTGCAAAAAGTGGTTTTCAACGCCAGCACAAGTGCGTAAAGTGGTTCTGCAACACAAGCTCAAGTGTCGAAAGTGGTTTTCAATGCCAGCACAAGTGCAGAAAGTCGTTCTGCAACACTAGCTCAAGTGTGGAAAGTGGTTTTAAACACCAGCACAAGTGCGGAAAATGGTTTTGCAACACTAACACAAGTGCAAAAAGTGGTTTTGCAACACCAACACAAGTGTAAAAGTGGTTTTGCAACACTACCACAAGTGTGAAAGTGGTTTTGCAACACGAGCACAAGTGCGATAAGAGGTTTTGCAACACAAACCCAATTGCGATTTGTGGTTTTCAACACTGGCACAAGTGCGAAAAGTGGTATTGCAACACGAACACAAGTGTGAAAAGTGGTTTTGCAACACTAAGACAAATGCGAATTGTGGTTTTCAACACTAACACAAGTGTGAAAAGTGGATTTGCAACACTAACACAAGTGTGAAAAGTCGTTTTGCAACACTAACACAAATGCAAAAAGTGGTTTACAACACCAGCACGAGTGCAGAAAGTGGTTTGCAACACTAACACAAGTGTCGAAAGTGGTTTTCAATGGCAGCACAAGTGTGGAAAGTGGTTATGCAACAGCAACACAAGTGAGACAAATGGTTTGCAACACTAACACAAGTGCAAAAAGTGGTTTTGCAACACCAACACAAGTGAGACAAATGGTTTTGCAACAATAACACAAGTGCAAAAAGTGGTTTTCAACGCCAGCACAAGTGAAAAAAGTGGTTCTGCAACACAAGCTCTAGTCTGGAAAGTGGTTTTCAATGCCAGCACAAGTGCGGAAAATGGTTTTGCAACACTAACACAAGTGCAAAAAGTGGTTTTGCAACACCAACACAAGTGAGACAAATGGTTTTGCAACACTAACACAAGTGCAAAAAGTGGTTTTGCAATACTAGCACATGTGTGAAAAGTGGTTTTCAATGCCAGCACAAGTGTGGAAAGTGGTTTTGCAACACTAACACAGGTGCAAAAAGTAGTTTTCAATGCCAGCACAAGTGAGAAAAGTGGTTCTGCAACACATGCTCTAGTCTAGAAAGTGGTTTTCAATGCCAGCACAAGTGCGGAAAATGGTTTTGCAACACAAACACAAGTGTAAAAGTGGTTTTGCAACACTACCACAAGTATGAAAGTGGTTTTGCAACACGAGCACAAGTGCGAAAAGTGGTATTGCAACACGAACACAAGTGTGAAAAGTGGTTTTGCAACACTAAGACAAATGCGAATTGTGGTTTTCAACACTAACACAGTGTGAAAAGTGGATTTGCAACACTAACACAAGTGCAAAAAGTGGATTTCAATGCCAGCACAAGTGAGAAAAGTGGTTCTGCAACACAAGCTCTAGTCTGGAAAGTGGTTTTCAATGCCAGCACAAGTGCGGAAAATGGTTTTGCAACACTAACACAAGTGGAAAACTGGTTTTGCAACACCAACACAAGTGAGACAAATGGTTTTGCAACACTAACACAAGTGCAGAAAGTGGTTTTAAGCACTAACAGGAGCGCGAAAAGTGGTTTTCAACACTAGCAGATGTGTGAAAAGTGGTTTTCAATGCCAGCACAAGTGTGGAAAGTGGTTTTGCAACATTAACACAAGTGCAAAAAGTGGTTTTCAATGCCAGCACAAGTGACAAAAGTGGTTCTGCAACACAAGCTCTAGTCTGGAAAGTGGTTTTCAATGCCAGCACAAGTGCGAAAAGTGGTTTTGCAACAGCAACACAAATGCGGAAAGTGGTTTTCAATGCCAGCACAGTACGGAAAGTAGTTCTGCAACACTAGCTCAAGTGTGGAAAGTGGTTTTGCAACACTAACACAAGTGCAACAAGTGGTTTTCAACGCCAGCACAAGTGCGAAAACTGGTTCTGCAACACCAGCTCAAGTGTGGAAAGTGGTTTTAAACACCAGCACAAGTGCGGAAAATGGTTTTGCAACACTAACACAAGTGCGAAAAGTCATTTTGCAACACTAAGACAAATGCGAATTGTGGTTTTCAACACTAGCGCAAGTGTAAAAAGTGGATTTGCAACACTAACACAAGTGTGAAAAGTCGTTTGGCAACACTAACACAAGTGCAAAAAGTGGTTTTCAATGCCAGCACAAGTGACAAAAGTGGTTCTGCAACACAAGCTCTAGTCTGGAAAGTGGTTTTCAATGCCAGCACAAGTGCGAAAAGTGGTTTTGCAACAGCAACACAAGTGTGGAAAGTGGTTTTCAATGCCAGCACAAGTGCGGAAAGTAGTTCTGCAACACTAGGTCAAGTGTGGAAAGTGGTTTTAAACACCAGCACAAGAGCGATAAGAGGTTTTGCAACACTAACACAAGTGCGAAAAGTCGTTTTGCAACACTAACACAAGTGCAAAAAGTCGTTTTGCAACACTAATACAAGTGAGACAAATGGTTTTGCAACACTAACACAAGTGCAGAAAGTGGTTTTGAGCACTAACAGGAGCGCGAAAAGTGGTTTTCAACACTAGCAGATGTGCAAAAAGTGGTTTTCAATGCCAGCACCAGTGAGAAAAGTGGTTCTGCAACACAAGCTCTAGTCTGGAAAGTGGTTTTCAATGCCAGCACAAGTGCAAAAAGTTTTTTGCAACAGCAACACAAGTGAGACAAATGGTTTTGCAACCCTAACACAAGTGCAAAAAGTGGTTTTCAACGCCAGCACAAGTACGAAAAGTGGTTCTGCAACACAAGCTCAAGTGTGGAAAGTGGTTTTAAATACCAGCACAAGTGCGGAAAATGGCTTTGCAACACTAACACAAGTGCAAAAAGTGGTTTTTCAACACTAACACAAGTGCAAAAAGTGGTTTTGCAACACTAACACAAGTGCGAAAAGTGGTTTTGCAACACAAACGCAAGTGTAAAAGTGGTTTTGCAACACCAACACAAGTGAGACAAATGGTTTTGCAACACTCACTCAAGTGCAGAAAGTGGTTTTGAGCACTAACAGGAGCGTAAAAAGTGGTTTTCAACACTAGCAGATGTGCAAAAAGTGGTTTTCAACGCCAGCAAAAGTGCAGAAAGTGGTTTTGCAATACTAAAACAAGTGCAGAAAGTGGTTTTCAATGCCAGCACAAGTGCAGAAAGTGGTTTTGCAATACTAGCACATGTGTGAAAAGTGGTTTTCAATGCCAGCACAAGTGTGGAAAGTGGTTTTGCAACACTAACACAAGTGCAAAAAGTGGTTTTCTATGCCAGCACAAGTGAGAAAAGTGGTTCTGCAACATAAGCTCTAGTCTGGAAAGTGGTTTTCAACGCCAGCACAAGTACGAAAATTGGTTCTGCAACACAAGCTCAAGTGCAGAAAGTGGTTTTCAATGCCAGCACAAGTGTGGAAAGTAGTTCTGCAACACTAGGTCAAGTGTGGAAAGTGGTTTTAAAAACCAGCACAAGTGCGGAAAATGGTTTTGCAACACTAACACAAGTGCAAAAAGTGGTTTTGCAACACCAACACAAGTGAGACAAATGGTTTTGCAACACTAACACAAGTGCAAAAAGTGGTTTTCAATGCCAGCACAAGTGACAAAAGTGGTTCTGCAACACAAGCTCTAGCCTGGAAAGTGGTTTTCAATGCCAGCACAAGTGCGAAAAGTGGTTTTGCAACAGCAACACAAGTGAGACAAATGGTTTTGCAACACTAATACAAGTGCAAAAAGTGGTTTTCAATGCCAGCACAAGTGACAAAAGTGGTTCTGCAACACAAGCTCTAGTCTGGAAAGTGGTTTTCAATGCCAGCACAAGTGCGAAAAGTGGTTTTGCAACAGCAACACAAGTGCGGAAAGTGGTTTTCAATGCCAGCACAAGTGCGGAAAGTAGTTGTGCAACACTAGCTCAAGTGTTGAAAGTGGTTTTAAATACCAGCACAAGTGCGATAAGAGGTTTTGCAACCCTAACCCAATTGCGATTTGTGGTTTTCAACACTGGCGCAAGTGCGAAAAGTGGTATTGCAACACTAACACAAGTGTGAAAAGTGGTTTTGCAACACTAAGACAAATGCGAATTATGGTTTTCAACACTAGCGCAAGTGTGAAAAGTGGATTTGCAACACTAACACAAGTCCGGTAAGTTGTTTTGAATGCCAGTACGAGTGCGGAAAGTGCTTTTTGCAACAACAACAACACAAGTGCGAAAGTGGTTTTGCAACACTAACACAAGTGCAAAAAGTGGTTTTCAATGCCAGCACAAGTGACAAAAGTGGTTCTGCAACACAAGCTCTAGTCTGCAAAGTGGTTTTCAATGCCAGCACAAGTGCGAAAAGTGGTTTTGCAACAGCAACACAAGTGAGACAAATGGTTTTGCAACACTAACACAAATGCAAAAAGTGGTTTTGCAACACCAACACAAGTGAGACAAATGGTTTTGCAACAATAACACAAGTGCAAAAAGTGATTTTCAATGCCAGCACAAGTGCGAAAAGTGGTTCTGCAACACAAGCTCAAGTGTGGAAAGTGGTTTCAATGCCAGCACAAGTGCAGACAGTCGTTCTGCAACACTAGCTCAAGTGTGGAAAGTGGTTTTAAACACCAGCACAAGTGCGGAAAATGGTTTTGCAACACTAACACAAGTGCAAAAAGTGGTTTTGCAACACCAACACAAGTGAGACAAATGGTTTTGCAACACTAACACAAGTGCAAAAAGTGGTTTTAAGCACTAACAGGAGCGCGAAAAGTGGTTTTCAACACTAGCAGATTTGCAAAACGTGGTTTTCAACGCCAGCACAAGTGCAGAAAGTGGTTTTGCAATACTACCACATGTGTGAAAAGTGGTTTTCAATGCCAGCACAAGTGTGGAAAGTGGTTTTGCAACACTAACATATGTTCAAAAAGTGGTTTTCAATGCCAGCACAAGTGCGGAAAATGGTTTTGCAACACCAACACAAGTGCAGAAAGTGGTTTTGAGCACTAACAGGTGTGTAAAGAGTGGTTTTCAAACCTAGCAGATGTGCAAAAAGTGGTTTTCAACGCCATCACAAGTGCAGAAATTGGTTTTGCAATACTAGCACATGTGTGAAAAGTGGTTTTCAATGCCAGCACAAGTGTGGAGAGTGGTTTTGCAACACTAACACAGGTGCAAAAAGTGGTTTTCAATGCCAGCCCAAGTGAGAAAAGTGGTTCTGCAACACAAGCTCTAGTCCAGAAAGTGGTTTTCAATGCCAGCGCAAGTGCGGAAAATGGTTTTGCAACAGAAACACAAGTGTAAAAGTGGTTTTGCAACACTACCACAAGTGTGAAAGTGGTTTTGCAACACGAGCACAAGTGCGATAAGAGGTTTTGCAACACAAACCCAATTGCGATTTGTGGTTTTCAACACTGGCACAAGTGCGAAAAGTGGTATTGCAACACGAACACAAGTGTGAAAAGTGGTTTTGCAACACTAAGACAAATGCGAATTGTGGTTTTCAACACTAACACAAGTGTGAAAAGTGGATTTGCAATACTAACACAAGTGCAAAAAGTGGATTTCAATGCCAGTACAAGTGAGAAAAGTGGTTCTGCAACACAAACTCTTGTCTGGAAAGTGGTTTTCAATGCCAGCACAAGTGCGGAAAATGGTTTTGCAACACTAACACAAGTGGAAAAAGTGGTTTTGCAAGACCAACACAAGTGAGACAAATGGTTTTGCAACACTAACACAAGTGCAGAAAGTGGTTTTAAGCACTAACAGGAGCGCGAAAAGTGGTTTTCAACACTAGCAGATGTGTGAAAAGTGGTTTTCAATGCCAGCACAAGTGTGGAAAGTGGTTTTGCAACATTAACACAAGTGCAAAAAGTGGTTTTCAACGCCAGCACAAGTGCGAAAACTGGTTCTGCAACACAAGCTCAAGTGTGGAAAGTGGTTTTAAACACCAGCACAAGTGCGGAAAATGGTTTTGCAACAGCAACACAAATGCGGAAAGTGGTTTTCAATGCCAGCACAAGTACGGAAAGTAGTTCTGCAACACTAGCTCTAGTCTGGAAAGTGGTTTTCAATGCCAGCACAAGTGACAAAAGTGGTTCTGCAACACAAGCTCTAGTCTGGAAAGTGGTTTTCAATGCCAGCACAAGTGCGAAAAGTGGTTTTGCAACAGCAACACAAATGCGGAAAGTGGTTTTCAATGCCAGCACAAGTACGGAAAGTAGTTCTGCAACACTAGCTCAAGTGTGGAAAGTGGTTTTGCAACACTAACACAAGTGCAAAAAGTGGTTTTGCAACACCAACACAAGTGAGACAAATGGTTTTGCAACACTAACACAAGTGCAAAAAGTGGTTTTCAATGCCAGCACAAGTGACAAAAGTGGTTCTGCAACACAAGCTCTAGCCTGGAAAGTGGTTTTCAATGCCAGCACAAGTGCGAAAAGTGGTTTTGCAACAGCAACACAAGTGAGACAAATGGTTTTGCAACACTAATACAAGTGCAAAAAGTGGTTTTCAATGCCAGCACAAGTGACAAAAGTGGTTCTGCAACACAAGCTCTAGTCTGGAAAGTGGTTTTCAATGCCAGCACAAGTGCGAAAAGTGGTTTTGCAACAGCAACACAAGTGCGGAAAGTGGTTTTCAATGCCAGCACAAGTGCGGAAAGTAGTTGTGCAACACTAGCTCAAGTGTTGAAAGTGGTTTTAAATACCAGCACAAGTGCGATAAGAGGTTTTGCAACCCTAACCCAATTGCGATTTGTGGTTTTCAACACTGGCGCAAGTGCGAAAAGTGGTATTGCAACACTAACACAAGTGTGAAAAGTGGTTTTGCAACACTAAGACAAATGCGAATTATGGTTTTCAACACTAGCGCAAGTGTGAAAAGTGGATTTGCAACACTAACACAAGTCCGGTAAGTTGTTTTGAATGCCAGTACGAGTGCGGAAAGTGCTTTTTGCAACAACAACAACACAAGTGCGAAAGTGGTTTTGCAACACCAACACAAGTGCAAAAAGTGGTTTTCAATGCCAGCACAAGTGACAAAAGTGGTTCTGCAACACAAGCTCTAGTCTGCAAAGTGGTTTTCAATGCCAGCACAAGTGCGAAAAGTGGTTTTGCAACAGCAACACAAGTGAGACAAATGGTTTTGCAACACTAACACAAATGCAAAAAGTGGTTTTGCAACACCAACACAAGTGAGACAAATGGTTTTGCAACACTAACACAAGTGCAAAAAGTGATTTTCAATGCCAGCACAAGTGCGAAAAGTGGTTCTGCAACACAAGCTCAAGTGTGGAAAGTGGTTTCAATGCCAGCACAAGTGCAGACAGTCGTTCTGCAACACTAGCTCAAGTGTGGAAAGTGGTTTTAAACACCAGCACAAGTGCGGAAAATGGTTTTGCAACACTAACACAAGTGCAAAAAGTGGTTTTGCAACACCAACACAAGTGAGACAAATGGTTTTGCAACACTAACACAAGTGCAAAAAGTGGTTTTAAGCACTAACAGGAGCGTGAAAAGTGGTTTTCAACACTAGCAGATTTGCAAAACGTGGTTTTCAACGCCAGCACAAGTGCAGAAAGTGGTTTTGCAATACTACCACATGTGTGAAAAGTGGTTTTCAATGCCAGCACAAGTGTGGAAAGTGGTTTTGCAACACTAACATATGTTCAAAAAGTGGTTTTCAATGCCAGCACAAGTGCGGAAAATGGTTTTGCAACACCAACACAAGTGCAGAAAGTGGTTTTGAGCACTAACAGGTGTGTAAAGAGTGGTTTTCAAACCTAGCAGATGTGCAAAAAGTGGTTTTCAACGCCATCACAAGTGCAGAAATTGGTTTTGCAATACTAGCACATGTGTGAAAAGTGGTTTTCAATGCCAGCACAAGTGTGGAGAGTGGTTTTGCAACACTAACACAGGTGCAAAAAGTGGTTTTCAATGCCAGCCCAAGTGAGAAAAGTGGTTCTGCAACACAAGCTCTAGTCCAGAAAGTGGTTTTCAATGCCAGCGCAAGTGCGGAAAATGGTTTTGCAACAGAAACACAAGTGTAAAAGTGGTTTTGCAACACTACCACAAGTGTGAAAGTGGTTTTGCAACACGAGCACAAGTGCGATAAGAGGTTTTGCAACACAAACCCAATTGCGATTTGTGGTTTTCAACACTGGCACAAGTGCGAAAAGTGGTATTGCAACACGAACACAAGTGTGAAAAGTGGTTTTGCAACACTAAGACAAATGCGAATTGTGGTTTTCAACACTAACACAAGTGTGAAAAGTGGATTTGCAATACTAACACAAGTGCAAAAAGTGGATTTCAATGCCAGCACAAGTGAGAAAAGTGGTTCTGCAACACAAACTCTTGTCTGGAAAGTGGTTTTCAATGCCAGCACAAGTGCGGAAAATGGTTTTGCAACACTAACACAAGTGGAAAAAGTGGTTTTGCAAGACCAACACAAGTGAGACAAATGGTTTTGCAACACTAACACAAGTGCAGAAAGTGGTTTTAAGCACTAACAGGAGCGCGAAAAGTGGTTTTCAACACTAGCAGATGTGTGAAAAGTGGTTTTCAATGCCAGCACAAGTGTGGAAAGTGGTTTTGCAACATTAACACAAGTGCAAAAAGTGGTTTTCAACGCCAGCACAAGTGCGAAAACTGGTTCTGCAACACAAGCTCAAGTGTGGAAAGTGGTTTTAAACACCAGCACAAGTGCGGAAAATGGTTTTGCAACAGCAACACAAATGCGGAAAGTGGTTTTCAATGCCAGCACAAGTACGGAAAGTAGTTCTGCAACACTAGCTCTAGTCTGGAAAGTGGTTTTCAATGCCAGCACAAGTGACAAAAGTGGTTCTGCAACACAAGCTCTAGTCTGGAAAGTGGTTTTCAATGCCAGCACAAGTGCGAAAAGTGGTTTTGCAACAGCAACACAAATGCGGAAAGTGGTTTTCAATGCCAGCACAAGTAATGAAAGTAGTTCTGCAACACTAGCTCAAGTGTGGAAAGTGGTTTTGCAACACTAACACAAGTGCAACAAGTGGTTTTCAACGCCAGCACAAGTGCGAAAACTGGTTCTGCAACACCAGCTCAAGTGTGGAAAGTGGTTTTAAACACCAGCACAAGTGCGGAAAATGGTTTTGCAACACTAACACAAGTGCGAAAAGTCATTTTGCAACACTAAGACAAATGCGAATTGTGGTTTTCAACACTAGCGCAAGTGTAAAAAGTGGATTTGCAACACTAACACAAGTGTGAAAAGTCGTTTGGCAACACTAACACAAGTGCAAAAAGTGGTTTTCAATGCCAGCACAAGTGACAAAAGTGGTTCTGCAACACAAGCTCTAGTCTGGAAAGTGGTTTTCAATGCCAGCACAAGTGCGAAAAGTGGTTTTGCAACAGCAACACAAGTGTGGAAAGTGGTTTTCAATGCCAGCACAAGTGCGGAAAGTAGTTCTGCAACACTAGGTCAAGTGTGGAAAGTGGTTTTAAACACCAGCACAAGAGCGATAAGAGGTTTTGCAACACTAACACAAGTGCGAAAAGTCGTTTTGCAACACTAACACAAGTGCAAAAAGTCGTTTTGCAACACTAATACAAGTGAGACAAATGGTTTTGCAACACTAACACAAGTGCAGAAAGTGGTTTTGAGCACTAACAGGAGCGCGAAAAGTGGTTTTCAACACTAGCAGATGTGCAAAAAGTGGTTTTCAATGCCAGCACCAGTGAGAAAAGTGGTTCTGCAACACAAGCTCTAGTCTGGAAAGTGGTTTTCAATGCCAGCACAAGTGCAAAAAGTTTTTTGCAACAGCAACACAAGTGAGACAAATGGTTTTGCAACCCTAACACAAGTGCAAAAAGTGGTTTTCAACGCCAGCACAAGTACGAAAAGTGGTTCTGCAACACAAGCTCAAGTGTGGAAAGTGGTTTTAAATACCAGCACAAGTGCGGAAAATGGCTTTGCAACACTAACACAAGTGCAAAAAGTGGTTTTTCAACACTAACACAAGTGCAAAAAGTGGTTTTGCAACACTAACACAAGTGCGAAAAGTGGTTTTGCAACACAAACGCAAGTGTAAAAGTGGTTTTGCAACACCAACACAAGTGAGACAAATGGTTTTGCAACACTCACTCAAGTGCAGAAAGTGGTTTTGAGCACTAACAGGAGCGTAAAAAGTGGTTTTCAACACTAGCAGATGTGCAAAAAGTGGTTTTCAACGCCAGCAAAAGTGCAGAAAGTGGTTTTGCAATACTAAAACAAGTGCAGAAAGTGGTTTTCAATGCCAGCACAAGTGCAGAAAGTGGTTTTGCAATACTAGCACATGTGTGAAAAGTGGTTTTCAATGCCAGCACAAGTGTGGAAAGTGGTTTTGCAACACTAACACAAGTGCAAAAAGTGGTTTTCTATGCCAGCACAAGTGAGAAAAGTGGTTCTGCAACATAAGCTCTAGTCTGGAAAGTGGTTTTCAACGCCAGCACAAGTACGAAAATTGGTTCTGCAACACAAGCTCAAGTGCAGAAAGTGGTTTTCAATGCCAGCACAAGTGTGGAAAGTAGTTCTGCAACACTAGGTCAAGTGTGGAAAGTGGTTTTAAAAACCAGCACAAGTGCGGAAAATGGTTTTGCAACACTAACACAAGTGCAAAAAGTGGTTTTGCAACACCAACACAAGTGAGACAAATGGTTTTGCAACACTAACACAAGTGCAAAAAGTGGTTTTCAATGCCAGCACAAGTGACAAAAGTGGTTCTGCAACACAAGCTCTAGCCTGGAAAGTGGTTTTCAATGCCAGCACAAGTGCGAAAAGTGGTTTTGCAACAGCAACACAAGTGAGACAAATGGTTTTGCAACACTAATACAAGTGCAAAAAGTGGTTTTCAATGCCAGCACAAGTGACAAAAGTGGTTCTGCAACACAAGCTCTAGTCTGGAAAGTGGTTTTCAATGCCAGCACAAGTGCGAAAAGTGGTTTTGCAACAGCAACACAAGTGCGGAAAGTGGTTTTCAATGCCAGCACAAGTGCGGAAAGTAGTTGTGCAACACTAGCTCAAGTGTTGAAAGTGGTTTTAAATACCAGCACAAGTGCGATAAGAGGTTTTGCAACCCTAACCCAATTGCGATTTGTGGTTTTCAACACTGGCGCAAGTGCGAAAAGTGGTATTGCAACACTAACACAAGTGTGAAAAGTGGTTTTGCAACACTAAGACAAATGCGAATTATGGTTTTCAACACTAGCGCAAGTGTGAAAAGTGGATTTGCAACACTAACACAAGTCCGGTAAGTTGTTTTGAATGCCAGTACGAGTGCGGAAAGTGCTTTTTGCAACAACAACAACACAAGTGCGAAAGTGGTTTTGCAACACTAACACAAGTGCAAAAAGTGGTTTTCAATGCCAGCACAAGTGACAAAAGTGGTTCTGCAACACAAGCTCTAGTCTGCAAAGTGGTTTTCAATGCCAGCACAAGTGCGAAAAGTGGTTTTGCAACAGCAACACAAGTGAGACAAATGGTTTTGCAACACTAACACAAATGCAAAAAGTGGTTTTGCAACACCAACACAAGTGAGACAAATGGTTTTGCAACAATAACACAAGTGCAAAAAGTGATTTTCAATGCCAGCACAAGTGCGAAAAGTGGTTCTGCAACACAAGCTCAAGTGTGGAAAGTGGTTTCAATGCCAGCACAAGTGCAGACAGTCGTTCTGCAACACTAGCTCAAGTGTGGAAAGTGGTTTTAAACACCAGCACAAGTGCGGAAAATGGTTTTGCAACACTAACACAAGTGCAAAAAGTGGTTTTGCAACACCAACACAAGTGAGACAAATGGTTTTGCAACACTAACACAAGTGCAAAAAGTGGTTTTAAGCACTAACAGGAGCGCGAAAAGTGGTTTTCAACACTAGCAGATTTGCAAAACGTGGTTTTCAACGCCAGCACAAGTGCAGAAAGTGGTTTTGCAATACTACCACATGTGTGAAAAGTGGTTTTCAATGCCAGCACAAGTGTGGAAAGTGGTTTTGCAACACTAACATATGTTCAAAAAGTGGTTTTCAATGCCAGCACAAGTGCGGAAAATGGTTTTGCAACACCAACACAAGTGCAGAAAGTGGTTTTGAGCACTAACAGGTGTGTAAAGAGTGGTTTTCAAACCTAGCAGATGTGCAAAAAGTGGTTTTCAACGCCATCACAAGTGCAGAAATTGGTTTTGCAATACTAGCACATGTGTGAAAAGTGGTTTTCAATGCCAGCACAAGTGTGGAGAGTGGTTTTGCAACACTAACACAGGTGCAAAAAGTGGTTTTCAATGCCAGCCCAAGTGAGAAAAGTGGTTCTGCAACACAAGCTCTAGTCCAGAAAGTGGTTTTCAATGCCAGCGCAAGTGCGGAAAATGGTTTTGCAACAGAAACACAAGTGTAAAAGTGGTTTTGCAACACTACCACAAGTGTGAAAGTGGTTTTGCAACACGAGCACAAGTGCGATAAGAGGTTTTGCAACACAAACCCAATTGCGATTTGTGGTTTTCAACACTGGCACAAGTGCGAAAAGTGGTATTGCAACACGAACACAAGTGTGAAAAGTGGTTTTGCAACACTAAGACAAATGCGAATTGTGGTTTTCAACACTAACACAAGTGTGAAAAGTGGATTTGCAATACTAACACAAGTGCAAAAAGTGGATTTCAATGCCAGCACAAGTGAGAAAAGTGGTTCTGCAACACAAACTCTTGTCTGGAAAGTGGTTTTCAATGCCAGCACAAGTGCGGAAAATGGTTTTGCAACACTAACACAAGTGGAAAAAGTGGTTTTGCAAGACCAACACAAGTGAGACAAATGGTTTTGCAACACTAACACAAGTGCAGAAAGTGGTTTTAAGCACTAACAGGAGCGCGAAAAGTGGTTTTCAACACTAGCAGATGTGTGAAAATTGGTTTTCAATGCCAGCACAAGTGTGGAAAGTGGTTTTGCAACATTAACACAAGTGCAAAAAGTGGTTTTCAACGCCAGCACAAGTGCGAAAACTGGTTCTGCAACACAAGCTCAAGTGTGGAAAGTGGTTTTAAACACCAGCACAAGTGCGGAAAATGGTTTTGCAACAGCAACACAAATGCGGAAAGTGGTTTTCAATGCCAGCACAAGTACGGAAAGTAGTTCTGCAACACTAGCTCTAGTCTGGAAAGTGGTTTTCAATGCCAGCACAAGTGACAAAAGTGGTTCTGCAACACAAGCTCTAGTCTGGAAAGTGGTTTTCAATGCCAGCACAAGTGCGAAAAGTGGTTTTGCAACAGCAACACAAATGCGGAAAGTGGTTTTCAATGCCAGCACAAGTACGGAAAGTAGTTCTGCAACACTAGCTCAAGTGTGGAAAGTGGTTTTGCAACACTAACACAAGTGCAAAAAGTGGTTTTGCAACACCAACACAAGTGAGACAAATGGTTTTGCAACACTAACACAAGTGCAAAAAGTGGTTTTCAATGCCAGCACAAGTGACAAAAGTGGTTCTGCAACACAAGCTCTAGCCTGGAAAGTGGTTTTCAATGCCAGCACAAGTGCGAAAAGTGGTTTTGCAACAGCAACACAAGTGAGACAAATGGTTTTGCAACACTAATACAAGTGCAAAAAGTGGTTTTCAATGCCAGCACAAGTGACAAAAGTGGTTCTGCAACACAAGCTCTAGTCTGGAAAGTGGTTTTCAATGCCAGCACAAGTGCGAAAAGTGGTTTTGCAACAGCAACACAAGTGCGGAAAGTGGTTTTCAATGCCAGCACAAGTGCGGAAAGTAGTTGTGCAACACTAGCTCAAGTGTTGAAAGTGGTTTTAAATACCAGCACAAGTGCGATAAGAGGTTTTGCAACCCTAACCCAATTGCGATTTGTGGTTTTCAACACTGGCGCAAGTGCGAAAAGTGGTATTGCAACACTAACACAAGTGTGAAAAGTGGTTTTGCAACACTAAGACAAATGCGAATTATGGTTTTCAACACTAGCGCAAGTGTGAAAAGTGGATTTGCAACACTAACACAAGTCCGGTAAGTTGTTTTGAATGCCAGTACGAGTGCGGAAAGTGCTTTTTGCAACAACAACAACACAAGTGCGAAAGTGGTTTTGCAACACCAACACAAGTGCAAAAAGTGGTTTTCAATGCCAGCACAAGTGACAAAAGTGGTTCTGCAACACAAGCTCTAGTCTGCAAAGTGGTTTTCAATGCCAGCACAAGTGCGAAAAGTGGTTTTGCAACAGCAACACAAGTGAGACAAATGGTTTTGCAACACTAACACAAATGCAAAAAGTGGTTTTGCAACACCAACACAAGTGAGACAAATGGTTTTGCAACAATAACACAAGTGCAAAAAGTGATTTTCAATGCCAGCACAAGTGCGAAAAGTGGTTCTGCAACACAAGCTCAAGTGTGGAAAGTGGTTTCAATGCCAGCACAAGTGCAGACAGTCGTTCTGCAACACTAGCTCAAGTGTGGAAAGTGGTTTTAAACACCAGCACAAGTGCGGAAAATGGTTTTGCAACACTAACACAAGTGCAAAAAGTGGTTTTGCAACACCAACACAAGTGAGACAAATGGTTTTGCAACACTAACACAAGTGCAAAAAGTGGTTTTAAGCACTAACAGGAGCGCGAAAAGTGGTTTTCAACACTAGCAGATTTGCAAAACGTGGTTTTCAACGCCAGCACAAGTGCAGAAAGTGGTTTTGCAATACTACCACATGTGTGAAAAGTGGTTTTCAATGCCAGCACAAGTGTGGAAAGTGGTTTTGCAACACTAACATATGTTCAAAAAGTGGTTTTCAATGCCAGCACAAGTGCGGAAAATGGTTTTGCAACACCAACACAAGTGCAGAAAGTGGTTTTGAGCACTAACAGGTGTGTAAAGAGTGGTTTTCAAACCTAGCAGATGTGCAAAAAGTGGTTTTCAACGCCATCACAAGTGCAGAAATTGGTTTTGCAATACTAGCACATGTGTGAAAAGTGGTTTTCAATGCCAGCACAAGTGTGGAGAGTGGTTTTGCAACACTAACACAGGTGCAAAAAGTGGTTTTCAATGCCAGCCCAAGTGAGAAAAGTAGTTCTGCAACACAAGCTCTAGTCCAGAAAGTGGTTTTCAATGCCAGCGCAAGTGCGGAAAATGGTTTTGCAACAGAAACACAAGTGTAAAAGTGGTTTTGCAACACTACCACAAGTGTGAAAGTGGTTTTGCAACACGAGCACAAGTGCGATAAGAGGTTTTGCAACACAAACCCAATTGCGATTTGTGGTTTTCAACACTGGCACAAGTGCGAAAAGTGGTATTGCAACACGAACACAAGTGTGAAAAGTGGTTTTGCAACACTAAGACAAATGCGAATTGTGGTTTTCAACACTAACACAAGTGTGAAAAGTGGATTTGCAATACTAACACAAGTGCAAAAAGTGGATTTCAATGCCAGCACAAGTGAGAAAAGTGGTTCTGCAACACAAACTCTTGTCTGGAAAGTGGTTTTCAATGCCAGCACAAGTGCGGAAAATGGTTTTGCAACACTAACACAAGTGGAAAAAGTTGTTTTGCAAGACCAACACAAGTGAGACAAATGGTTTTGCAACACTAACACAAGTGCAGAAAGTGGTTTTAAGCACTAACAGGAGCGCGAAAAGTGGTTTTCAACACTAGCAGATGTGTGAAAAGTGGTTTTCAATGCCAGCACAAGTGTGGAAAGTGGTTTTGCAACATTAACACAAGTGCAAAAAGTGGTTTTCAACGCCAGCACAAGTGCGAAAACTGGTTCTGCAACACAAGCTCAAGTGTGGAAAGTGGTTTTAAACACCAGCACAAGTGCGGAAAATGGTTTTGCAACAGCAACACAAATGCGGAAAGTGGTTTTCAATGCCAGCACAAGTACGGAAAGTAGTTCTGCAACACTAGCTCTAGTCTGGAAAGTGGTTTTCAATGCCAGCACAAGTGACAAAAGTGGTTCTGCAACACAAGCTCTAGTCTGGAAAGTGGTTTTCAATGCCAGCACAAGTGCGAAAAGTGGTTTTGCAACAGCAACACAAATGCGGAAAGTGGTTTTCAATGCCAGCACAAGTACGGAAAGTAGTTCTGCAACACTAGCTCAAGTGTGGAAAGTGGTTTTGCAACACTAACACAAGTGCAAAAAGTGGTTTTCAACGCCAGCACAAGTGCGAAAACTGGTTCTGCAACACAAGCTCAAGTGTGGAAAGTGGTTTTAAACACCAGCACAAGTGCGGAAAATGGTTTTGCAACACTAACACAAGTGCGAAAAGTCATTTTGCAACACTAAGACAAATGCGAATTGTGGTTTTCAACACGAGCGCAAGTGTAAAAAGTGGATTTGCAACACTAACACAAGTGTGAAAAGTCGTTTTGCAACACTAACACAAGTGCAAAAAGTGGTTTTCAATGCCAGCACAAGTGCGAAAAGTGGTTTTGCAACAGCAACACAAGTGTGGAAAGTGGTTTTCAATGCCAGCACAAGTGCGGAAAGTAGTTCTGCAACACTAGGTCAAGTGCGGAAAGTCGTTTTGCAACACTAACACAAGTGCAGAAAGTCGTTTTGCAACACTAACACAAGTGCAGAAAGTGGTTTTGAGCACTAACAGGAGCGCGAAAAGTGGTTTTCAACACTAGCAGATGTGCAAAAAGTGGTTTTCAATGCCAGCACCAGTGAGAAAAGTTGTTTTGCAACAGCAACACAAGTGAGACAAATGGTTTTGCAACACTAACACAAGTGCAAAAAGTGGTTTTCAACGCCAGCACAAGTACGAAAAGTGGTTCTGCAACACAAGCTCAAGTGTGGAAAGTGGTTTTAAACACCAGCACAAGTGCGGAAAATGGTTTTGCAACAGCAACACAAGTGAGACAAATGGTTTTGCAACACTAACACAAGTGCAAAAAGTGGTTTTCAACGCCAGCACAAGTACGAAAAGTGGTTCTGCAACACAAGCTCTAGTCTGGAAAGTGGTTTTCAATGCCAGCACAAGTGCAAAAAGTTGTTTTGCAACAGCAACACAAGTGAGACAAATGGTTTTGCAACACTAACACAAGTGCAAAAAGTGGTTTTCAACGCCAGCACAAGTACGAAAAGTGGTTCTGCAACACAAGCTCAAGTGTGGAAAGTGGTTTTAAACACCAGCACAAGTGCGGAAAATGGTTTTGCAACACTAACACAAGTGCAAAAAGTGGTTTTCAACACTAACACAAGTGCAAAAAGTGGTTTTGCAACACTAACACAAGTGCGAAAAGTGGTTTTGCAACACAAACGCAAGTGTAAAAGTGGTTTTGCAACACCAACACAAGTGAGACAAATGGTTTTGCAACAATAACACAAGTGCAAAAAGTGGTATTGCAACACGAACACAAGTGTGAAAATTGGTTTTGCAACACAAACCCAATTGCGATTTGTGGTTTTCAACACTGGCACAAGTGCGAAAAGTGGTATTGCAACACGAACACAAGTGTGAAAAGTGGTTTTGCAACACTAAGACAAATGCGAATTGTGGTTTTCAACACTAACACAAGTGTAAAAGTCGTTTTGCAACACCAACACAAGTGAGACAAATGGTTTTGCAACAATAACACAAGTGCAAAAAGTGGTTTTCAACGCCAGCACAAGTGCGTAAAGTGGTTCTGCAACACCAGCTCAAGTGTGGAAAGTGGTTTTAAACACCAGCACAAGTGCGGAAAATGGTTTTGCAACACTAACACAAGTGCAAAAAGTGGTTTTGCAACACCAACACAAGTGTAAAAGTGGTTTTGCAACACGAGCACAAGTGCGATAAGAGGTTTTGCAACACAAACCCAATTGCGATTTGTGGTTTTCAACACTGGCACAAGTGCGAAAAGTGGTATTGCAACACGAACACAAGTGTGAAAAGTGGTTTTGCAACACTAAGACAAATGCGAATTGTGGTTTTCAACACTAACACAAGTGTGAAAAGTGGATTTGCAACACTAACACAAGTGTGAAAAGTCGTTTTGCAACACTAACACAAATGCAAAAAGTGGTTTACAACACCAGCACGAGTGCAGAAAGTGGTTTGCAACACTAACACAAGTGTCGAAAGTGGTTTTCAATGCCAGCACAAGTGTGGAAAGTGGTTTTGCAACAGCAACACAAGTGAGACAAATGGTTTGCAACACTAACACAAGTGCAAAAAGTGGTTTTGCAACACCAACACAAGTGAGAAAAATGGTTTTGCAACAATAACACAAGTGCAAAAAGTGGTTTTCAACGCCAGCACAAGTGAGAAAAGTGGTTCTGCAACACAAGCTCTAGTCTGGAAAGTGGTTTTCAATGCCAGCACAAGTGCGGAAAATGGTTTTGCAACACTAACACAAGTGCAAAAAGTGGTTTTGCAACACCAACACAAGTGAGACAAATGGTTTTGCAACACAAACACAAGTGCAGAAAGTGGTTTTGCAACAACAACACAAGTGAGACAATTGGTTTTGCAACACTAACACAAGTGCAAAAAGTGGTTTTGCAACACTAACACAAGTGCGAAAAGTGGTTTTGCACCACAAACACAAGTGTAAAAGTGGTTTTGCAACACTACCACAAGTGTTAAAGTGGTTTTGCAACACGAGCACAAGTGCGATAAGAGGTTTTGCAACACAAACCCAATTGCGATTTGTGGTTTTCAACACTGGCACAAGTGCGAAAAGTGGTATTGCAACACGAACACACGTGTGAAAAGTGGTTTTGCAACACTAAGACAAATGCGAATTGTGGTTTTCAACACCAACACAAGTGTGAAAAGTGGATTTGCAACACTAACACAAGTGTGAAAAGTCGTTTTGCAACACTAACACAAGTGCAAAAAGTGGTTTACAACACCAGCACGAGTGCAGAAAGTGGTTTGCAACACTAACACAAGTGTCGAAAGTGGTTTTCAATGCCAGGACAAGTGTGGCAAGTGGTTTTTCAACACTAACACAAGTGCAAAAAGTGCTTTTCAACACTAGCAGATGTGCAAAACGTGGTTTTCAACGCAAGCACAAGTGCAGAAAGTGATTTTGCAATAATAGTACATGTGTGAAAATTGGTTTTCAATGCCAGCACAAGTGTGGAAGGTGGTTTTGCAACCCTAACGCAAGTGCAAAAAGTGGTTTTCAATGCCAGCACAAGTGAGAAAAGTGGTTCTGCAACACAAGCTCTAGTCTGGAAAGTCGTTTTCAATGCCAGCACAAGTGCGAAAAGTGGTTTTGCAACAGCAACACAAGTGAGACAAATGGTTTGCAACACTAACACAAGTGCAAAAAGTGGTTTTGCAACACCAACACAAGTGAGACAAATGGTTTTGCAACACTAACACAAGTGCAGAAAGTGGTTTTAAGCACTAACAGGAGCGCGAAAAGTGGTTTTCAACACTAGCAGATGTGTGAAAAGTGGTTTTCAATGCCAGCACAAGTGTGGAAAGTGGTTTTGCAACATTAACACAAGTGTAAAAAGTGGTTTTCAATGCCAGCACAAGTGACAAAAGTGGTTCTGCAACACAAGCTCTAGTCTGGAAAGTGATTTTCAATGCCAGCACAAGTGCGAAAAGTGGTTTTGCAACAGCAACACAAATGCGGAAAGTGGTTTTCAATGCCAGCACAAGTACGGAAAGTAGTTCTGTAACACTAACACAAGTGCAAAAAGTGGTTTTCAACGCCAGCACAAGTGCGAGCACTCGTTCTGCAACACAAGCTCAAGTGTGGAAAGTGGTTTTAAACACCAGCACAAGTGCGGAAAATGGTTTTGCAACACTAACACAAGTGCGAAAAGTCATTTTGCAACACTAAGACAAATGCGAATTGTGGTTTTCAACACTAGCGCAAGTGTAAAAAGTGGATTTGCAACACTAACACAAGTGTGAAAAGTCGTTTTGCAACACTAACACAAGTGCAAAAAGTGGTTTTCAATGCCAGCACAAGTGACAAAGGTGGTTCTGCAACACAAGCTCTAGTCTGGAAAGTGTTTTTCAATGCCAGCACAAGTGCGAAAAGTGGTTTTGCAACAGCAACACAAGTGTGGAAAGTGGTTTTCAATGCCAGCACAGTACGGAAAGTAGTTCTACAACACTAGCTCAAGTGCGAAAACTGGTTCTGCAACACCAGCTCAAGTGTGGAAAGTGGTTTTAAACACCAGCACAAGTGCGGAAAATGGTTTTGCAACACTAACACAAGTGCGAAAAGTCATTTTGCAACACTAAGACAAATGCGAATTGTGGTTTTCAACACTAGCGCAAGTATAAAAAGTGGATTTGCAACACTAACACAAGTGTGAAAAGTCGTTTGGCAACACTAACACAAGTGCAAAAAGTGGTTTTCAATGCCAGCACAAGTGACAAAAGTGGTTCTGCAACACAAGCTCTAGTCTGGAAAGTGGTTTTCAATGCCAGCACAAGTGCGAAAAGTGGTTTTGCAACAGCAACACAAGTGTGGAAAGTGGTTTTCAATGCCAGCACAAGTGCGGAAAGTAGTTCTGCAACACTAGGTCAAGTGTGGAAAGTGGTTTTAAACACCAGCACAAGAGCGATAAGAGGTTTTGCAACACTAACACAAGTGAGACAAATGGTTTTGCAACACTAACACAAGTGCAGAAAGTGGTTTTGAGCACTAACAGGAGCGCGAAAAGTGGTTTTCAACACTAGCAGATGTGCAAAAAGTGGTTTTCAATGCCAGCACCAGTGAGAAAAGTGGTTCTGCAACACAAGCTCTAGTCTGGAAAGTGGTTTTCAATGCCAGCACAAGTGCAAAAAGTTTTTTGCAACAGCAACACAAGTGAGACAAATGGTTTTGCAACCCTAACACAAGTGCAAAAAGTGGTTTTCAACGCCAGCACAAGTACGAAAAGTGGTTCTGCAACACAAGCTCAAGTGTGGAAAGTGGTTTTAAATACCAGCACAAGTGCGGAAAATGGCTTTGCAACACTAACACAAGTGCAAAAAGTGGTTTTTCAACACTAACACAAGTGCAAAAAGTGGTTTTGCAACACTAACACAAGTGCGAAAAGTGGTTTTGCAACACAAACGCAAGTGTAAAAGTGGTTTTGCAACACCAACACAAGTGAGACAAATGGTTTTGCAACACTCACTCAAGTGCAGAAAGTGGTTTTGAGCACTAACAGGAGCGTAAAAAGTGGTTTTCAACACTAGCAGATGTGCAAAAAGTGGTTTTCAACGCCAGCAAAAGTGCAGAAAGTGGTTTTGCAATACTAAAACAAGTGCAGAAAGTGGTTTTCAATGCCAGCACAAGTGCAGAAAGTGGTTTTGCAATACTAGCACATGTGTGAAAAGTGGTTTTCAATGCCAGCACAAGTGTGGAAAGTGGTTTTGCAACACTAACACAAGTGCAAAAAGTGGTTTTCTATGCCAGCACAAGTGAGAAAAGTGGTTCTGCAACATAAGCTCTAGTCTGGAAAGTGGTTTTCAACGCCAGCACAAGTACGAAAAGTGGTTCTGCAACACAAGCTCAAGTGCAGAAAGTGGTTTTCAATGCTAGCACAAGTGTGGAAAGTAGTTCTGCAACACTAGGTCAAGTGTGGAAAGTGGTTTTAAAAACCAGCACAAGTGCGGAAAATGGTTTTGCAACACTAACACAAGTGCAAAAAGTGGTTTTGCAACACCAACACAAGTGAGACAAATGGTTTTGCAACACTAACACAAGTGCAAAAAGTGGTTTTCAATGCCAGCACAAGTGACAAAAGTGGTTCTGCAACACAAGCTCTAGCCTGGAAAGTGGTTTTCAATGCCAGCACAAGTGCGAAAAGTGGTTTTGCAACAGCAACACAAGTGAGACAAATGGTTTTGCAACACTAACACAAGTGCAAAAAGTGGTTTTCAATGCCAGCACAAGTGACAAAAGTGGTTCTGCAACACAAGCTCTAGTCTGGAAAGTGGTTTTCAATGCCAGCACAAGTGCGAAAAGTGGTTTTGCAACAGCAACACAAGTGCGGAAAGTGGTTTTCAATGCCAGCACAAGTGCGGAAAGTAGTTGTGCAACACTAGCTCAAGTGTTGAAAGTGGTTTTAAATACCAGCACAAGTGCGATAAGAGGTTTTGCAACCCTAACCCAATTGCGATTTGTGGTTTTCAACACTGGCGCAAGTGCGAAAAGTGGTATTGCAACACTAACACAAGTGTGAAAAGTGGTTTTGCAACACTAAGACAAATGCGAATTATGGTTTTCAACACTAGCGCAAGTGTGAAAAGTGGATTTGCAACACTAACACAAGTCCGGTAAGTTGTTTTGAATGCCAGTACGAGTGCGGAAAGTGCTTTTTGCAACAACAACAACACAAGTGCGAAAGTGGTTTTGCAACACTAACACAAGTGCAAAAAGTGGTTTTCAATGCCAGCACAAGTGACAAAAGTGGTTCTGCAACACAAGCTCTAGTCTGCAAAGTGGTTTTCAATGCCAGCACAAGTGCGAAAAGTGGTTTTGCAACAGCAACACAAGTGAGACAAATGGTTTTGCAACACTAACACAAGTGCAAAAAGTGGTTTTGCAACACCAACACAAGTGAGACAAATGGTTTTGCAACAATAACACAAGTGCAAAAAGTGATTTTCAATGCCAGCACAAGTGCGAAAAGTGGTTCTGCAACACAAGCTCAAGTGTGGAAAGTGGTTTCAATGCCAGCACAAGTGCAGACAGTCGTTCTGCAACACTAGCTCAAGTGTAGAAAGTGGTTTTAAACACCAGCACAAGTGCGGAAAATGGTTTTGCAACACTAACACAAGTGCAAAAAGTGGTTTTGCAACACCAACACAAGTGAGACAAATGGTTTTGCAACACTAACACAAGTGCAAAAAGTGGTTTTAAGCACTAACAGGAGCGCGAAAAGTGGTTTTCAACACTAGCAGATTTGCAAAACGTGGTTTTCAACGCCAGCACAAGTGCAGAAAGTGGTTTTGCAATACTACCACATGTGTGAAAAGTGGTTTTCAATGCCAGCACAAGTGTGGAAAGTGGTTTTGCAACACTAACACATGTTCAAAAAGTGGTTTTCAATGCCAGCACAAGTGCGGAAAATGGTTTTGCAACACCAACACAAGTGCAGAAAGTGGTTTTGAGCACTAACAGGTGTGTAAAGAGTGGTTTTCAAACCTAGCAGATGTGCAAAAAGTGGTTTTCAACGCCATCACAAGTGCAGAAATTGGTTTTGCAATACTAGCACATGTGTGAAAAGTGGTTTTCAATGCCAGCACAAGTGTGGAGAGTGGTTTTGCAACACTAACACAGGTGCAAAAAGTGGTTTTCAATGCCAGCCCAAGTGAGAAAAGTGGTTCTGCAACACAAGCTCTAGTCTAGAAAGTGGTTTTCAATGCCAGCGCAAGTGCGGAAAATGGTTTTGCAACAGAAACACAAGTGTAAAAGTGGTTTTGCAACACTACCACAAGTGTGAAAGTGGTTTTGCAACACGAGCACAAGTGCGATAAGAGGTTTTGCAACACAAACCCAATTGCGATTTGTGGTTTTCAACACTGGCACAAGTGCGAAAAGTGGTATTGCAACACGAACACAAGTGTGAAAAGTGGTTTTGCAACACTAAGACAAATGCGAATTGTGGTTTTCAACACTAACACAAGTGTGAAAAGTGGATTTGCAACACTAACACAAGTGCAAAAAGTGGATTTCAATGCC
The DNA here is from genome assembly GCF_964187855.1 of Myxine glutinosa. NCBI lineage: Eukaryota > Metazoa > Chordata > Myxini > Myxiniformes > Myxinidae > Myxine > Myxine glutinosa. The sequence goes on from NC_136268.1 coordinate 10,963,038, forward strand.
AGCACAAGTGAGAAAAGTGGTTCTGCAACACAAACTCTTGTCTGGAAAGTGGTTTTCAATGCCAGCACAAGTGCGGAAAATGGTTTTGCAACACTAACACAAGTGGAAAAAGTGGTTTTGCAAGACCAACACAAGTGAGACAAATGGTTTTGCAACACTAACACAAGTGCAGAAAGTGGTTTTAAGCACTAACAGGAGCGCGAAAAGTGGTTTTCAACACTAGCAGATGTGTGAAAAGTGGTTTTCAATGCCAGTACAAGTGTGGAAAGTGGTTTTGCAACATTAACACAAGTGCAAAAAGTGGTTTTCAATGCCAGCACAAGTGACAAAAGTGGTTCTGCAACACAAGCTCTAGTCTGGAAAGTGGTTTTCAATGCCAGCACAAGTGCGAAAAGTGGTTTTGCAACAGCAACACAAATGCGGAAAGTGGTTTTCAATGCCAGCACAAGTACGGAAAGTAGTTCTGCAACACTAGCTCAAGTGTGGAAAGTGGTTTTGCAACACTAACACAAGTGCAAAAAGTGGTTTTCAACGCCAGCACAAGTGCGAAAACTGGTTCTGCAACACAAGCTCAAGTGTGGAAAGTGGTTTTAAACACCAGCACAAGTGCGGAAAATGGTTTTGCAACACTAACACAAGTGCGAAAAGTCATTTTGCAACACTAAGACAAATGCGAATTGTGGTTTTCAACACGAGCGCAAGTGTAAAAAGTGGATTTGCAACACTAACACAAGTGTGAAAAGTCGTTTTGCAACACTAACACAAGTGCAAAAAGTGGTTTTCAATGCCAGCACAAGTGACAAAGGTGGTTCTGCAACACAAGCTCTAGTCTGGAAAGTGTTTTTCAATGCCAGCACAAGTGCGAAAAGTGGTTTTGCAACAGCAACACAAGTGTGGAAAGTGGTTTTCAATGCCAGCACAAGTGCGGAAAGTAGTTCTGCAACACTAGGTCAAGTGTGGAAAGTCGTTTTGCAACACTAACACAAGTGCAGAAAGTCGTTTTGCAACACTAACACAAGTGCAGAAAGTGGTTTTGAGCACTAACAGGAGCGCGAAAAGTGGTTTTCAACACTAGCAGATGTGCAAAAAGTGGTTTTCAATGCCAGCACCAGTGAGAAAAGTGGTTCTGCAACACAAGCTCTAGTCTGGAAAGTGGTTTTCAATGCCAGCACAAGTGCAAAAAGTTGTTTTGCAACAGCAACACAAGTGAGACAAATGGTTTTGCAACACTAACACAAGTGCAAAAAGTGGTTTTCAACGCCAGCACAAGTGACAAAGGTGGTTCTGCAACACAAGCTCTAGTCTGGAAAGTGTTTTTCAATGCCAGCACAAGTGCGAAAAGTGGTTTTGCAACAGCAACACAAGTGTGGAAAGTGGTTTTCAATGCCAGCACAAGTGCGGAAAGTAGTTCTGCAACACTAGGTCAAGTGTGGAAAGTGGTTTTAAACACCAGCACAAGTGCGATAAGAGGTTTTGCAACACTAACACAAGTGCGAAAAGTCGTTTTGCAACACTAACACAAGTGCAAAAAGTCGTTTTGCAACACTAACACAAGTGCAGAAAGTGGTTTTGAGCACTAACAGGAGCGCGAAAAGTGGTTTTCAACACTAGCAGATGTGCAAAAAGTGGTTTTCAATGCCAGCACCAGTAAGAAAAGTGGTTCTGCAACACAAGCTCTAGTCTGGAAAGTGGTTTTCAATGCCAGCACAAGTGCAAAAAGGTTGTTTTGCAACAGCAACACAAGTGAGACAAATGGTTTTGCAACACTAACACAAGTGCAAAAAGTGGTTTTCAACGCCAGCACAAGTACGAAAAGTGGTTCTGCAACACAATCTCAAGTGTGGAAAGTGGTTTTAAACACCAGCACAAGTGCGGAAAATGGTTTTGCAACACTAACACAAGTGCAAAAAGTGGTTTTCAACACTAACACAAGTGCGAAAAGTGGTTTTGCAACACAAACGCATGTGTAAAAGTGGTTTTGCAACACCAACACAAGTGAGACAAATGGTTTTGCAACAATAACACAAGTGCAAAAAGTGGTTTTCAACGCCAGCACAAGTACGAAAAGTGGTTCTGCAACACAAGCTCAAGTGTCGAAAGTGGTTTTCAATGCCAGCACAAGTGCAGAAAGTCGTTCTGCAACACTAGCTCAAGTGTGGAAGTGGTTTTAAACACCAGCACAAGTGCGGAAAATGGTTTTGCAACACTAACACAAGTGCAAAAAGTGGTTTTGCAACACCAACACAAGTGTAAAAGTGGTTTTGCAACACTACCACAAGTGTGAAAGTGGTTTTGCAACACGAGCACAAGTGCGATAAGAGGTTTTGCAACACAAACCCAATTGCGATTTGTGGTTTTCAACACTGGCACAAGTGCGAAAAGTGGTATTGCAACACGAACACAAGTGTGAAAAGTGGTTTTGCAACACTAAGACAAATGCGAATTGTGGTTTTCAACACTAACACAAGTGTGAAAAGTGGATTTGCAACACTAACACAAGTGTGAAAAGTCGTTTTGCAACACTAACACAAATGCAAAAAGTGATTTACAACACCAGCACGAGTGCAGAAAGTGGTTTGCAACACTAACACAAGTGTCGAAAGTGGTTTTCAATGGCAGCACAAGTGTGGAAAGTGGTTTTGCAACAGCAACACAAGTGAGACAAATGGTTTGCAACACTAACACAAGTCCAAAAAGTGGTTTTGCAACACCAACACAAGTGAGACAAATGGTTTTGCAACAATAACACAAGTGCAAAAAGTGGTTTTCAACGCCAGCACAAGTGAGAAAAGTGGTTCTGCAACACAAGCTCTAGTCTGGAAAGTGGTTTTCAATGCCAGCACAAGTGCGGAAAATGGTTTTGCAACACTAACACAAGTGCAAAAAGTGGTTTTGCAACACCAACACAAGTGAGACAAATGGTTTTGCAACACTAACACAAGTGCAGAAAGTGGTTTTGCAACACCAACACAAGTGTGACAAATGGTTTTGCAACACTAACACAAGTGCAAAAAGTGGTTTTGCAACACTAACACAAGTGCGAAAAGTGGGTTTGCACCACAAACACAAGTGTAAAAGTGGTTTTGCAACACTACCACAAGTGTTAAAGTGGTTTTGCAACACGAGCACAAGTGCGATAAGAGGTTTTGCAACACAAACCCAATTGCGATTTGTGGTTTTCAACACTGGCACAAGTGTGAAAAGTGGATTTGCAACACTAACACAAGTGTGACAAGTCGTTTTGCAACACTAACACAAGTGCAAAAAGTGGTTTACAACACCAGCACGAGTGCAGAAAGTGGTTTGCAACACTAACACAAGTGTCGAAAGTGGTTTTCAATGCCAGCACAAGTGTGGCAAGTGGTTTTTCAACACTAACACAAGTGCAAAAAGTGCTTTTCAACACTAGCAGATGTGCAAAACGTGGTTTTCAACGCAAGCACAAGTGCAGAAAGTGATTTTGCAATACTAGTACATGTGTGAAAATTGGTTTTCAATGCCAGCACAAGTGTGGAAGGTGGTTTTGCAACCCTAACGCAAGTGCAAAAAGTGGTTTTCAATGCCAGCACAAGTGAGAAAAGTGGTTCTGCAACACAAGCTCTAGTCTGGAAAGTCGTTTTCAATGCCAGCACAAGTGCGAAAAGTGGTTTTGCAACAGCAACACAAGTGAGACAAATGGTTTGCAACACTAACACAAGTGCAAAAAGTGGTTTTGCAACACCAACACAAGTGAGACAAATGGTTTTGCAACAATAACACAAGTGCGAAAAGTGGTTTTGCAACACAAACACAAGTGTAAAAGTGGTTTTTAACGCCAGCACAAGTGCAGAAAGTGGTTTTGCAATACTAGCACATGTGTGAAAAATGGTTTTCAATGCCAGCACAAGTGTGGAAAGTGGTTTTGCAACATTAAAACAAGTGCAAAAAGTGGTTTTCAATGCCAGCACAAGTGACAAAAGTGGTTCTGCAACACAAGCTCTCGTCTGGAAAGTGGTTTTCAATGCCAGCACAAGTGTAGAAAGTGGTTTTGCAACACTAACACAAGTGCAAAAAGTGGTTTTCAATGCCAGCACAAGTGCGGAAAATGGTTTTGCAACACTAACACAAGTGCAAAAAGTGGTTTTGCAACACCAACACAAGTGAAACAAATGGTTTTGCAACACTAACTCAAGTGCAGAAAGTGGTTTTGAGCACTAACAGGAGCGTAAAAAGTGGTTTTCAACACTAGCAGATGTGCAAAAAGTGGTTTTCAACGCCAGCACAAGTGCAGAAAGTGATTTTGCAATACTAGCACATGTGTGAAAAGAGGTTTTCAATGACAGCACAAGTGTGGAAAGTGGTTTTGCAACACTAACACAAGTGCAGAAAGTGGTTTTGCAATAATAACACAAGTGCAGAAAGTGGTTTTCAATGCCAGCACAAGTGCAGAAAGTGATTTTGCAATACTAGCACATGTGTGAAAAGAGGTTTTCAATGACAGCACAAGTGTGGAAAGTGGTTTTGCAACACTAACACAAGTGCAAAAAGTGGTTTTCAATGCCAGCACAAGTGAGAAAAGTGGTTCTGCAAGACAAGCTCTAGTCTGGAAAGTGGTTTTCAATGCCAGCACAAGTGCGAAAAGTGGATTTGCAACAGCAACACAAATGCGGAAAGTGGTTTTCAATGCCAGCACAAGTACGGAAAGTAGTTCTGCAACACTAGCTCAAGTGTGGAAAGTGGTTTTGCAACATAAACACAAGTGCAAAAAGTGGTTTTCAACGCCAGCACAAGTGCGAAAACTGGATCTGCAACAAAAGCTCAAGTGTGGAAAGTGGTTTTAAACACCAGCACAAGTGCGGAAAATGGTTTTGCAACACTAACACAAGTGCGAAAAGTCATTTTGCAACACTAAGACAAATGCGAATTGTGGTTTTCAACACCAGCGCAAGTGTAAAAAGTGGATTTGCAACACTAACACAAGTGTGAAAAGTCGTTTTGCAACACTAACACAAGTGCAAAAAGTGGTTTTCAATGCCAGCACAAGTGACAAAGGTGGTTCTGCAACACAAGCTCTAGTCTGGAAAGTGGTTTTCAATGCCAGCACAAGTGCGAAAAGTGGTTTTGCAACAGCAACATAAGTGTGGAAAGTGGTTTTGCAACACTAACACAAGTGCAAAAAGTCGTTTTGCAACACTAACACAAGTGCAGAAAGTGGTTTTGAGCACTAACAGGAGCGCGAAAAGTGGTTTTCAACACTAGCAGATGTGCAAAAAGTGGTTTTCAATGCCAGCACCAGTGAGAAAAGTGGTTCTGCAACACAAGCTCTAGTCTGGAAAGTGGTTTTCAATGCCAGCACAAGTGCAAAAAGTTGTTTTGCAACACTAACACAAGTGCGAAAAGTGGTTTTGCAACACAAACGCAAGTGTAAAAGTGGTTTTGCAACACCAACACAAGTGAGACAAATGGTTTTGCAACAATAACACAAGTGCAAAAAGTGGTTTTCAACACTAACACAAGTGCAAAAAGTGGTTTTGCAACACTAACACAAGTGCGAAAAGTGGTTTTGCAACACAAACGCAAGTGTAAAAGTGGTTTTGCAACACCAACACAAGTGAGACAAATGGTTTTGCAACAATAACACAAGTGCAAAAAGTGGTTTTCAACGCCAGCACAAGTGCGTAAAGTGGTTCTGCAACACAAGCTCAAGTGTCGAAAGTGGTTTTCAATGCCAGCACAAGTGCAGAAAGTCGTTCTGCAACACTAGCTCAAGTGTGGAAAGTGGTTTTGCAACACCAACACAAGTGTAAAAGTGGTTTTGCAACACTACCACAAGTGTGAAAGTGGTTTTGCAACACGAGCACAAGTGCGATAAGAGGTTTTGCAACACAAACCCAATTGCGATTTGTGGTTTTCAACACTGGCACAAGTGCGAAAAGTGGTATTGCAACACGAACACAAGTGTGAAAAGTGGTTTTGCAACACTAAGACAAATGCGAATTGTGGTTTTCAACACTAACACAAGTGTGAAAAGTGGATTCGCAACACTAACACAAATGCAAAAAGTGGTTTACAACACCAGCACGAGTGCAGAAAGTGGTTTGCAACACTAACACAAGTGTCGAAAGTGGTTTTCAATGCCAGCACAAGTGTGGAAAGTGGTTTTGCAACAGCAACACAAGTGAGACAAATGGTTTGCAACACTAACACAAGTGCAAAAAGTGGTTTTGCAACACCAACACAAGTGAGACAAATGGTTTTGCAACAATAACACAAGTGCAAAAAGTGGTTTTCAACGCCAGCACAAGTGAGAAAAGTGGTTCTGCAACACAAGCTCTAGTCTGAAAAGTGGTTTTCAATGCCAGCACAAGTGCGGAAAATGGTTTTGCAACACTAACACAAGTGCAAAAAGTGGTTTTGCAACACCAACACAAGTGAGACAAATGGTTTTGCAACACTAACACAAGTGCAGAAAGTGGTTTTGCAACACCAACACAAGTGAGACAAATGGTTTTGCAACACTAACACAAGTGCAAAAAGTGGTTTTGCAACACTAACACAAGTGCGAAAAGTGGTTTTGCACCACAAACACAAGTGTAAAAGTGGTTTTGCAACACTACCACAAGTGTTAAAGTGGTTTTGCAACACGAGCACAAGTGCGATAAGAGGTTTTGCAACACAAACCCAATTGCGATTTGTGGTTTTCAACACTGGCACAAGTGCGAAAAGTGGTATTGCAACACGAACACAAGTGTGAAAAGTGGTTTTGCAACACTAAGACAAATGCGAATTGTGGTTTTCAACACCAACACAAGTGTGAAAAGTGGATTTGCAACACTAACACAAGTGCAAAAAGTGGTTTTCAATGCCAGCACAAGTGACAAAAGTGGTTCTGCAACACAAGCTCTAGTCTGCAAAGTGGTTTTCAATGCCAGCACAAGTGCGAAAAGTGGTTTTGCAACAGCAACACAAGTGAGACAAATGGTTTTGCAACACTAACACAAGTGCAAAAAGTGGTTTTGCAACACCAACACAAGTGAGACAAATGGTTTTACAACAATAACACAAGTGCAAAAAGTGATTTTCAATGCCAGCACAAGTGCGAAAAGTGGTTCTGCAACACAAGCTCAAGTGTGGAAAGTGGTTTCAATGCCAGCACAAGTGCAGACAGTCGTTCTGCAACACTAGCTCAAGTGTGGAAAGTGGTTTTAAACACCAGCACAAGTGCGGAAAATGGTTTTGCAACACTAACACAAGTGCAAAAAGTGGTTTTGCAACACCAACACAAGTGAGACAAATGGTTTTGCAACACTTACACAAGTGCAAAAAGTGGTTTTAAGCACTAACAGGAGTGCGAAAAGTGGTTTTCAACACTAGCAGATTTGCAAAACGTGGTTTTCAACGCCAGCACAAGTGCAGAAAGTGGTTTTGCAATACTACCACATGTGTGAAAAGTGGTTTTCAATGCCAGCACAAGTGTGGAAAGTGGTTTTGCAACACTAACACATGTTCAAAAAGTGGTTTTCAATGCCAGCACAAGTGCGGAAAATGGTTTTGCAACACCAACACAAGTGCAGAAAGTGGTTTTGAGCACTAACAGGTGTGTAAAGCGTGGTTTTCAACACTAGCAGATGTGCAAAAAGTGGTTTTCAATGCCAGCACCAGTGAGAAAAGTGGTTCTGCAACACAAGCGCTAGTCTGGAAAGTGGTTTTCAATGCCAGCACAAGTGCAGAAAGTGGTTTTGCAATACTACCACATGTGTGAAAAGTGGTTTTAAACACCACCACAAGTGCGATAAGAGGTTTTGCAACACTAACACAAGTGCGAAAAGTCGTTTTGCAACACTAACACAAGTGCAAAAAGTCGTTTTGCAACACTAACACAAGTGCAGAAAGTGGTTTTGAGCACTAACAGGAGCGCGAAAAGTGGTTTTCAACACTAGCAGATGTGCAAAAAGTGGTTTTCAATGCCAGCACCAGTGAGAAAAGTGGTTCTGCAACACAAGCTCTAGTCTGCAAAGTGGTTTTCAATGCCAGCACAAGTGCAAAAAGTGGTTCTGCAACACAAGCTCAAGTGTGGAAAGTGGTTTTAAACACCAGCACAAGTGCGGAAAATAGTTTTGCAACACTAACACAAGTGCAAAAAGTGGTTTTCAACACTAACACAAGTGCAAAAAGTGGTTTTGCAACACTAACACAAGTGCGAAAAGTGGTTTTGCAACACAAACGCAAGTGTAAAAGTGGTTTTGCAACACCAACACAAGTGAGACAAATGGTTTTGCAACAATAACACAAGTGCAAAAAGTGGTTTTCAACGCCAGCACAAGTGCGTAAAGTGGTTCTGCAACACAAGCTCAAGTGTCGAAAGTGGTTTTCAATGCCAGCACAAGTGCAGAAAGTCGTTCTGCAACACTAGCTCAAGTGTGGAAAGTGGTTTTAAACACCAGCACAAGTGCGGAAAATGGTTTTGCAACACTAACACAAGTGCAAAAAGTGGTTTTGCAACACAAACCCAATTGCGATTTGTGGTTTTCAACACTGGCACAAGTGCGAAAAGTGGTATTGCAACACGAACACAAGTGTGAAAAGTGGTTTTGCAACACTAAGACAAATGCGAATTGTGGTTTTCAACACTAACACAAGTGTGAAAAGTGGATTTGCAACACTAACACAAGTGTGAAAAGTCGTTTTGCAACACTAACACAAATGCAAAAAGTGGTTTACAACACCAGCACGAGTGCAGAAAGTGGTTTGCAACACTAACACAAGTGTCGAAAGTGGTTTTCAATGGCAGCACAAGTGTGGAAAGTGGTTATGCAACAGCAACACAAGTGAGACAAATGGTTTGCAACACTAACACAAGTGCAAAAAGTGGTTTTGCAACACCAACACAAGTGAGACAAATGGTTTTGCAACAATAACACAAGTGCAAAAAGTGGTTTTCAACGCCAGCACAAGTGAAAAAAGTGGTTCTGCAACACAAGCTCTAGTCTGGAAAGTGGTTTTCAATGCCAGCACAAGTGCGGAAAATGGTTTTGCAACACTAACACAAGTGCAAAAAGTGGTTTTGCAACACCAACACAAGTGAGACAAATGGTTTTGCAACACTAACACAAGTGCAAAAAGTGGTTTTGCAATACTAGCACATGTGTGAAAAGTGGTTTTCAATGCCAGCACAAGTGTGGAAAGTGGTTTTGCAACACTAACACAGGTGCAAAAAGTAGTTTTCAATGCCAGCACAAGTGAGAAAAGTGGTTCTGCAACACATGCTCTAGTCTAGAAAGTGGTTTTCAATGCCAGCACAAGTGCGGAAAATGGTTTTGCAACACAAACACAAGTGTAAAAGTGGTTTTGCAACACTACCACAAGTATGAAAGTGGTTTTGCAACACGAGCACAAGTGCGAAAAGTGGTATTGCAACACGAACACAAGTGTGAAAAGTGGTTTTGCAACACTAAGACAAATGCGAATTGTGGTTTTCAACACTAACACAGTGTGAAAAGTGGATTTGCAACACTAACACAAGTGGAAAACTGGTTTTGCAACACCAACACAAGTGAGACAAATGGTTTTGCAACACTAACACAAGTGCAGAAAGTGGTTTTAAGCACTAACAGGAGCGCGAAAAGTGGTTTTCAACACTAGCAGATGTGTGAAAAGTGGTTTTCAATGCCAGCACAAGTGTGGAAAGTGGTTTTGCAACATTAACACAAGTGCAAAAAGTGGTTTTCAATGCCAGCACAAGTGACAAAAGTGGTTCTGCAACACAAGCTCTAGTCTGGAAAGTGGTTTTCAATGCCAGCACAAGTGCGAAAAGTGGTTTTGCAACAGCAACACAAATGCGGAAAGTGGTTTTCAATGCCAGCACAGTACGGAAAGTAGTTCTACAACACTAGCTCAAGTGTGGAAAGTGGTTTTGCAACACTAACACAAGTGCAACAAGTGGTTTTCAACGCCAGCACAAGTGCGAAAACTGGTTCTGCAACACCAGCTCAAGTGTGGAAAGTGGTTTTAAACACCAGCACAAGTGCGGAAAATGGTTTTGCAACACTAACACAAGTGCGAAAAGTCATTTTGCAACACTAAGACAAATGCGAATTGTGGTTTTCAACACTAGCGCAAGTGTAAAAAGTGGATTTGCAACACTAACACAAGTGTGAAAAGTCGTTTGGCAACACTAACACAAGTGCAAAAAGTGGTTTTCAATGCCAGCACAAGTGACAAAAGTGGTTCTGCAACACAAGCTCTAGTCTAGAAAGTGGTTTTCAATGCCAGCGCAAGTGCGGAAAATGGTTTTGCAACAGAAACACAAGTGTAAAAGTGGTTTTGCAACACTACCACAAGTGTGAAAGTGGTTTTGCAACACGAGCACAAGTGCGATAAGAGGTTTTGCAACACAAACCCAATTGCGATTTGTGGTTTTCAACACTGGCACAAGTGCGAAAAGTGGTATTGCAACACGAACACAAGTGTGAAAAGTGGTTTTGCAACACTAAGACAAATGCGAATTGTGGTTTTCAACACTAACACAAGTGTGAAAAGTGGATTTGCAACACTAACACAAGTGCAAAAAGTGGATTTCAATGCCAGCACAAGTGAGAAAAGTGGTTCTGCAACACAAACTCTTGTCTGGAAAGTGGTTTTCAATGCCAGCACAAGTGCGGAAAATGGTTTTGCAACACTAACACAAGTGGAAAAAGTGGTTTTGCAAGACCAACACAAGTGAGACAAATGGTTTTGCAACACTAACACAAGTGCAGAAAGTGGTTTTAAGCACTAACAGGAGCGCGAAAAGTGGTTTTCAACACTAGCAGATGTGTGAAAAGTGGTTTTCAATGCCAGCACAAGTGTGGAAAGTGGTTTTGCAACATTAACACAAGTGCAAAAAGTGGTTTTCAATGCCAGCACAAGTGACAAAAGTGGTTCTGCAACACAAGCTCTAGTCTGGAAAGTGGTTTTCAATGCCAGCACAAGTGCGAAAAGTGGTTTTGCAACAGCAACACAAATGCGGAAAGTGGTTTTCAATGCCAGCACAAGTACGGAAAGTAGTTCTGCAACACTAGCTCAAGTGTGGAAAGTGGTTTTGCAACACTAACACAAGTGCAAAAAGTGGTTTTCAACGCCAGCACAAGTGCGAAAACTGGTTCTGCAACACAAGCTCAAGTGTGGAAAGTGGTTTTAAACACCAGCACAAGTGCGGAAAATGGTTTTGCAACACTAACACAAGTGCGAAAAGTCATTTTGCAACACTAAGACAAATGCGAATTGTGGTTTTCAACACGAGCGCAAGTGTAAAAAGTGGATTTGCAACACTAACACAAGTGTGAAAAGTCGTTTTGCAACACTAACACAAGTGCAAAAAGTGGTTTTCAATGCCAGCACAAGTGACAAAGGTGGTTCTGCAACACAAGCTCTAGTCTGGAAAGTGTTTTTCAATGCCAGCACAAGTGCGAAAAGTGGTTTTGCAACAGCAACACAAGTGTGGAAAGTGGTTTTCAATGCCAGCACAAGTGCGGAAAGTAGTTCTGCAACACTAGGTCAAGTGTGGAAAGTCGTTTTGCAACACTAACACAAGTGCAGAAAGTCGTTTTGCAACACTAACACAAGTGCAGAAAGTGGTTTTGAGCACTAACAGGAGCGCGAAAAGTGGTTTTCAACACTAGCAGATGTGCAAAAAGTGGTTTTCAATGCCAGCACCAGTGAGAAAAGTGGTTCTGCAACACAAGCTCTAGTCTGGAAAGTGGTTTTCAATGCCAGCACAAGTGCAAAAAGTTGTTTTGCAACAGCAACACAAGTGAGACAAATGGTTTTGCAACACTAACACAAGTGCAAAAAGTGGTTTTCAACGCCAGCACAAGTACGAAAAGTGGTTCTGCAACACAAGCTCAAGTGTGGAAAGTGGTTTTAAACACCAGCACAAGTGCGGAAAATGGTTTTGCAACACTAACACAAGTGCAAAAAGTGGTTTTCAACACTAACACAAGTGCAAAAAGTGGTTTTGCAACACTAACACAAGTGCGAAAAGTGGTTTTGCAACATAAACGCAAGTGTAAAAGTGGTTTTGCAACACCAACACAAGTGAGACAAATGGTTTTGCAACAATAACACAAGTGCAAAAAGTGGTATTGCAACACGAACACAAGTGTGAAAAGTGGTTTTGCAACACAAACCCAATTGCGATTTGTGGTTTTCAACACTGGCACAAGTGCGAAAAGTGGTATTGCAACACGAACACAAGTGTGAAAAGTGGTTTTGCAACACTAAGACAAATGCGAATTGTGGTTTTCAACACTAACACAAGTGTGAAAAGTGGTTTTGCAACACAAACGCAAGTGTAAAAGTCGTTTTGCAACACCAACACAAGTGAGACAAATGGTTTTGCAACAATAACACAAGTGCAAAAAGTGGTTTTCAACGCCAGCACAAGTGCGTAAAGTGGTTCTGCAACACCAGCTCAAGTGTGGAAAGTGGTTTTAAACACCAGCACAAGTGCGGAAAATGGTTTTGCAACACTAACACAAGTGCAAAAAGTGGTTTTGCAACACCAACACAAGTGTAAAAGTGGTTTTGCAACACGAGCACAAGTGCGATAAGAGGTTTTGCAACACAAACCCAATTGCGATTTGTGGTTTTCAACACTGGCACAAGTGCGAAAAGTGGTATTGCAACACGAACACAAGTGTGAAAAGTGGTTTTGCAACACTAAGACAAATGCGAATTGTGGTTTTCAACACTAACACAAGTGTGAAAAGTGGATTTGCAACACTAACACAAGTGTGAAAAGTCGTTTTGCAACACTAACACAAATGCAAAAAGTGGTTTACAACACCAGCACGAGTGCAGAAAGTGGTTTGCAACACTAACACAAGTGTCGAAAGTGGTTTTCAATGCCAGCACAAGTGTGGAAAGTGGTTTTGCAACAGCAACACAAGTGAGACAAATGGTTTGCAACACTAACACAAGTGCAAAAAGTGGTTTTGCAACACCAACACAAGTGAGAAAAATGGTTTTGCAACAATAACACAAGTGCAAAAAGTGGTTTTCAACGCCAGCACAAGTGAGAAAAGTGGTTCTGCAACACAAGCTCTAGTCTGGAAAGTGGTTTTCAATGCCAGCACAAGTGCGGAAAATGGTTTTGCAACACTAACACAAGTGCAAAAAGTGGTTTTGCAACACCAACACAAGTGAGACAAATGGTTTTGCAACACTAACACAAGTGCAGAAAGTGGTTTTGCAACAACAACACAAGTGAGACAAATGGTTTTGCAACACTAACACAAGTGCAAAAAGTGGTTTTGCAACACTAACACAAGTGCGAAAAGTGGTTTTGCACCACAAACACAAGTGTAAAAGTGGTTTTGCAACACTACCACAAGTGTTAAAGTGGTTTTGCAACACGAGCACAAGTGCGATAAGAGGTTTTGCAACACAAACCCAATTGCGATTTGTGGTTTTCAACACTGGCACAAGTGCGAAAAGTGGTATTGCAACACGAACACACGTGTGAAAAGTGGATTTGCAACACTAACACAAGTGTGAAAAGTCGTTTTGCAACACTAACACAAGTGCAAAAAGTGGTTTACAACACCAGCACGAGTGCAGAAAGTGGTTTGCAACACTAACACAAGTGTCGAAAGTGGTTTTCAATGCCAGCACAAGTGTGGCAAGTGGTTTTTCAACACTAACACAAGTGCAAAAAGTGCTTTTCAACACTAGCAGATGTGCAAAACGTGGTTTTCAACGCAAGCACAAGTGCAGAAAGTGATTTTGCAATACTAGTACATGTGTGAAAATTGGTTTTCAATGCCAGCACAAGTGTGGAAGGTGGTTTTGCAACCCTAACGCAAGTGCAAAAAGTGGTTTTCAATGCCAGCACAAGTGAGAAAAGTGGTTCTGCAACACAAGCTCTAGTCTGGAAAGTCGTTTTCAATGCCAGCACAAGTGCGAAAAGTGGTTTTGCAACAGCAACACAAGTGAGACAAATGGTTTGCAACACTAACACAAGTGCAAAAAGTGGTTTTGCAACACCAACACAAGTGAGACAAATGGTTTTGCAACACTAACACAAGTGCAGAAAGTGGTTTTAAGCACTAACAGGAGCGCGAAAAGTGGTTTTCAACACTAGCAGATGTGTGAAAAGTGGTTTTCAATGCCAGCACAAGTGTGGAAAGTGGTTTTGCAACATTAACACAAGTGTAAAAAGTGGTTTTCAATGCCAGCACAAGTGACAAAAGTGGTTCTGCAACACAAGCTCTAGTCTGGAAAGTGATTTTCAATGCCAGCACAAGTGCGAAAAGTGGTTTTGCAACAGCAACACAAATGCGGAAAGTGGTTTTCAATGCCAGCAAAAGTACGGAAAGTAGTTCTGCAACACTAACACAAGTGCAAAAAGTGGTTTTCAACGCCAGCACAAGTGCGAGCACTCGTTTTGCAACACAAGCTCAAGTGTGGAAAGTGGTTTTAAACACCAGCACAAGTGCGGAAAATGGTTTTGCAACACTAACACAAGTGCGAAAAGTCATTTTGCAACACTAAGACAAATGCGAATTGTGGTTTTCAACACTAGCGCAAGTGTAAAAAGTGGATTTGCAACACTAACACAAGTGTGAAAAGTCGTTTTGCAACACTAACACAAGTGCAAAAAGTGGTTTTCAATGCCAGCACAAGTGACAAAGGTGGTTCTGCAACACAAGCTCTAGTCTGGAAAGTGTTTTTCAATGCCAGCACAAGTGCGAAAAGTGGTTTTGCAACAGCAACACAAGTGTGGAAAGTGGTTTTCAATGCCAGCACAAGTGCGGAAAGTAGTTCTGCAACACTAACACAAGTGCGAAAAGTCGTTTTGCAACACTAACACAAGTGCAAAAAGTCGTTTTGCAACACTAACACAAGTGCAGAAAGTGGTTTTGAGCACTAACAGGAGCGCGAAAAGTGGTTTTCAACACTAGCAGATGTGCAAAAAGTGGTTTTCAATGCCAGCACCAGTAAGAAAAGTGGTTCTGCAACACAAGCTCTAGTCTGGAAAGTGGTTTTCAATGCCAGCACAAGTGCAAAAAGGTTGTTTTGCAACAGCAACACAAGTGAGACAAATGGTTTTGCAACACTAACACAAGTGCAAAAAGTGGTTTTCAACGCCAGCACAAGTACGAAAAGTGGTTCTGCAACACAATCTCAAGTGTGGAAAGTGGTTTTAAACACCAGCACAAGTGCGGAAAATGGTTTTGCAACACTAACACAAGTGCAAAAAGTGGTTTTCAACACTAACACAAGTGCGAAAAGTGGTTTTGCAACACAAACGCATGTGTAAAAGTGGTTTTGCAACACCAACACAAGTGAGACAAATGGTTTTGCAACAATAACACAAGTGCAAAAAGTGGTTTTCAACGCCAGCACAAGTGCGTAAAGTGGTTCTGCAACACAAGCTCAAGTGTCGAAAGTGGTTTTCAATGCCAGCACAAGTGCAGAAAGTCGTTCTGCAACACTAGCTCAAGTGTGGAAGTGGTTTTAAACACCAGCACAAGTGCGGAAAATGGTTTTGCAACACTAACACAAGTGCAAAAAGTGGTTTTGCAACACCAACACAAGTGTAAAAGTGGTTTTGCAACACTACCACAAGTGTGAAAGTGGTTTTGCAACACGAGCACAAGTGCGATAAGAGGTTTTGCAACACAAACCCAATTGCGATTTGTGGTTTTCAACACTGGCACAAGTGCGAAAAGTGGTATTGCAACACGAACACAAGTGTGAAAAGTGGTTTTGCAACACTAAGACAAATGCGAATTGTGGTTTTCAACACTAACACAAGTGTGAAAAGTGGATTTGCAACACTAACACAAGTGTGAAAAGTCGTTTTGCAACACTAACACAAATGCAAAAAGTGATTTACAACACCAGCACGAGTGCAGAAAGTGGTTTGCAACACTAACACAAGTGTCGAAAGTGGTTTTCAATGGCAGCACAAGTGTGGAAAGTGGTTTTGCAACAGCAACACAAGTGAGACAAATGGTTTGCAACACTAACACAAGTCCAAAAAGTGGTTTTGCAACACCAACACAAGTGAGACAAATGGTTTTGCAACAATAACACAAGTGCAAAAAGTGGTTTTCAACGCCAGCACAAGTGAGAAAAGTGGTTCTGCAACACAAGCTCTAGTCTGGAAAGTGGTTTTCAATGCCAGCACAAGTGCGGAAAATGGTTTTGCAACACTAAGACAAGTGCAAAAAGTGGTTTTGCAACACCAACACAAGTGAGACAAATGGTTTTGCAACACTAACACAAGTGCAGAAAGTGGTTTTGCAACACCAACACAAGTGTGACAAATGGTTTTGCAACACTAACACAAGTGCAAAAAGTGGTTTTGCAACACTAACACAAGTGCGAAAAGTGGGTTTGCACCACAAACACAAGTGTAAAAGTGGTTTTGCAACACTACCACAAGTGTTAAAGTGGTTTTGCAACACGAGCACAAGTGCGATAAGAGGTTTTGCAACACAAACCCAATTGCGATTTGTGGTTTTCAACACTGGCACAAGTGTGAAAAGTGGATTTGCAACACTAACACAAGTGTGACAAGTCGTTTTGCAACACTAACACAAGTGCAAAAAGTGGTTTACAACACCAGCACGAGTGCAGAAAGTGGTTTGCAACACTAACACAAGTGTCGAAAGTGGTTTTCAATGCCAGCACAAGTGTGGCAAGTGGTTTTTCAACACTAACACAAGTGCAAAAAGTGCTTTTCAACACTAGCAGATGTGCAAAACGTGGTTTTCAACGCAAGCACAAGTGCAGAAAGTGATTTTGCAATACTAGTACATGTGTGAAAATTGGTTTTCAATGCCAGCACAAGTGTGGAAGGTGGTTTTGCAACCCTAACGCAAGTGCAAAAAGTGGTTTTCAATGCCAGCACAAGTGAGAAAAGTGGTTCTGCAACACAAGCTCTAGTCTGGAAAGTCGTTTTCAATGCCAGCACAAGTGCGAAAAGTGGTTTTGCAACAGCAACACAAGTGAGACAAATGGTTTGCAACACTAACACAAGTGCAAAAAGTGGTTTTGCAACACCAACACAAGTGAGACAAATGGTTTTGCAACAATAACACAAGTGCGAAAAGTGGTTTTGCAACACAAACACAAGTGTAAAAGTGGTTTTTAACGCCAGCACAAGTGCAGAAAGTGGTTTTGCAATACTAGCACATGTGTGAAAAATGGTTTTCAATGCCAGCACAAGTGTGGAAAGTGGTTTTGCAACATTAAAACAAGTGCAAAAAGTGGTTTTCAATGCCAGCACAAGTGACAAAAGTGGTTCTGCAACACAAGCTCTCGTCTGGAAAGTGGTTTTCAATGCTAGCACAAGTGTAGAAAGTGGTTTTGCAACACTAACACAAGTGCAAAAAGTGGTTTTCAATGCCAGCACAAGTGCGGAAAATGGTTTTGCAACACTAACACAAGTGCAAAAAGTGGTTTTGCAACACCAACACAAGTGAAACAAATGGTTTTGCAACACTAACTCAAGTGCAGAAAGTGGTTTTGAGCACTAACAGGAGCGTAAAAAGTGGTTTTCAACACTAGCAGATGTGCAAAAAGTGGTTTTCAACGCCAGCACAAGTGCAGAAAGTGATTTTGCAATACTAGCACATGTGTGAAAAGAGGTTTTCAATGACAGCACAAGTGTGGAAAGTGGTTTTGCAACACTAACACAAGTGCAGAAAGTGGTTTTGCAATAATAACACAAGTGCAGAAAGTGGTTTTCAATGCCAGCACAAGTGCAGAAAGTGATTTTGCAATACTAGCACATGTGTGAAAAGAGGTTTTCAATGACAGCACAAGTGTGGAAAGTGGTTTTGCAACACTAACACAAGTGCAAAAAGTGGTTTTCAATGCCAGCACAAGTGAGAAAAGTGGTTCTGCAAGACAAGCTCTAGTCTGGAAAGTGGTTTTCAATGCCAGCACAAGTGCGAAAAGTGGATTTGCAACAGCAACACAAATGCGGAAAGTGGTTTTCAATGCCAGCACAAGTACGGAAAGTAGTTCTGCAACACTAGCTCAAGTGTGGAAAGTGGTTTTGCAACATAAACACAAGTGCAAAAAGTGGTTTTCAACGCCAGCACAAGTGCGAAAACTGGATCTGCAACACAAGCTCAAGTGTGGAAAGTGGTTTTAAACACCAGCACAAGTGCGGAAAATGGTTTTGCAACACTAACACAAGTGCGAAAAGTCATTTTGCAACACTAAGACAAATGCGAATTGTGGTTTTCAACACTAGCGCAAGTGTAAAAAGTGGATTTGCAACACTAACACAAGTGTGAAAAGTCGTTTTGCAACACTAACACAAGTGCAAAAAGTGGTTTTCAATGCCAGCACAAGTGACAAAGGTGGTTCTGCAACACAAGCTCTAGTCTGGAAAGTGGTTTTCAATGCCAGCACAAGTGCGAAAAGTGGTTTTGCAACAGCAACACAAGTGTGGAAAGTGGTTTTCAATGCCAGCACAAGTGCGGAAAGTAGTTCTGCAACACTAGGTCAAGTGTGGAAAGTGGTTTTAAACACCAACACAAGTGCGATAAGAGGTTTTGCAACACTAACACAAGTGCGAAAAGTCGTTTTGCAACACTAACACAAGTGCAAAAAGTCGTTTTGCAACACTAACACAAGTGCAGAAAGTGGTTTTGAGCACTAACAGGAGCGCGAAAAGTGGTTTTCAACACTAGCAGATGTGCAAAAAGTGGTTTTCAATGCCAGCACCAGTGAGAAAAGTGGTTCTGCAACACAAGCTCTAGTCTGGAAAGTGGTTTTCAATGCCAGCACAAGTGCAAAAAGTTGTTTTGCAACACTAACACAAGTGCGAAAAGTGGTTTTGCAACACAAACGCAAGTGTAAAAGTGGTTTTGCAACACCAACACAAGTGAGACAAATGGTTTTGCAACAATAACACAAGTGCAAAAAGTGGTTTTCAACACTAACACAAGTGCAAAAAGTGGTTTTGCAACACTAACACAAGTGCGAAAAGTGGTTTTGCAACACAAACGCAAGTGTAAAAGTGGTTTTGCAACACCAACACAAGTGAGACAAATGGTTTTGCAACAATAACACAAGTGCAAAAAGTGGTTTTCAACGCCAGCACAAGTGCGTAAAGTGGTTCTGCAACACAAGCTCAAGTGTCGAAAGTGGTTTTCAATGCCAGCACAAGTGCAGAAAGTCGTTCTGCAACACCAGCTCAAGTGTGGAAAGTGGTTTTGCAACACCAACACAAGTGTAAAAGTGGTTTTGCAACACTACCACAAGTGTGAAAGTGGTTTTGCAACACGAGCACAAGTGCGATAAGAGGTTTTGCAACACAAACCCAATTGCGATTTGTGGTTTTCAACACTGGCACAAGTGCGAAAAGTGGTATTGCAACACGAACACAAGTGTGAAAAGTGGTTTTGCAACACTAAGACAAATGCGAATTGTGGTTTTCAACACTAACACAAGTGTGAAAAGTGGATTCGCAACACTAACACAAGTGTGAAAAGTCGTTTTGCAACACTAACACAAATGCAAAAAGTGGTTTACAACACCAGCACGAGTGCAGAAAGTGGTTTGCAACACTAACACAAGTGTCGAAAGTGGTTTTCAATGCCAGCACAAGTGTGGAAAGTGGTTTTGCAACAGCAACACAAGTGAGACAAATGGTTTGCAACACTAACACAAGTGCAAAAAGTGGTTTTGCAACACCAACACAAGTGAGACAAATGGTTTTGCAACAATAACACAAGTGCAAAAAGTGGTTTTCAACGCCAGCACAAGTGAGAAAAGTGGTTCTGCAACACAAGCTCTAGTCTGAAAAGTGGTTTTCAATGCCAGCACAAGTGCGGAAAATGGTTTTGCAACACTAACACAAGTGCAAAAAGTGGTTTTGCAACACCAACACAAGTGAGACAAATGGTTTTGCAACACTAACACAAGTGCAGAAAGTGGTTTTGCAACACCAACACAAGTGAGACAAATGGTTTTGCAACACTAACACAAGTGCAAAAAGTGGTTTTGCAACACTAACACAAGTGCGAAAAGTGGTTTTGCACCACAAACACAAGTGTAAAAGTGGTTTTGCAACACTACCACAAGTGTTAAAGTGGTTTTGCAACACGAGCACAAGTGCGATAAGAGGTTTTGCAACACAAACCCAATTGCGATTTGTGGTTTTCAACACTGGCACAAGTGCGAAAAGTGGTATTGCAACACGAACACAAGTGTGAAAAGTGGTTTTGCAACACTAAGACAAATGCGAATTGTGGTTTTCAACACCAACACAAGTGTGAAAAGTGGATTTGCAACACTAACACAAGTGCAAAAAGTGGTTTTCAATGCCAGCACAAGTGACAAAAGTGGTTCTGCAACACAAGCTCTAGTCTGCAAAGTGGTTTTCAATGCCAGCACAAGTGCGAAAAGTGGTTTTGCAACAGCAACACAAGTGAGACAAATGGTTTTGCAACACTAACACAAGTGCAAAAAGTGGTTTTGCAACACCAACACAAGTGAGACAAATGGTTTTACAACAATAACACAAGTGCAAAAAGTGATTTTCAATGCCAGCACAAGTGCGAAAAGTGGTTCTGCAACACAAGCTCAAGTGTGGAAAGTGGTTTCAATGCCAGCACAAGTGCAGACAGTCGTTCTGCAACACTAGCTCAAGTGTGGAAAGTGGTTTTAAACACCAGCACAAGTGCGGAAAATGGTTTTGCAACACTAACACAAGTGCAAAAAGTGGTTTTGCAACACCAACACAAGTGAGACAAATGGTTTTGCAACACTTACACAAGTGCAAAAAGTGGTTTTAAGCACTAACAGGAGTGCGAAAAGTGGTTTTCAACACTAGCAGATTTGCAAAACGTGGTTTTCAACGCCAGCACAAGTGCAGAAAGTGGTTTTGCAATACTACCACATGTGTGAAAAGTGGTTTTCAATGCCAGCACAAGTGTGGAAAGTGGTTTTGCAACACTAACACATGTTCAAAAAGTGGTTTTCAATGCCAGCACAAGTGCGGAAAATGGTTTTGCAACACCAACACAAGTGCAGAAAGTGGTTTTGAGCACTAACAGGTGTGTAAAGCGTGGTTTTCAACACTAGCAGATGTGCAAAAAGTGGTTTTCAATGCCAGCACCAGTGAGAAAAGTGGTTCTGCAACACAAGCGCTAGTCTGGAAAGTGGTTTTCAATGCCAGCACAAGTGCAGAAAGTGGTTTTGCAATACTACCACATGTGTGAAAAGTGGTTTTAAACACCACCACAAGTGCGATAAGAGGTTTTGCAACACTAACACAAGTGCGAAAAGTCGTTTTGCAACACTAACACAAGTGCAAAAAGTCGTTTTGCAACACTAACACAAGTGCAGAAAGTGGTTTTGAGCACTAACAGGAGCGCGAAAAGTGGTTTTCAACACTAGCAGATGTGCAAAAAGTGGTTTTCAATGCCAGCACCAGTGAGAAAAGTGGTTCTGCAACACAAGCTCTAGTCTGCAAAGTGGTTTTCAATGCCAGCACAAGTGCAAAAAGTGGTTCTGCAACACAAGCTCAAGTGTGGAAAGTGGTTTTAAACACCAGCACAAGTGCGGAAAATAGTTTTGCAACACTAACACAAGTGCAAAAAGTGGTTTTCAACACTAACACAAGTGCAAAAAGTGGTTTTGCAACACTAACACAAGTGCGAAAAGTGGTTTTGCAACACAAACGCAAGTGTAAAAGTGGTTTTGCAACACCAACACAAGTGAGACAAATGGTTTTGCAACAATAACACAAGTGCAAAAAGTGGTTTTCAACGCCAGCACAAGTGCGTAAAGTGGTTCTGCAACACAAGCTCAAGTGTCGAAAGTGGTTTTCAATGCCAGCACAAGTGCAGAAAGTCGTTCTGCAACACTAGCTCAAGTGTGGAAAGTGGTTTTAAACACCAGCACAAGTGCGGAAAATGGTTTTGCAACACTAACACAAGTGCAAAAAGTGGTTTTGCAACACAAACCCAATTGCGATTTGTGGTTTTCAACACTGGCACAAGTGCGAAAAGTGGTATTGCAACACGAACACAAGTGTGAAAAGTGGTTTTGCAACACTAAGACAAGTGTGACAAGTCGTTTTGCAACACTAACACAAGTGCAAAAAGTGGTTTACAACACCAGCACGAGTGCAGAAAGTGGTTTGCAACACTAACACAAGTGTCGAAAGTGGTTTTCAATGCCAGCACAAGTGTGGCAAGTGGTTTTTCAACACTAACACAAGTGCAAAAAGTGCTTTTCAACACTAGCAGATGTGCAAAACGTGGTTTTCAACGCAAGCACAAGTGCAGAAAGTGATTTTGCAATACTAGTACATGTGTGAAAATTGGTTTTCAATGCCAGCACAAGTGTGGAAGGTGGTTTTGCAACCCTAACGCAAGTGCAAAAAGTGGTTTTCAATGCCAGCACAAGTGAGAAAAGTGGTTCTGCAACACAAGCTCTAGTCTGGAAAGTCGTTTTCAATGCCAGCACAAGTGCGAAAAGTGGTTTTGCAACAGCAACACAAGTGAGACAAATGGTTTGCAACACTAACACAAGTGCAAAAAGTGGTTTTGCAACACCAACACAAGTGAGACAAATGGTTTTGCAACAATAACACAAGTGCGAAAAGTGGTTTTGCAACACAAACACAAGTGTAAAAGTGGTTTTTAACGCCAGCACAAGTGCAGAAAGTGGTTTTGCAATACTAGCACATGTGTGAAAAATGGTTTTCAATGCCAGCACAAGTGTGGAAAGTGGTTTTGCAACATTAAAACAAGTGCAAAAAGTGGTTTTCAATGCCAGCACAAGTGACAAAAGTGGTTCTGCAACACAAGCTCTCATCTGGAAAGTGGTTTTCAATGCTAGCACAAGTGTAGAAAGTGGTTTTGCAACACTAACACAAGTGCAAAAAGTGGTTTTCAATGCCAGCACAAGTGCGGAAAATGGTTTTGCAACACTAACACAAGTGCAAAAAGTGGTTTTGCAACACCAACACAAGTGAAACAAATGGTTTTGCAACACTAACTCAAGTGCAGAAAGTGGTTTTGAGCACTAACAGGAGCGTAAAAAGTGGTTTTCAACACTAGCAGATGTGCAAAAAGTGGTTTTCAACGCCAGCACAAGTGCAGAAAGTGATTTTGCAATACTAGCACATGTGTGAAAAGAGGTTTTCAATGACAGCACAAGTGTGGAAAGTGGTTTTGCAACACTAACACAAGTGCAGAAAGTGGTTTTGCAATAATAACACAAGTGCAGAAAGTGGTTTTCAATGCCAGCACAAGTGCAGAAAGTGATTTTGCAATACTAGCACATGTGTGAAAAGAGGTTTTCAATGACAGCACAAGTGTGGAAAGTGGTTTTGCAACACTAACACAAGTGCAAAAAGTGGTTTTCAATGCCAGCACAAGTGAGAAAAGTGGTTCTGCAAGACAAGCTCTAGTCTGGAAAGTGGTTTTCAATGCCAGCACAAGTGCGAAAAGTGGATTTGCAACAGCAACACAAATGCGGAAAGTGGTTTTCAATGCCAGCACAAGTACGGAAAGTAGTTCTGCAACACTAGCTCAAGTGTGGAAAGTGGTTTTGCAACATAAACACAAGTGCAAAAAGTGGTTTTCAACGCCAGCACAAGTGCGAAAACTGGATCTGCAACACAAGCTCAAGTGTGGAAAGTGGTTTTAAACACCAGCACAAGTGCGGAAAATGGTTTTGCAACACTAACACAAGTGCGAAAAGTCATTTTGCAACACTAAGACAAATGCGAATTGTGGTTTTCAACACTAGCGCAAGTGTAAAAAGTGGATTTGCAACACTAACACAAGTGTGAAAAGTCGTTTTGCAACACTAACACAAGTGCAAAAAGTGGTTTTCAATGCCAGCACAAGTGACAAAGGTGGTTCTGCAACACAAGCTCTAGTCTGGAAAGTGGTTTTCAATGCCAGCACAAGTGCGAAAAGTGGTTTTGCAACAGCAACACAAGTGTGGAAAGTGGTTTTCAATGCCAGCACAAGTGCGGAAAGTAGTTCTGCAACACTAGGTCAAGTGTGGAAAGTGGTTTTAAACACCAACACAAGTGCGATAAGAGGTTTTGCAACACTAACACAAGTGCGAAAAGTCGTTTTGCAACACTAACACAAGTGCAAAAAGTCGTTTTGCAACACTAACACAAGTGCAGAAAGTGGTTTTGAGCACTAACAGGAGCGCGAAAAGTGGTTTTCAACACTAGCAGATGTGCAAAAAGTGGTTTTCAATGCCAGCACCAGTGAGAAAAGTGGTTCTGCAACACAAGCTCTAGTCTGGAAAGTGGTTTTCAATGCCAGCACAAGTGCAAAAAGTTGTTTTGCAACACTAACACAAGTGCGAAAAGTGGTTTTGCAACACAAACGCAAGTGTAAAAGTGGTTTTGCAACACCAACACAAGTGAGACAAATGGTTTTGCAACAATAACACAAGTGCAAAAAGTGGTTTTCAACACTAACACAAGTGCAAAAAGTGGTTTTGCAACACTAACACAAGTGCGAAAAGTGGTTTTGCAACACAAACGCAAGTGTAAAAGTGGTTTTGCAACACCAACACAAGTGAGACAAATGGTTTTGCAACAATAACACAAGTGCAAAAAGTGGTTTTCAACGCCAGCACAAGTGCGTAAAGTGGTTCTGCAACACAAGCTCAAGTGTCGAAAGTGGTTTTCAATGCCAGCACAAGTGCAGAAAGTCGTTCTGCAACACCAGCTCAAGTGTGGAAAGTGGTTTTGCAACACCAACACAAGTGTAAAAGTGGTTTTGCAACACTACCACAAGTGTGAAAGTGGTTTTGCAACACGAGCACAAGTGCGATAAGAGGTTTTGCAACACAAACCCAATTGCGATTTGTGGTTTTCAACACTGGCACAAGTGCGAAAAGTGGTATTGCAACACGAACACAAGTGTGAAAAGTGGTTTTGCAACACTAAGACAAATGCGAATTGTGGTTTTCAACACTAACACAAGTGTGAAAAGTGGATTCGCAACACTAACACAAGTGTGAAAAGTCGTTTTGCAACACTAACACAAATGCAAAAAGTGGTTTACAACACCAGCACGAGTGCAGAAAGTGGTTTGCAACACTAACACAAGTGTCGAAAGTGGTTTTCAATGCCAGCACAAGTGTGGAAAGTGGTTTTGCAACAGCAACACAAGTGAGACAAATGGTTTGCAACACTAACACAAGTGCAAAAAGTGGTTTTGCAACACCAACACAAGTGAGACAAATGGTTTTGCAACAATAACACAAGTGCAAAAAGTGGTTTTCAACGCCAGCACAAGTGAGAAAAGTGGTTCTGCAACACAAGCTCTAGTCTGAAAAGTGGTTTTCAATGCCAGCACAAGTGCGGAAAATGGTTTTGCAACACTAACACAAGTGCAAAAAGTGGTTTTGCAACACCAACACAAGTGAGACAAATGGTTTTGCAACACTAACACAAGTGCAGAAAGTGGTTTTGCAACACCAACACAAGTGAGACAAATGGTTTTGCAACACTAACACAAGTGCAAAAAGTGGTTTTGCAACACTAACACAAGTGCGAAAAGTGGTTTTGCACCACAAACACAAGTGTAAAAGTGGTTTTGCAACACTACCACAAGTGTTAAAGTGGTTTTGCAACACGAGCACAAGTGCGATAAGAGGTTTTGCAACACAAACCCAATTGCGATTTGTGGTTTTCAACACTGGCACAAGTGCGAAAAGTGGTATTGCAACACGAACACAAGTGTGAAAAGTGGTTTTGCAACACTAAGACAAATGCGAATTGTGGTTTTCAACACCAACACAAGTGTGAAAAGTGGATTTGCAACACTAACACAAGTGCAAAAAGTGGTTTTCAATGCCAGCACAAGTGACAAAAGTGGTTCTGCAACACAAGCTCTAGTCTGCAAAGTGGTTTTCAATGCCAGCACAAGTGCGAAAAGTGGTTTTGCAACAGCAACACAAGTGAGACAAATGGTTTTGCAACACTAACACAAGTGCAAAAAGTGGTTTTGCAACACCAACACAAGTGAGACAAATGGTTTTACAACAATAACACAAGTGCAAAAAGTGATTTTCAATGCCAGCACAAGTGCGAAAAGTGGTTCTGCAACACAAGCTCAAGTGTGGAAAGTGGTTTCAATGCCAGCACAAGTGCAGACAGTCGTTCTGCAACACTAGCTCAAGTGTGGAAAGTGGTTTTAAACACCAGCACAAGTGCGGAAAATGGTTTTGCAACACTAACACAAGTGCAAAAAGTGGTTTTGCAACACCAACACAAGTGAGACAAATGGTTTTGCAACACTTACACAAGTGCAAAAAGTGGTTTTAAGCACTAACAGGAGTGCGAAAAGTGGTTTTCAACACTAGCAGATTTGCAAAACGTGGTTTTCAACGCCAGCACAAGTGCAGAAAGTGGTTTTGCAATACTACCACATGTGTGAAAAGTGGTTTTCAATGCCAGCACAAGTGTGGAAAGTGGTTTTGCAACACTAACACATGTTCAAAAAGTGGTTTTCAATGCCAGCACAAGTGCGGAAAATGGTTTTGCAACACCAACACAAGTGCAGAAAGTGGTTTTGAGCACTAACAGGTGTGTAAAGCGTGGTTTTCAACACTAGCAGATGTGCAAAAAGTGGTTTTCAATGCCAGCACCAGTGAGAAAAGTGGTTCTGCAACACAAGCGCTAGTCTGGAAAGTGGTTTTCAATGCCAGCACAAGTGCAGAAAGTGGTTTTGCAATACTACCACATGTGTGAAAAGTGGTTTTAAACACCACCACAAGTGCGATAAGAGGTTTTGCAACACTAACACAAGTGCGAAAAGTCGTTTTGCAACACTAACACAAGTGCAAAAAGTCGTTTTGCAACACTAACACAAGTGCAGAAAGTGGTTTTGAGCACTAACAGGAGCGCGAAAAGTGGTTTTCAACACTAGCAGATGTGCAAAAAGTGGTTTTCAATGCCAGCACCAGTGAGAAAAGTGGTTCTGCAACACAAGCTCTAGTCTGCAAAGTGGTTTTCAATGCCAGCACAAGTGCAAAAAGTGGTTCTGCAACACAAGCTCAAGTGTGGAAAGTGGTTTTAAACACCAGCACAAGTGCGGAAAATAGTTTTGCAACACTAACACAAGTGCAAAAAGTGGTTTTCAACACTAACACAAGTGCAAAAAGTGGTTTTGCAACACTAACACAAGTGCGAAAAGTGGTTTTGCAACACAAACGCAAGTGTAAAAGTGGTTTTGCAACACCAACACAAGTGAGACAAATGGTTTTGCAACAATAACACAAGTGCAAAAAGTGGTTTTCAACGCCAGCACAAGTGCGTAAAGTGGTTCTGCAACACAAGCTCAAGTGTCGAAAGTGGTTTTCAATGCCAGCACAAGTGCAGAAAGTCGTTCTGCAACACTAGCTCAAGTGTGGAAAGTGGTTTTAAACACCAGCACAAGTGCGGAAAATGGTTTTGCAACACTAACACAAGTGCAAAAAGTGGTTTTGCAACACAAACCCAATTGCGATTTGTGGTTTTCAACACTGGCACAAGTGCGAAAAGTGGTATTGCAACACGAACACAAGTGTGAAAAGTGGTTTTGCAACACTAAGACAAATGCGAATTGTGGTTTTCAACACTAACACAAGTGTGAAAAGTGGATTTGCAACACTAACACAAGTGTGAAAAGTCGTTTTGCAACACTAACACAAATGCAAAAAGTGGTTTACAACACCAGCACGAGTGCAGAAAGTGGTTTGCAACACTAACACAAGTGTCGAAAGTGGTTTTCAATGGCAGCACAAGTGTGGAAAGTGGTTATGTAACAGCAACACAAGTGAGACAAATGGTTTGCAACACTAACACAAGTGCAAAAAGTGGTTTTGCAACACCAACACAAGTGAGACAAATGGTTTTGCAACAATAACACAAGTGCAAAAAGTGGTTTTCAACGCCAGCACAAGTGAAAAAAGTGGTTCTGCAACACAAGCTCTAGTCTGGAAAGTGGTTTTCAATGCCAGCACAAGTGCGGAAAATGGTTTTGCAACACTAACACAAGTGCAAAAAGTGGTTTTGCAACACCAACACAAGTGAGACAAATGGTTTTGCAACACTAACACAAGTGCAAAAAGTGGTTTTGCAATACTAGCACATGTGTGAAAAGTGGTTTTCAATGCCAGCACAAGTGTGGAAAGTGGTTTTGCAACACTAACACAGGTGCAAAAAGTAGTTTTCAATGCCAGCACAAGTGAGAAAAGTGGTTCTGCAACACATGCTCTAGTCTAGAAAGTGGTTTTCAATGCCAGCACAAGTGCGGAAAATGGTTTTGCAACACAAACACAAGTGTAAAAGTGGTTTTGCAACACTACCACAAGTATGAAAGTGGTTTTGCAACACGAGCACAAGTGCGAAAAGTGGTATTGCAACACGAACACAAGTGTGAAAAGTGGTTTTGCAACACTAAGACAAATGCGAATTGTGGTTTTCAACACTAACACAGTGTGAAAAGTGGATTTGCAACACTAACACAAGTGGAAAACTGGTTTTGCAACACCAACACAAGTGAGACAAATGGTTTTGCAACACTAACACAAGTGCAGAAAGTGGTTTTAAGCACTAACAGGAGCGCGAAAAGTGGTTTTCAACACTAGCAGATGTGTGAAAAGTGGTTTTCAATGCCAGCACAAGTGTGGAAAGTGGTTTTGCAACATTAACACAAGTGCAAAAAGTGGTTTTCAATGCCAGCACAAGTGACAAAAGTGGTTCTGCAACACAAGCTCTAGTCTGGAAAGTGGTTTTCAATGCCAGCACAAGTGCGAAAAGTGGTTTTGCAACAGCAACACAAATGCGGAAAGTGGTTTTCAATGCCAGCACAGTACGGAAAGTAGTTCTACAACACTAGCTCAAGTGTGGAAAGTGGTTTTGCAACACTAACACAAGTGCAACAAGTGGTTTTCAACGCCAGCACAAGTGCGAAAACTGGTTCTGCAACACCAGCTCAAGTGTGGAAAGTGGTTTTAAACACCAGCACAAGTGCGGAAAATGGTTTTGCAACACTAACACAAGTGCGAAAAGTCATTTTGCAACACTAAGACAAATGCGAATTGTGGTTTTCAACACTAGCGCAAGTGTAAAAAGTGGATTTGCAACACTAACACAAGTGTGAAAAGTCGTTTGGCAACACTAACACAAGTGCAAAAAGTGGTTTTCAATGCCAGCACAAGTGACAAAAGTGGTTCTGCAACACAAGCTCTAGTCTGGAAAGTGGTTTTCAATGCCAGCACAAGTGCGAAAAGTGGTTTTGCAACAGCAACACAAGTGTGGAAAGTGGTTTTCAATGCCAGCACAAGTGCGGAAAGTAGTTCTGCAACACTAGGTCAAGTGTGGAAAGTGGTTTTAAACACCAGCACAAGAGCGATAAGAGGTTTTGCAACACTAACACAAGTGCGAAAAGTCGTTTTGCAACACTAACACAAGTGCAAAAAGTCGTTTTGCAACACTAACACAAGTGAGACAAATGGTTTTGCAACACTAACACAAGTGCAGAAAGTGGTTTTGAGCACTAACAGGAGCGCGAAAAGTGGTTTTCAACACTAGCAGATGTGCAAAAAGTGGTTTTCAATGCCAGCACCAGTGAGAAAAGTGGTTCTGCAACACAAGCTCTAGTCTGGAAAGTGGTTTTCAATGCCAGCACAAGTGCAAAAAGTTTTTTGCAACAGCAACACAAGTGAGACAAATGGTTTTGCAACCCTAACACAAGTGCAAAAAGTGGTTTTCAACGCCAGCACAAGTACGAAAAGTGGTTCTGCAACACAAGCTCAAGTGTGGAAAGTGGTTTTAAATACCAGCACAAGTGCGGAAAATGGCTTTGCAACACTAACACAAGTGCAAAAAGTGGTTTTTCAACACTAACACAAGTGCAAAAAGTGGTTTTGCAACACTAACACAAGTGCAAAAAGTGGTTTTGCAACACTAACACAAGTGCGAAAAGTGGTTTTGCAACACAAACGCAAGTGTAAAAGTGGTTTTGCAACACCAACACAAGTGAGACAAATGGTTTTGCAACACTCACTCAAGTGCAGAAAGTGGTTTTGAGCACTAACAGGAGCGTAAAAAGTGGTTTTCAACACTAGCAGATGTGCAAAAAGTGGTTTTCAACGCCAGCAAAAGTGCAGAAAGTGGTTTTGCAATACTAAAACAAGTGCAGAAAGTGGTTTTCAATGCCAGCACAAGTGCAGAAAGTGGTTTTGCAATACTAGCACATGTGTGAAAAGTGGTTTTCAATGCCAGCACAAGTGTGGAAAGTGGTTTTGCAACACTAACACAAGTGCAAAAAGTGGTTTTCTATGCCAGCACAAGTGAGAAAAGTGGTTCTGCAACATAAGCTCTAGTCTGGAAAGTGGTTTTCAACGCCAGCACAAGTACGAAAAGTGGTTCTGCAACACAAGCTCAAGTGCAGAAAGTGGTTTTCAATGCCAGCACAAGTGTGGAAAGTAGTTCTGCAACACTAGGTCAAGTGTGGAAAGTGGTTTTAAAAACCAGCACAAGTGCGGAAAATGGTTTTGCAACACTAACACAAGTGCAAAAAGTGGTTTTGCAACACCAACACAAGTGAGACAAATGGTTTTGCAACACTAACACAAGTGCAAAAAGTGGTTTTCAATGCCAGCACAAGTGACAAAAGTGGTTCTGCAACACAAGCTCTAGCCTGGAAAGTGGTTTTCAATGCCAGCACAAGTGCGAAAAGTGGTTTTGCAACAGCAACACAAGTGAGACAAATGGTTTTGCAACACTAACACAAGTGCAAAAAGTGGTTTTCAATGCCAGCACAAGTGACAAAAGTGGTTCTGCAACACAAGCTCTAGTCTGGAAAGTGGTTTTCAATGCCAGCACAAGTGCGAAAAGTGGTTTTGCAACAGCAACACAAGTGCGGAAAGTGGTTTTCAATGCCAGCACAAGTGCGGAAAGTAGTTGTGCAACACTAGCTCAAGTGTTGAAAGTGGTTTTAAATACCAGCACAAGTGCGATAAGAGGTTTTGCAACCCTAACCCAATTGCGATTTGTGGTTTTCAACACTGGCGCAAGTGCGAAAAGTGGTATTGCAACACTAACACAAGTGTGAAAATTGGTTTTGCAACACTAAGACAAATGCGAATTATGGTTTTCAACACTAGCGCAAGTGTGAAAAATGGATTTGCAACACTAACACAAGTCCGGTAAGTTGTTTTGAATGCCAGTACGAGTGCGGAAAGTGCTTTTTGCAACAACAACAACACAAGTGCGAAAGTGGTTTTGCAACACTAACACAAGTGCAAAAAGTGGTTTTCAATGCCAGCACAAGTGACAAAAGTGGTTCTGCAACACAAGCTCTAGTCTGCAAAGTGGTTTTCAATGCCAGCACAAGTGCGAAAAGTGGTTTTGCAACAGCAACACAAGTGAGACAAATGGTTTTGCAACACTAACACAAGTGCAAAAAGTGGTTTTGCAACACCATCACAAGTGAGACAAATGGTTTTGCAACAATAACACAAGTGCAAAAAGTGATTTTCAATGCCAGCACAAGTGCGAAAAGTGGTTCTGCAACACAAGCTCAAGTGTGGAAAGTGGTTTCAATGCCAGCACAAGTGCAGACAGTCGTTCTGCAACACTAGCTCAAGTGTGGAAAGTGGTTTTAAACACCAGCACAAGTGCGGAAAATGGTTTTGCAACACTAACACAAGTGCAAAAAGTGGTTTTGCAACACCAACACAAGTGAGACAAATGGTTTTGCAACACTAACACAAGTGCAAAAAGTGGTTTTAAGCACTAACAGGAGCGCGAAAAGTGGTTTTCAACACTAGCAGATTTGCAAAACGTGGTTTTCAACGCCAGCACAAGTGCATAAAGTGGTTTTGCAATACTACCACATGTGTGAAAAGTGGTTTTCAATGCCAGCACAAGTGCGGAAAATGGTTTTGCAACACCAACACAAGTGCAGAAAGTGGTTTTGAGCACTAACAGGTGTGTAAAGAGTGGTTTTCAAACCTAGCAGATGTGCAAAAAGTGGTTTTCAACGCCATCACAAGTGCAGAAATTGGTTTTGCAATACTAGCACATGTGTGAAAAGTGGTTTTCAATGCCAGCACAAGTGTGGAGAGTGGTTTTGCAACACTAACACAGGTGCAAAAAGTGGTTTTCAATGCCAGCCCAAGTGAGAAAAGTGGTTCTGCAACACAAGCTCTAGTCTAGAAAGTGGTTTTCAATGCCAGCGCAAGTGCGGAAAATGGTTTTGCAACAGAAACACAAGTGTAAAAGTGGTTTTGCAACACTACCACAAGTGTGAAAGTGGTTTTGCAACACGAGCACAAGTGCGATAAGAGGTTTTGCAACACAAACCCAATTGCGATTTGTGGTTTTCAACACTGGCACAAGTGCGAAAAGTGGTATTGCAACACGAACACAAGTGTGAAAAGTGGTTTTGCAACACTAAGACAAATGCGAATTGTGGTTTTCAACACTAACACAAGTGTGAAAAGTGGATTTGCAACACTAACACAAGTGCAAAAAGTGGATTTCAATGCCAGCACAAGTGAGAAAAGTGGTTCTGCAACACAAACTCTTGTCTGGAAAGTGGTTTTCAATGCCAGCACAAGTGCGGAAAATGGTTTTGCAACACTAACACAAGTGGAAAAAGTGGTTTTGCAAGACCAACACAAGTGAGACAAATGGTTTTGCAACACTAACACAAGTGCAGAAAGTGGTTTTAAGCACTAACAGGAGCGCGAAAAGTGGTTTTCAACACTAGCAGATGTGTGAAAAGTGGTTTTCAATGCCAGCACAAGTGTGGAAAGTGGTTTTGCAACATTAACACAAGTGCAAAAAGTGGTTTTCAATGCCAGCACAAGTGACAAAAGTGGTTCTGCAACACAAGCTCTAGTCTGGAAAGTGGTTTTCAATGCCAGCACAAGTGCGAAAAGTGGTTTTGCAACAGCAACACAAATGCGGAAAGTGGTTTTCAATGCCAGCACAAGTACGGAAAGTAGTTCTGCAACACTAGCTCAAGTGTGGAAAGTGGTTTTGCAACACTAACACAAGTGCAAAAAGTGGTTTTCAACGCCAGCACAAGTGCGAAAACTGGTTCTGCAACACAAGCTCAAGTGTGGAAAGTGGTTTTAAACACCAGCACAAGTGCGGAAAATGGTTTTGCAACACTAACACAAGTGCGAAAAGTCATTTTGCAACACTAAGACAAATGCGAATTGTGGTTTTCAACACGAGCGCAAGTGTAAAAAGTGGATTTGCAACACTAACACAAGTGTGAAAAGTCGTTTTGCAACACTAACACAAGTGCAAAAAGTGGTTTTCAATGCCAGCACAAGTGACAAAGGTGGTTCTGCAACACAAGCTCTAGTCTGGAAAGTGTTTTTCAATGCCAGCACAAGTGCGAAAAGTGGTTTTGCAACAGCAACACAAGTGTGGAAAGTGGTTTTCAATGCCAGCACAAGTGCGGAAAGTAGTTCTGCAACACTAGGTCAAGTGTGGAAAGTCGTTTTGCAACACTAACACAAGTGCAGAAAGTCGTTTTGCAACACTAACACAAGTGCAGAAAGTGGTTTTGAGCACTAACAGGAGCGCGAAAAGTGGTTTTCAACACTAGCAGATGTGCAAAAAGTGGTTTTCAATGCCAGCACCAGTGAGAAAAGTGGTTCTGCAACACAAGCTCTAGTCTGGAAAGTGGTTTTCAATGCCAGCACAAGTGCAAAAAGTTGTTTTGCAACAGCAACACAAGTGAGACAAATGGTTTTGCAACACTAACACAAGTGCAAAAAGTGGTTTTCAACGCCAGCACAAGTACGAAAAGTGGTTCTGCAACACAAGCTCAAGTGTGGAAAGTGGTTTTAAACACCAGCACAAGTGCGGAAAATGGTTTTGCAACACTAACACAAGTGCAAAAAGTGGTTTTCAACACTAACACAAGTGCAAAAAGTGGTTTTGCAACACTAACACAAGTGCGAAAAGTGGTTTTGCAACACAAACGCAAGTGTAAAAGTGGTTTTGCAACACCAACACAAGTGAGACAAATGGTTTTGCAACAATAACACAAGTGCAAAAAGTGGTATTGCAACACGAACACAAGTGTGAAAAGTGGTTTTGCAACACAAACCCAATTGCGATTTGTGGTTTTCAACACTGGCACAAGTGCGAAAAGTGGTATTGCAACACGAACACAAGTGTGAAAAGTGGTTTTGCAACACTAAGACAAATGCGAATTGTGGTTTTCAACACTAACACAAGTGTGAAAAGTGGTTTTGCAACACAAACGCAAGTGTAAAAGTCGTTTTGCAACACCAACACAAGTGAGACAAATGGTTTTGCAACAATAACACAAGTGCAAAAAGTGGTTTTCAACGCCAGCACAAGTGCGTAAAGTGGTTCTGCAACACCAGCTCAAGTGTGGAAAGTGGTTTTAAACACCAGCACAAGTGCGGAAAATGGTTTTGCAACACTAACACAAGTGCAAAAAGTGGTTTTGCAACACCAACACAAGTGTAAAAGTGGTTTTGCAACACGAGCACAAGTGCGATAAGAGGTTTTGCAACACAAACCCAATTGCGATTTGTGGTTTTCAACACTGGCACAAGTGCGAAAAGTGGTATTGCAACACGAACACAAGTGTGAAAAGTGGTTTTGCAACACAAAGACAAATGCGAATTGTGGTTTTCAACACTAACACAAGTGTGAAAAGTGGATTTGCAACACTAACACAAGTGTGAAAAGTCGTTTTGCAACACTAACACAAATGCAAAAAGTGGTTTACAACACCAGCACGAGTGCAGAAAGTGGTTTGCAACACTAACACAAGTGTCGAAAGTGGTTTTCAATGCCAGCACAAGTGTGGAAAGTGGTTTTGCAACAGCAACACAAGTGAGACAAATGGTTTGCAACACTAACACAAGTGCAAAAAGTGGTTTTGCAACACCAACACAAGTGAGAAAAATGGTTTTGCAACAATAACACAAGTGCAAAAAGTGGTTTTCAACGCCAGCACAAGTGAGAAAAGTGGTTCTGCAACACAAGCTCTAGTCTGGAAAGTGGTTTTCAATGCCAGCACAAGTGCGGAAAATGGTTTTGCAACACTAACACAAGTGCAAAAAGTGGTTTTGCAACACCAACACAAGTGAGACAAATGGTTTTGCAACACTAACACAAGTGCAGAAAGTGGTTTTGCAACAACAACACAAGTGAGACAAATGGTTTTGCAACACTAACACAAGTGCAAAAAGTGGTTTTGCAACACTAACACAAGTGCGAAAAGTGGTTTTGCACCACAAACACAAGTGTAAAAGTGGTTTTGCAACACTACCACAAGTGTTAAAGTGGTTTTGCAACACGAGCACAAGTGCGATAAGAGGTTTTGCAACACAAACCCAATTGCGATTTGTGGTTTTCAACACTGGCACAAGTGCGAAAAGTGGTATTGCAACACGAACACACGTGTGAAAAGTGGATTTGCAACACTAACACAAGTGTGAAAAGTCGTTTTGCAACACTAACACAAGTGCAAAAAGTGGTTTACAACACCAGCACGAGTGCAGAAAGTGGTTTGCAACACTAACACAAGTGTCGAAAGTGGTTTTCAATGCCAGCACAAGTGTGGCAAGTGGTTTTTCAACACTAACACAAGTGCAAAAAGTGCTTTTCAACACTAGCAGATGTGCAAAACGTGGTTTTCAACGCAAGCACAAGTGCAGAAAGTGATTTTGCAATACTAGTACATGTGTGAAAATTGGTTTTCAATGCCAGCACAAGTGTGGAAGGTGGTTTTGCAACCCTAACGCAAGTGCAAAAAGTGGTTTTCAATGCCAGCACAAGTGAGAAAAGTGGTTCTGCAACACAAGCTCTAGTCTGGAAAGTCGTTTTCAATGCCAGCACAAGTGCGAAAAGTGGTTTTGCAACAGCAACACAAGTGAGACAAATGGTTTGCAACACTAACACAAGTGCAAAAAGTGGTTTTGCAACACCAACACAAGTGAGACAAATGGTTTTGCAACACAAGCTCAAGTGTGGAAAGTGGTTTTAAACACCAGCACAAGTGCGGAAAATGGTTTTGCAACACTAACACAAGTGCGAAAAGTCATTTTGCAACACTAAGACAAATGCGAATTGTGGTTTTCAACACTAGCGCAAGTGTAAAAAGTGGATTTGCAACACTAACACAAGTGTGAAAAGTCGTTTTGCAACACTAACACAAGTGCAAAAAGTGGTTTTCAATGCCAGCACAAGTGACAAAGGTGGTTCTGCAACACAAGCTCTAGTCTGGAAAGTGTTTTTCAATGCCAGCACAAGTGCGAAAAGTGGTTTTGCAACAGCAACACAAGTGTGGAAAGTGGTTTTCAATGCCAGCACAAGTGCGGAAAGTAGTTCTGCAACACTAGGTCAAGTGTGGAAAGTGGTTTTAAACACCAGCACAAGTGCGATAAGAGGTTTTGCAACACTAACACAAGTGCGAAAAGTCGTTTTGCAACACTAACACAAGTGCAAAAAGTCGTTTTGCAACACTAACACAAGTGCAGAAAGTGGTTTTGAGCACTAACAGGAGCGCGAAAAGTGGTTTTCAACACTAGCAGATGTGCAAAAAGTGGTTTTCAATGCCAGCACCAGTAAGAAAAGTGGTTCTGCAACACAAGCTCTAGTCTGGAAAGTGGTTTTCAATGCCAGCACAAGTGCAAAAAGGTTGTTTTGCAACAGCAACACAAGTGAGACAAATGGTTTTGCAACACTAACACAAGTGCAAAAAGTGGTTTTCAACGCCAGCACAAGTACGAAAAGTGGTTCTGCAACACAAGCTCAAGTGTGGAAAGTGGTTTTAAACACCAGCACAAGTGCGGAAAATGGTTTTGCAACACTAACACAAGTGCAAAAAGTGGTTTTCAACACTAACACAAGTGCGAAAAGTGGTTTTGCAA
This sequence comes from Myxine glutinosa, assembly GCF_964187855.1. Classification (NCBI taxonomy): domain Eukaryota; kingdom Metazoa; phylum Chordata; class Myxini; order Myxiniformes; family Myxinidae; genus Myxine; species Myxine glutinosa. The sequence goes on from NC_136268.1 coordinate 10,999,941, forward strand.
CACAAACGCAAGTGTAAAAGTGGTTTTGCAACACCAACACAAGTGAGACAAATGGTTTTGCAACAATAACACAAGTGCAAAAAGTGGTTTTCAACGCCAGCACAAGTGCGTAAAGTGGTTCTGCAACACAAGCTCAAGTGTCGAAAGTGGTTTTCAATGCCAGCACAAGTGCAGAAAGTCGTTCTGCAACACTAGCTCAAGTGTGGAAAGTGGTTTTAAACACCAGCACAAGTGCGGAAAATGGTTTTGCAACACTAACACAAGTGCAAAAAGTGGTTTTGCAACACCAACACAAGTGTAAAAGTGGTTTTGCAACACTACCACAAGTGTGAAAGTGGTTTTGCAACACGAGCACAAGTGCGATAAGAGGTTTTGCAACACAAACCCAATTGCGATTTGTGGTTTTCAACACTGGCACAAGTGCGAAAAGTGGTATTGCAACACGAACACAAGTGTGAAAAGTGGTTTTGCAACACTAAGACAAATGCGAATTGTGGTTTTCAACACTAACACAAGTGTGAAAAGTGGATTTGCAACACTAACACAAGTGTGAAAAGTCGTTTTGCAACACTAACACAAATGCAAAAAGTGATTTACAACACCAGCACGAGTGCAGAAAGTGGTTTGCAACACTAACACAAGTGTCGAAAGTGGTTTTCAATGGCAGCACAAGTGTGGAAAGTGGTTTTGCAACAGCAACACAAGTGAGACAAATGGTTTGCAACACTAACACAAGTGCAAAAAGTGGTTTTGCAACACCAACACAAGTGAGACAAATGGTTTTGCAACAATAACACAAGTGCAAAAAGTGGTTTTCAACGCCAGCACAAGTGAGAAAAGTGGTTCTGCAACACAAACTCTAGTCTGGAAAGTGGTTTTCAATGCCAGCACAAGTGCGGAAAATGGTTTTGCAACACTAACACAAGTGCAAAAAGTGGTTTTTCAACACCAACACAAGTGAGACAAATGGTTTTGCAACACTAACACAAGTGCAGAAAGTGGTTTTGCAACACCAACACAAGTGAGACAAATGGTTTTGCAACACTAACACAAGTGCAAAAAGTGGTTTTGCAACACTAACACAAGTGCGAAAAGTGGGTTTGCACCACAAACACAAGTGTAAAAGTGGTTTTGCAACACTACCACAAGTGTTAAAGTGGTTTTGCAACACGAGCACAAGTGCGATAAGAGGTTTTGCAACACAAACCCAATTGCGATTTGTGGTTTTCAACACTGGCACAAGTGTGAAAAGTGGATTTGCAACACTAACACAAGTGTGACAAGTCGTTTTGCAACACTAACACAAGTGCAAAAAGTGGTTTACAACACCAGCACGAGTGCAGAAAGTGGTTTGCAACACTAACACAAGTGTCGAAAGTGGTTTTCAATGCCAGCACAAGTGTGGCAAGTGGTTTTTCAACACTAACACAAGTGCAAAAAGTGCTTTTCAACACTAGCAGATGTGCAAAACGTGGTTTTCAACGCAAGCACAAGTGCAGAAAGTGATTTTGCAATACTAGTACATGTGTGAAAATTGGTTTTCAATGCCAGCACAAGTGTGGAAGGTGGTTTTGCAACCCTAACGCAAGTGCAAAAAGTGGTTTTCAATGCCAGCACAAGTGAGAAAAGTGGTTCTGCAACACAAGCTCTAGTCTGGAAAGTCGTTTTCAATGCCAGCACAAGTGCGAAAAGTGGTTTTGCAACGGCAACACAAGTGAGACAAATGGTTTGCAACACTAACACAAGTGCAAAAAGTGGTTTTGCAACACCAACACAAGTGAGACAAATGGTTTTGCAACAATAACACAAGTGCGAAAAGTGGTTTTGCAACACAAACACAAGTGTAAAAGTGGTTTTTAACGCCAGCACAAGTGCAGAAAGTGGTTTTGCAATACTAGCACATGTGTGAAAAATGGTTTTCAATGCCAGCACAAGTGTGGAAAGTGGTTTTGCAACATTAAAACAAGTGCAAAAAGTGGTTTTCAATGCCAGCACAAGTGACAAAAGTGGTTCTGCAACACAAGCTCTCGTCTGGAAAGTGGTTTTCAATGCTAGCACAAGTGTAGAAAGTGGTTTTGCAACACTAACACAAGTGCAAAAAGTGGTTTTCAATGCCAGCACAAGTGCGGAAAATGGTTTTGCAACACTAACACAAGTGCAAAAAGTGGTTTTGCAACACCAACACAAGTGAAACAAATGGTTTTGCAACACTAACTCAAGTGCAGAAAGTGGTTTTGAGCACTAACAGGAGCGTAAAAAGTGGTTTTCAACACTAGCAGATGTGCAAAAAGTGGTTTTCAACGCCAGCAAAAGTGCAGAAAGTGGTTTTGCAATAATAACACAAGTGCAGAAAGTGGTTTTCAATGCCAGCACAAGTGCAGAAAGTGATTTTGCAATACTAGCACATGTGTGAAAAGAGGTTTTCAATGACAGCACAAGTGTGGAAAGTGGTTTTGCAACACTAACACAAGTGCAAAAAGTGGTTTTCAATGCCAGCACAAGTGAGAAAAGTGGTTCTGCAACACAAGCTCTAGTCTGGAAAGTGGTTTTCAATGCCAGCACAAGTGCGAAAAGTGGTTTTGCAACAGCAACACAAATGCGGAAAGTGGTTTTCAATGCCAGCACAAGTACGGAAAGTAGTTCTGCAACACTAGCTCAAGTGTGGAAAGTGGTTTTGCAACATAAACACAAGTGCAAAAAGTGGTTTTCAACGCCAGCACAAGTGCGAAAACTGGATCTGCAACACAAGCTCAAGTGTGGAAAGTGGTTTTAAACACCAGCACAAGTGCGGAAAATGGTTTTGCAACACTAACACAAGTGCGAAAAGTCATTTTGCAACACTAAGACAAATGCAAATTGTGGTTTTCAACACTAGCGCAAGTGTAAAAAGTGGATTTGCAACACTAACACAAGTGTGAAAAGTCGTTTTGCAACACTAACACAAGTGCAAAAAGTGGTTTTCAATGCCAGCACAAGTGACAAAGGTGGTTCTGCAACACAAGCTCTAGTCTGGAAAGTGGTTTTCAATGCCAGCACAAGTGCGAAAAGTGGTTTTGCAACAGCAACACAAGTGTGGAAAGTGGTTTTCAATGCCAGCACAAGTGCGGAAAGTAGTTCTGCAACACTAGGTCAAGTGTGGAAAGTGGTTTTAAACACCAACACAAGTGCGATAAGAGGTTTTGCAACACTAACACAAGTGCGAAAAGTCGTTTTGCAACACTAACACAAGTGCAAAAAGTCGTTTTGCAACACTAACACAAGTGCAGAAAGTGGTTTTGAGCACTAACAGGAGCGCGAAAAGTGGTTTTCAACACTAGCAGATGTGCAAAAAGTGGTTTTCAATGCCAGCACCAGTGAGAAAAGTGGTTCTGCAACACAAGCTCTAGTCTGGAAAGTGGTTTTCAATGCCAGCACAAGTGCAAAAAGTTGTTTTGCAACACTAACACAAGTGCGAAAAGTGGTTTTGCAACACAAACGCAAGTGTAAAAGTGGTTTTGCAACACCAACACAAGTGAGACAAATGGTTTTGCAACAATAACACAAGTGCAAAAAGTGGTTTTCAACACTAACACAAGTGCAAAAAGTGGTTTTGCAACACTAACACAAGTGCGAAAAGTGGTTTTGCAACACAAACGCAAGTGTAAAAGTGGTTTTGCAACACCAACACAAGTGAGACAAATGGTTTTGCAACAATAACACAAGTGCAAAAAGTGGTTTTCAACGCCAGCACAAGTGCGTAAAGTGGTTCTGCAACACAAGCTCAAGTGTCGAAAGTGGTTTTCAATGCCAGCACAAGTGCAGAAAGTCGTTCTGCAACACTAGCTCAAGTGTGGAAAGTGGTTTTAAACACCAGCACAAGTGCGGAAAATGGTTTTGCAACACTAACACAAGTGCAAAAAGTGGTTTTGCAACACCAACACAAGTGTAAAAGTGGTTTTGCAACAAGACCACAAGTGTGAAAGTGGTTTTGCAACACGAGCACAAGTGCGATAAGAGGTTTTGCAACACAAACCCAATTGCGATTTGTGGTTTTCAACACTGGCACAAGTGCGAAAAGTGGTATTGCAACACGAACACAAGTGTGAAAAGTGGTTTTGCAACACTAAGACAAATGCGAATTGTGGTTTTCAACACTAACACAAGTGTGAAAAGTGGATTCGCAACACTAACACAAGTGTGAAAAGTCGTTTTGCAACACTAACACAAATGCAAAAAGTGGTTTACAACACCAGCACGAGTGCAGAAAGTGGTTTGCAACACTAACACAAGTGTCGAAAGTGGTTTTCAATGCCAGCACAAGTGTGGAAAGTGGTTTTGCAACAGCAACACAAGTGAGACAAATGGTTTGCAACACTAACACAAGTGCAAAAAGTGGTTTTGCAACACCAACACAAGTGAGACAAATGGTTTTGCAACAATAACACAAGTGCAAAAAGTGGTTTTCAACGCCAGCACAAGTGAGAAAAGTGGTTCTGCAACACAAGCTCTAGTCTGAAAAGTGGTTTTCAATGCCAGCACAAGTGCGGAAAATGGTTTTGCAACACTAACACAAGTGCAAAAAGTGGTTTTGCAACACCAACACAAGTGAGACAAATGGTTTTGCAACACTAACACAAGTGCAGAAAGTGGTTTTGCAACACCAACACAAGTGAGACAAATGGTTTTGCAACACTAACACAAGTGCAAAAAGTGGTTTTGCAACACTAACACAAGTGCGAAAAGTGGTTTTGCACCACAAACACAAGTGTAAAAGTGGTTTTGCAACACTACCACAAGTGTTAAAGTGGTTTTGCAACACGAGCACAAGTGCGATAAGAGGTTTTGCAACACAAACCCAATTGCGATTTGTGGTTTTCAACACTGGCACAAGTGCGAAAAGTGGTATTGCAACACGAACACAAGTGTGAAAAGTGGTTTTGCAACACTAAGACAAATGCGAATTGTGGTTTTCAACACCAACACAAGTGTGAAAAGTGGATTTGCAACACTAACACAAGTGTGAAAAGTCGTTTTGCAACACTAACACAAGTGCAAAAAGTGGTTTTCAACACCAGCACGAGTGCAGAAAGTGGTTTGCAACACTAACACAAGTGTCGAAAATGGTTTTCAATGCCAGCACAAGTGTGGCAAGTGGTTTTTCAACACTAACACAAGTGCAAAAAGTGCTTTTCAACACTAGCAGATGTGCAAAACGTGGTTTTCAACGCAAGCACAAGTGCAGAAAGTGATTTTGCAATACTAGTACATGTGTGAAAATTGGTTTTCAATGCCAGCACAAGTGTGGAAGGTGGTTTTGCAACCCTAACGCAAGTGCAAAAAGTGGTTTTCAATGCCAGCACAAGTGAGAAAAGTGGTTCTGCAACACAAGCTCTAGTCTGGAAAGTCGTTTTCAATGCCAGCACAAGTGCGAAAAGTGGTTTTGCAACAGCAACACAAGTGAGACAAATGGTTTGAAACACTAACACAAGTGCCAAAGTGGTTTTGCAACACCAGCACAAGTGTGGCAAGTGGTTTTTCAACACTAACACAAGTGCAAAAAGTGCTTTTCAACACTAGCAGATGTGCAAAACGTGGTTTTCAACGCAAGCACAAGTGCAGAAAGTGATTTTGCAATACTAGCACATGTGTGAAAAATGGTTTTCAATGCCAGCACAAGTGTGGAAAGTGGTTTTGCAACATTAACACAAGTGCAAAAAGTGGTTTTCAATGCCAGCACAAGTGGCAAAAGTGGTTCTGCAACACAAGCTCTCGTCTGGAAAGTGGTTTTCAATGCTAGCACAAGTGTAGAAAGTGGTTTTGCAACACTAACACAAGTGCAAAAAGTGGTTTTCAATGCCAGCACAAGTGCGGAAAATGGTTTTGCAACACTAACACAAGTGCAAAAAGTGGTTTTGCAACACCAACACAAGTGAAACAAATGGTTTTGCAACACTAACTCAAGTGCAGAAAGTGGTTTTGAGCACTAACAGGAGCGTAAAAAGTGGTTTTCAACACTAGCAGATGTGCAAAAAGTGGTTTTCAACGCCAACAAAAGTGCAGAAAGTGGTTTTGCAATAATAACACAAGTGCAGAAAGTGGTTTTCAATGCCAGCACAAGTGCAGAAAGTGATTTTGCAATACTAGCACATGTGTGAAAAGAGGTTTTCAATGACAGCACAAGTGTGGAAAGTGGTTTTGCAACACTAACACAAGTCCAAAAAGTGGTTTTCAATGCCAGCACAAGTGAGAAAAGTGGTTCTGCAACACAAGCTCTAGTCTGGAAAGTGGTTTTCAATGCCAGCACAAGTGCGAAAAGTGGTTTTGCAACAGCAACACAAATGCGGAAAATGGTTTTCAATGCCAGCACAAGTACGGAAAGTAGTTCTGCAACACTAGCTCAAGTGTGGAAAGTGGTTTTGCAACACTAACACAAGTGCAAAAAGTGGTTTTCAACGCCAGCACAAGTGCGAAAACTGGATCTGCAACACAAGCTCTAGTCTGGAAAGTGGTTTTCAATGCCAGCACAAGTGCGAAAAGTGGTTTTGCAACAGCAACACAAGTGTGGAAAGTGGTTTTCAATGCCAGCACAAGTGCGGAAAGTAGTTCTGCAACACTAGGTCAAGTGTGGAAAGTGGTTTTAAACACCAGCACAAGTGCGATAAGAGGTTTTGCAACACTAACACAAGTGCGAAAAGTCGTTTTGCAACACTAACACAAGTGCAAAAAGTCGTTTTGCAACACTAACACAAGTGCAGAAAGTGGTTTTGAGAACTAACAGGAGCGCGAAAAGTGGTTTTCAACACTAGCAGATGTGCAAAAAGTGGTTTTCAATGCCAGCACCAGTGAGAAAAGTGGTTCTGCAACACAAGCTCTAGTCTGGAAAGTGGTTTTCAATGCCAGCACAAGTGCAAAAAGTTGTTTTGCAACACTAACACAAGTGCGAAAAGTGGTTTTGCAACACAAAAGCAAGTGTAAAAGTGGTTTTGCAACACCAACACAAGTGAGACAAATGGTTTTGCAACAATAACACAAGTGCAAAAAGTGGTTTTCAACACTAACACAAGTGCAAAAAGTGGTTTTGCAACACTAACACAAGTGCAAAAAGTGGTTTTGCAACACAAACGCAAGTGTAAAAGTGGTTTTGCAACACAAACACAAGTGAGACAAATGGTTTTGCAACAATAACACAAGTGCAAAAAGTGGTTTTCAACGCCAGCACAAGTGCGTAAAGTGGTTCTGCAACACAAGCTCAAGTGTCGAAAGTGGTTTTCAATGCCAGCACAAGTGCAGAAAGTCGTTCTGCAACACTAGCTCAAGTGTGGAAAGTGGTTTTAAACACCAGCACAAGTGCGGAAAATGGTTTTGCAACACTAACACAAGTGCAAAAAGTGGTTTTGCAACACCAACACAAGTGTAAAAGTGGTTTTGCAACACTACCACAAGTATGAAAGTGGTTTTGCAACACGAGCACAAGTGCGATAAGAGGTTTTGCAACACAAACCCAATTGCGATTTGTGGTTTTCAACACTGGCACAAGTGCGAAAAGTGGTATTGCAACACGAACACAAGTGTGAAAAGTGGTTTTGCAACACTAAGACAAATGCGATTTGTGGTTTTCAACACTAACACAAGTGTGAAAAGTGGATTTGCAACACTAACACAAGTGTGAAAAGTCGTTTTGCAACACTAACACAAATGCAAAAAGTGGTTTACAACACCAGCACGAGTGCAGAAAGTGGTTTGCAACACTAACACAAGTGTCGAAAGTGGTTTTCAATGGCAGCACAAGTGTGGAAAGTGGTTTTGCAACAGCAACACAAGTGAGACAAATGGTTTGCAACACTAACACAAGTGCAAAAAGTGGTTTTGCAACACCAACACAAGTGAGACAAATGGTTTTGCAACACTAACACAAGTGCAGAAAGTGGTTTTGCAACACCAACACAAGTGAGACAAATGGTTTTGCAACACTAACACAAGTGCAGAAAGTGGTTTTGCAACACCAACACAAGTGAGACAAATGGTTTTGCAACACTAACACAAGTGCAAAAAGTGGTTTTGCAACACCAACACAAGTGAGACAAATGGTTTTGCAACACTAACACAAGTGCAGAAAGTGGTTTTGCAACACCAACACAAGTGAGACAAATGGTTTTGCAACACTAACACAAGTGCAAAAAGTGGTTTTGCAACACCAACACAAGTGAGACAAATGGTTTTGCAACACTAACACAAGTGCAAAAAGTGGTTTTGCAACACTAACACAAGTGCGAAAAGTGGTTTTGCACCACAAACACAAGTGTAAAAGTGGTTTTGCAACACTACCACAAGTGTTAAAGTGGTTTTGCAACACGAGCACAAGTGCGATAAGAGGTTTTGCAACACAAACCCAATTGCGATTTGTGGTTTTCAACACTGGCACAAGTGCGAAAAGTGGTATTGCAACACGAACACAAGTGTGAAAAGTGGTTTTGCAACACTAAGACAAATGCGAATTGTGGTTTTCAACACCAACACAAGTGTGAAAAGTGGATTTGCAACACTAACACAAGTGTGAAAAGTCGTTTTGCAACACTAACACAAGTGCAAAAAGTGGTTTACAACACCAGCACGAGTGCAGAAAGTGGTTTGCAACACTAACACAAGTGTCGAAAGTGGTTTTCAATGCCAGCACAAGTGTGGCAAGTGGTTTTTCAACACTAACACAAGTGCAAAAAGTGCTTTTCAACACTAGCAGATGTGCAAAACGTGGTTTTCAACGCAAGCACAAGTGCAGAAAGTGATTTTGCAATACTAGTACATGTGTGAAAATTGGTTTTCAATGCCAGCACAAGTGTGGAAGGTGGTTTTGCAACCCTAACGCAAGTGCAAAAAGTGGTTTTCAATGCCAGCACAAGTGAGAAAAGTGGTTCTGCAACACAAGCTCTAGTCTGGAAAGTCGTTTTCAATGCCAGCACAAGTGCGAAAAGTGGTTTTGCAACAGCAACACAAGTGAGACAAATGGTTTGCAACACTAACACAAGTGCAAAAAGTTGTTTTGCAACACCAACACAAGTGAGACAAATGGTTTTGCAACAATAACACAAGTGCGAAAAGTGGTTTTGCAACCCAAACACAAGTGTAAAAGTGGTTTTTAACGCCAGCACAAGTGCAGAAAGTGGTTTTGCAATACTAGCACATGTGTGAAAAATGGTTTTCAATGCCAGCACAAGTGTGGAAAGTGGTTTTGCAACATTAAAACAAGTGCAAAAAGTGGTTTTCAATGCCAGCACAAGTGACAAAAGTGGTTCTGCAACACAAGCTCTCGTCTGGAAAGTGGTTTTCAATGCTAGCACAAGTGTAGAAAGTGGTTTTGCAACACTAACACAAGTGCAAAAAGTGGTTTTCAATGCCAGCACAAGTGCGGAAAATGGTTTTGCAACACTAACACAAGTGCAAAAAGTGGTTTTGCAACACCAACACAAGTGAAACAAATGGTTTTGCAACACTAACTCAAGTGCAGAAAGTGGTTTTGAGCACTAACAGGAGCGTAAAAAGTGGTTTTCAACACTAGCAGATGTGCAAAAAGTGGTTTTCAACGCCAGCAAAAGTGCAGAAAGTGGTTTTGCAATAATAACACAAGTGCAGAAAGTGGTTTTCAATGCCAGCACAAGTGCAGAAAGTGATTTTGCAATACTAGCACATGTGTGAAAAGAGGTTTTCAATGACAGCACAAGTGTGGAAAGTGGTTTTGCAACACTAACACAAGTGCAAAAAGTGGTTTTCAATGCCAGCACACGTGAGAAAAGTGGTTCTGCAACACAAGCTCTAGTCTGGAAAGTGGTTTTCAACGCCAGCACAAGTACGAAAAGTGGTTCTGCAACACAAGCTCAAGTGCAGAAAGTGGTTTTCAATGCCAGCACAAGTGTGGAAAGTAGTTCTGCAACACTAGGTCAAGTGTGGAAAGTGGTTTTAAAAACCAGCATAAGTGCGGAAAATGGTTTTGCAACACTAACACAAGTGCAAAAAGTGGTTTTGCAACACCAACACAAGTGAGACAAATGGTTTTGCAACACTAACACAAGTGCAAAAAGTGGTTTTCAATGCCAGCACAAGTGACAAAAGTGGTTCTGCAACACAAGCTCTAGCCTGGAAAGTGGTTTTCAATGCCAGCACAAGTGCGAAAAGTGGTTTTGCAACAGCAACACAAGTGCGGAAAGTGGTTTTCAATGCCAGAACAAGTGCGGAAAGTAGTTGTGCAACACTAGCTCAAGTGTGGAAAGTGGTTTTAAACACCAGCACAAGTGCGATAAGAGATTTTGCAACCCTAACCCAATTGCGATTTGTGGTTTTCAACACTGGCGCAAGTGCGAAAAGTGGTATTGCAACACTAACACAAGTGTGAAAAGTGGCTTTGCAACATTAAAACAAGTGCAAAAAGTGGTTTTCAATGCCAGCACAAGTGACAAAAGTGGTTCTGCAACACAAGCTCTCGTCTGGAAAGTGGTTTTCAATGCTAGCACAAGTGTAGAAAGTGGTTTTGCAACACTAACACAAGTGCAAAAAGTGGTTTTCAATGCCAGCACAAGTGCGGAAAATGGTTTTGCAACACTAACACAAGTGCAAAAAGTGGTTTTGCAACACCAACACAAGTGAAACAAATGGTTTTGCAACACTAACTCAAGTGCAGAAAGTGGTTTTGAGCACTAACAGGAGCGTAAAAAGTGGTTTTCAACACTAGCAGATGTGCAAAAAGTGGTTTTCAACGCCAGCAAAAGTGCAGAAAGTGGTTTTGCAATAATAACACAAGTGCAGAAAGTGGTTTTCAATGCCAGCACAAGTGCAGAAAGTGATTTTGCAATACTAGCACATGTGTGAAAAGAGGTTTTCAATGACAGCACAAGTGTGGAAAGTGGTTTTGCAACACTAACACAAGTGCAAAAAGTGGTTTTCAATGCCAGCACAAGTGAGAAAAGTGGTTCTGCAACACAAGCTCTAGTCTGGAAAGTGGTTTTCAACGCCAGCACAAGTACGAAAAGTGGTTCTGCAACACAAGCTCAAGTGCAGAAAGTGGTTTTCAATGCCAGCACAAGTGTGGAAAGTAGTTCTGCAACACTAGGTCAAGTGTGGAAAGTGGTTTTAAAAACCAGCATAAGTGCGGAAAATGGTTTTGCAACACTAACACAAGTGCAAAAAGTGGTTTTGCAACACCAACACAAGTGAGACAAATGGTTTTGCAACACTAACACAAGTGCAAAAAGTGGTTTTCAATGCCAGCACAAGTGACAAAAGTGGTTCTGCAACACAAGCTCCAGCCTGGAAAGTGGTTTTCAATGCCAGCACAAGTGTGGAAAGTGGTTTTGCAACACTAACACATGTGCAAAAAGTGGTTTTCAATGCCAGCACAAGTGCGGAAAATGGTTTTGCAACACTAACACAAGTGCAGAAAGTGGTTTTGAGCACTAACAGGAGCGTAAAAAGTGGTTTTCAACACTAGCAGATGTGTAAAAAGTGGTTTTCAACGCCATCACAAGTGCAGAAAGTGGTTTTGCAATACGAGCACATGTGTGAAAAGTGGTTTTCAATGCCAGCACAAGTGTGGAAAGTGGTTTAGCAACACTAACACAAGTGCAAAAAGTGGTTTTCAATGCCAGCACAAGTGAGAAAAGTGGTTCTGCAACACAAGCTCTGGTCTGGAATGTGGTTTTCAATGCCATTACACGTGCGGAAAATGGTTTTGCAACACTAACACAAGTGCAATAAGTGGTTTTGCAACACCAACACAAGTGAGACAAATGGTTTTGCAACACAAACACAAGTGTAAAAGTGGTTTTGCAACACTACCACAAGTGTGAAAGTGGTTTTGCAACACGAGCACAAGTGCGATAAGAGGTTTTGCAACACAAACCCAATTGCGATTTGTGGTTTTCAACACTGGCACAAGTGCGAAAAGTGGTATTGCAACACGAACACAAGTGTGAAAAGTGGTTTTGCAACACTAAGACAAATGCGAATTGTGGTTTTCAACACTAACACAAGTGTGAAAAGTGGATTTGCAACACTAACACAAGTGTGAAAAGTCGTTTTGCAACACTAACACAAATGCAAAAAGTGGTTTACAACACCAGCACGAGTGCAGAAAGTGGTTTGCAACACTAACACAAGTGTCGAAAGTGGTTTTCAATGGCAGCACAAGTGTGGAAAGTGGTTTTGCAACAGCAACACAAGTGAGACAAATGGTTAGCAACACTAACACAAGTGCAAAAAGTGGTTTTGCAACACCAACACAAGTGAGACAAATGGTTTTGCAACAATAACACAAGTGCAAAAAGTGGTTTTCAACGCCAGCACAAGTGAGAAAAGTGGTTCTGCAACACAAGCTCTAGTCTGGAAAGTGGTTTTCAATGCCAGCACAAGTGCGGAAAATGGTTTTGCAACACTAACACAAGTGCAAAAAGTGGTTTTGCAACACCAACACAAGTGAGACAAATGGTTTTGCAACACTAACACAAGTGCAGAAAGTGGTTTTGTAACACCAACACAAGAGAGACAAATGGTTTTGCAACACTAACACAAGTGCAAAAAGTGGTTTTGCAACACTAACACAAGTGCGAAAAGTGGTTTTGCACCACAAACACAAGTGTAAAAGTGGTTTTGCAACACTACCACAAGTGTGAAAGTGGTTTTGCAACACGAGCACAAGTGCGATAAGAGGTTTTGCAACACAAACCCAATTGCGATTTGTGGTTTTCAACACTGGCACAAGTGCGAAAAGTGGTATTGCAACACGAACACAAGTGTGAAAAGTGGTTTTGCAACACTAAGACAAATGCGAATTGTGGTTTTCAACACCAACACAAGTGTGAAAAGTGGATTTGCAACACTAACACAAGTGTGAAAAGTCGTTTTGCAACACTAACACAAGTGCAAAAAGTGGTTTACAACACCAGCACGAGTGCAGAAAGTGGTTTGCAACACTAACACAAGTGTCGAAAGTGGTTTTCAATGCCAGCACAAGTGTGGCAAGTGGTTTTTCAACACTAACACAAGTGCAAAAAGTGCTTTTCAACACTAGCAGATGTGCAAAACGTGGTTTTCAACGCAAGCACAAGTGCAGAAAGTGATTTTGCAATACTAGTACATGTGTGAAAATTGGTTTTCAATGCCAGCACAAGTGTGGAAGGTGGTTTTGCAACCCTAACGCAAGTGCAAAAAGTGGTTTTCAATGCCAGCACAAGTGAGAAAAGTGGTTCTGCAACACAAGCTCTAGTCTGGAAAGTCGTTTTCAATGCCAGCACAAGTGCGAAAAGTGGTTTTGCAACAGCAACACAAGTGAGACAAATGGTTTGCAACACTAACACAAGTGCAAAAAGTTGTTTTGCAACACCAACACAAGTGAGACAAATGGTTTTGCAACAATAACACAAGTGCGAAAAGTGGTTTTGCAACCCAAACGCAAGTGTAAAAGTGGTTTTTAACGCCAGCACAAGTGCAGAAAGTGGTTTTGCAATACTAGCACATGTGTGAAAAATGGTTTTCAATGCCAGCACAAGTGTGGAAAGTGGTTTTGCAACATTAAAACAAGTGCAAAAAGTGGTTTTCAATGCCAGCACAAGTGACAAAAGTGGTTCTGCAACACAAGCTCTCGTCTGGAAAGTGGTTTTCAATGCTAGCACAAGTGTAGAAAGTGGTTTTGCAACACTAACACAAGTGCAAAAAGTGGTTTTCAATGCCAGCACAAGTGCGGAAAATGGTTTTGCAACACTAACACAAGTGCAAAAAGTGGTTTTGCAACACCAACACAAGTGAAACAAATGGTTTTGCAACACTAACTCAAGTGCAGAAAGTGGTTTTGAGCACTAACAGGAGCGTAAAAAGTGGTTTTCAACACTAGCAGATGTGCAAAAAGTGGTTTTCAACGCCAGCAAAAGTGCAGAAAGTGGTTTTGCAATAATAACACAAGTGCAGAAAGTGGTTTTCAATGCCAGCACAAGTGCAGAAAGTGATTTTGCAATACTAGCACATGTGTGAAAAGAGGTTTTCAATGACAGCACAAGTGTGGAAAGTGGTTTTGCAACACTAACACAAGTGCAAAAAGTGGTTTTCAATGCCAGCACAAGTGAGAAAAGTGGTTCTGCAACACAAGCTCTAGTCTGGAAAGTGGTTTTCAACGCCAGCACAAGTACGAAAAGTGGTTCTGCAACACAAGCTCAAGTGCAGAAAGTGGTTTTCAATGCCAGCACAAGTGTGGAAAGTAGTTCTGCAACACTAGGTCAAGTGTGGAAAGTGGTTTTAAAAACCAGCATAAGTGCGGAAAATGGTTTTGCAACACTAACACAAGTGCAAAAAGTGGTTTTGCAACACCAACACAAGTGAGACAAATGGTTTTGCAACACTAACACAAGTGCAAAAAGTGGTTTTCAATGCCAGCACAAGTGACAAAAGTGGTTCTGCAACACAAGCTCTAGCCTGGAAAGTGGTTTTCAATGCCAGCACAAGTGTGGAAAGTGGTTTTGCAACACTAACACATGTGCAAAAAGTGGTTTTCAATGCCAGCACAAGTGCGGAAAATGGTTTTGCAACACTAACACAAGTGCAGAAAGTGGTTTTGAGCACTAACAGGAGCGTAAAAAGTGGTTTTCAACACTAGCAGATGTGTAAAAAGTGGTTTTCAACGCCATCACAAGTGCAGAAAGTGGTTTTGCAATACTAGCACATGTGTGAAAAGTGGTTTTCAATGCCAGCACAAGTGTGGAAAGTGGTTTAGCAACACTAACACAAGTGCAAAAAGTGGTTTTCAATGCCAGCACAAGTGAGAAAAGTGGTTCTGCAACACAAGCTCTGGTCTGGAATGTGGTTTTCAATGCCATTACACGTGCGGAAAATGGTTTTGCAACACTAACACAAGTGCAATAAGTGGTTTTGCAACACCAACACAAGTGAGACAAATGGTTTTGCAACACAAACACAAGTGTAAAAGTGGTTTTGCAACACTACCACAAGTGTGAAAGTGGTTTTGCAACACGAGCACAAGTGCGATAAGAGGTTTTGCAACACAAACCCAATTGCGATTTGTGGTTTTCAACACTGGCACAAGTGCGAAAAGTGGTATTGCAACACGAACACAAGTGTGAAAAGTGGTTTTGCAACACTAAGACAAATGCGAATTGTGGTTTTCAACACTAACACAAGTGTGAAAAGTGGATTTGCAACACTAACACAAGTGACAAAAGTGGTTCTGCAACACAAGCTCTAGTCTGGAAAGTGGTTTTCAATGCCAGCACAAGTGCGAAATGTGGTTTTGCAACAGCAACACAAGTGTGGAAAGTGGTTTTCAATGCAAGCACAAGTGCGGAAAGTAGTTCTGCAACACGAGCTCAAGTATGGAAAGTGGTTTTAAACACCAGCACATGTGCGATAATAGTCTACTTGCCAGCAATGTGAACCCAGAAATGTTGAGTACCCCAAAGTTATAAGTTAGAAATGTACAGTATGGGTCCCCAGCACTTAGAAACTGCCGGATGCTAACTTGCATATGTTGGGCAATTAGCAAAATTAGCATTAATAGCATTAACTTTGCAACACTAAGACAAATGCGATTTGTGGTTTTCAACACTAACACAAGTTATTCCTACAGGTCGCACAAGATCTGCCAGCCACCCTCTGATGGTTAAACTGCCGAAATCTCGGCTCTCTGCTCACCTTCACTCTTTCATTCCTCTTTTCTCCCGCCTCTGGAACAAACTCCCACACTCACTTCAATCACACTCCTCCCTCCAGGTCTTCAAAACAGCTGTTCACCACCATCTCTTATCTTCCCCCATCCAAAACCTTGATCTTTTATACCCCCACTAATTCACCTCAGATCCACCTTGTTTGAAATTCCAACTTCTTTCCTGGAAGTCTTGGCAGTGTCCATATGTTTTATACCTCTCCCACCCCCCCCCCCCCCTTCCCATGCCTCCCCCCCAAAGCCCTCTCCCTCCCACAGTTCTCTCGATGTCTCCATGTCTCTCGGTCCCTGCTCTCAAATGTTGTGTTTGTGTCCTTCCCCCTCTCTCCCCATCTTGTCTACCGCTCCCGATGTTATTTGTTTTGTGTGTCTGTTTGTCTTTCTGTGTGATTAATGTTCGCTCTTTCACGAGCCTCGATCTTGTATTAAAAAAAAAACAAACAAACCTGTCAAACATAGGCCTGGGACACTGAAATTTCTGTTTCGCTCTATTGCTCCACTTTTATTCACAGGTATTAGAGGTAACAAAGGCAAGTACCATACCAAACTAGAATAATATGACTATGGGTAAATAATATCCTCAAAATTAATACACAAGTATACCCAAAATTATCAGAGCTGAAAAATATGTGCACTAGTTACACAACATAAAACTTCCATCAAGAAAGAGCGTCTTGCACTTCTACTACTCTGCACTGTTATAAAGCATATCCTCATCATAAAACTCATCCTCATCCTCATCGTCTTCATCCTCTTCTCCTGACTCTACATTCTTGTCATATTGCTCTTCTTGCTGTGAGTGTGTGAGTGTGTTGCAACATGTACTATCAGAGCCTTTGCAGAAGCAGTAGCTGGTACAGGCCAGGCCTGCAGCTACGCAGCTGCACTTTGCTGTTAAACAGGGCTTTAACCCAGCTTTGCAGCTACAGCTGATCATTTCCAACACGGCAGGAGGAGCAACGGGGCTTGCATCCAGGATGGGCATGATGACTTCCTCTCCCTTCTCGCCTTCCTTCTTATTCCATCCAAACTCTGTTATGTCCACAGCTGGTGGGTCAGGGCAGTCTGCTGCTTTCCAAAGCAGCACCTGTAGATGGGCACGCCGTCCATGGAGGAGAGCGTTGCGCTCTGTAGGAGGCAGTGTCTTCAGTGCTGGGGGGGTTTTGCGCTTTCGGTAGATGTCATATCTGGCGACGTTCAGAGATGCCGACTCCCTCTCGTTGTACAGAGCCAGGAAGAAACCACTCACTGCCTCTGTAATCTGTAAATCAGTAGCTCCCTCCTCTCCGATGAAGTGAAGCAGGTCACCAGGTACTACTCTCATGGCCTTGAGTGCGGACACCTTCCCTTTCCCCGCGGGATAGGAGGTGGTGTCACATCCGGAGAGAGCATGCATAGCCAGGATGGAGCGACACTGCTCACCGAGATTCTCTACTGTCGAATTGATGTTGAGAATAGTGCCATCCCATCTCTCCATCTGCAGGTTACATGTGATACCCACCTTCCAGCACCAATAGACCATGAGTACGAAAACATCAGTGTCGTCGCTGAGAATGCGGACAGTTTCAGCTCCGCGACTGGCTGCATCCAACATGTATGAGATGAGGGAGACGTCAGCCTCGTCATGAGTGACAATACTGTCTGCTTTGCTGACCATCTTGATGTGATCTCCTATGCTGTGTGTGCACAGGAGCTCACACAGTCTCCGTTTGTTTGTCTTGTTCTTCATCACTTTGTCGCGGCTAGGTAGAGGCGTTGTCAGTGAGAGTCGGTACTCTGTTGAGCTCTCCCCAGCTCTTCTCTGCCTCTCGTGGTCTTTGGCAGAGACTTGCTCATACCGGTCAAAGATGACAAATGTTTCGGTGATGTAGCGATTAAGCCGGCGCCCCATGCTGGCTGCGAGGTCAGCCACAGTGCCTGACGATGGCCACACCACGTGGTAGATGAGCTGCGATGCATCAACGAGTCCAACATGTGGTGGGTGGGGATTGGGGGAAAGGATTCCAAGACGCTGGACGATCACAGACTTGTTACCCTTCCTGAGGCATCCATACTCATCGATGATGGATGCAGGGACCGGGCCGAGCTCGTAGTCAAAGAGGGCAGAGAGCTCCATTCTTCTCTTGCTCCCCACCACCAGCAGCAGATCAAACAACGCCTCAAGGTCACATAGGATCTTCGCATTGACCTTCACTCTTTTTTTGGTGAATGTCATTGTCACCACCTTATTTGAGATGGGCGCATGAAATCTCTCAGGAAGTGATGAAGAGAACAGTGTGCTCATGTCCTGTCCGATCTTCAATGCATCTTGCACATTCACCTTTTCATCTGCCACCTGGCCATTTATGATATGGTGGAGGGTCGCGGTCTCTATGGTGAGTGGATGGGAGTTTTCCTGTAGCACTCTCAGGATTTTAGCCCGGTCCTCCGCGTCCAATTCCCGCCGTCCTTTAGACCTCTTCTTTGTGTCTGTTGGGCTTCATTGTCTTATCCGGTGCTTCAGCATCGTCGTAAATCTCATCCAATGACTTGGAGAGATAGGAGCAGATGCCGAAAGATTGGATCCACACGGCGACCTGCTCAGGGTTGGTGGAGATGCCCTTCATGCCTCCAACTCATTTCCCTTGCTTGATGCATGTCTGCTCCCCAAACATGTCTCCACTCACTGCAGCTGCACCATCAGAGTGGCGGCACACATGGCTTCCAACGTAAAGGTCATCCTTGGCAGTAGCAGGAAGGGACTGCATGTCGCGCAGATGCCATGTGATCCATCTTGCGTAGTGGTGATGACCGGCAGCAAAGAAATAGGGCAGCATCTCTTCAAGGCAGTGTTGTTGCAGCATCCAATCACCCTCTCTTTCTGCTCGCCAGAACCTGTGAGCTATTAGGGTAGGGGTGATGAAACAATCCACCCATAACCGGACTAAAAATTAATCTAAATACTCAATATCTCAAAAACTATAGCAGCTCGCGAGATGGGGCTTAGTGCGTTGAACGTGCCAGGTTACGATCTGTTCAAATAAACACTAACATTGAAACTGTAGCTCAACATGAGAGTAGGGGCACTAACCGCGCAAAAAAATGTTGGGTGAAAAAAAATCCACGGCTTTTACATCCCTTTTTTCACATGAAATTTTGATCGCAGGAAATTTTTATAAGAACACTCACGGAAAGCATATCTGTCTAAGTGTATTATGTCCAAATTTCATACAGATCCTTCAAATAGTTTGCTCACACGAAGCATTCAAACGGAGCAATAGAGCGAAACAGAAATTTCAGTGTCCCAGGCCTATGTTAGATAGGGTTAATGCTATTAATGCTAATTTTGCTAATTGCCCAACATATGCAAGTTAGCATCCGGCAGTTTCTAAGTGCTGGGGACCCATACTGTACATTTCTAACTTAAAACGTTGGGGTACTCAACATTTCCTGGTTCACAAGAGGGCTCTATAGGCTTGGCAAGTAGACTAATACCCAAGTTGATTGTTTTATCAGACATCATGATGGTTTTATGTAAGGCAAATTATTCCCGTTCCCTTCTTTACTTATAAAACATTGCTTGGTATTGGTATTGCTTGCAGAGTTCACGCCTTACAGGTACACCAGACCGGATGATCCACCGACTTAAATTTCGGATGATTACCTGCTCCATCTGGTGAGATGATCTTAACAGAGCAAAGTGAAAATCTTGCTCTTTGCAACACGTTTACTTCCAGCAATGTGGCCTCAAAATCATGAAATTCCAGGTGTAAACTTTCTCCTTCTAGTACGTATTCTATTTTGCAGCTGAAAAACAGATGAAAACAAAGCTGCCAATCATTTATTGTTAAAAATCACCAAAGGCATGGATCATTGCAATATGACAACACTCTAAAGCAGGTTCTCTCAACAGGGTCTGGCAAAGGTCAGCGATAAATGGCCGCCAATTGGGAAGCACGTAATTCATGGTCTTTTCTGTCGATATGTTATTACGTTAAACATCTCTAATAACTTTTTACAGTAATATACAGACTTGGCATTTAATATGGAATTTTTTTTTTGTCTTGACTTGGGTTTACTTTCTGAACTCAGTATATCAATCTGGTGAGTTTCTTTGACGCTTCGGTGATGTCTTTGTTGAAACAACCATGTCACTGATTGTCTTTCGCAGCAAGAAGTCAATTACAGGATTATATCACAGGTGTGACAAAATGTAAGGACAGGTACATTTGACGATTGGCTTCACAATCGGGTATATAAGGGTTGTTGCGTTCTGTATTAGTGGAAAACAACTGCTGCACGTCTACAAAAGTTATTGCCGCTTCCTCTGGAGATGGTCCGTCAACTTGACAATGCTGTTTGTCATGGAGTGGTGGCTTTACGAAATTCTGGCATTAAACAGCATGCTATTGCTCGGAAGTATGGCATCACTCAAGGTCAGGTGTCAAAGATCCTGAAACGAAATGCTCAGAGGGGTGTCCCTACTCCAATACCGAGGACAGGACGTCCACACAGAACCACAAGGAGAGGTGATCGCCAGCTGCACCGGTTAGTCTGCAATGGCCGTACCAAGTCAGCTAATCGGCTTAGGGCTGAGTGGCAGCAACTGACAAATGTGCCTGTATCCAGAAGGCTAGTCAACCAACGACTGGGTCAAGCAGGCTATCGTGCCAAGGGTGTCCCCTGAGAAAGCCACGCCTGACCAGACAACACAGCCAGCGCCGATTGCAGTGGACCAGAGAGCACCGTCAATGGCAGCCAGGAAACTGGAATCACGTGACCTTCAGTGACGAGTCTAGATTTCTGGTCTATCGTCAAGATGGCCACGTCCGAGTGCGCAGACAAGTGCATGAAGCCCACAACGAAGATTGTATAGTGCCAAGAGTCCAAGCTGGAGGTGGTGGGGTGACCGTTTGGGCTGCTTTTCATGCAGGGGGCAAAACTGACCTGGTTGTTCTGAATGGAAACCTGAACCAGTTCAAGTACAGGGCCATTCTGGAAGAAACATTGCTTCGATTTGCTCGTGCAGCCTTTCGAGGAAACTTTGTCTTCCAAGATGACAATGCACGGCCTCATCGTGCTAGCGTGATCCAACACTTTCTTGCTGACCGTGGTGTCGAGCATATGGAGTGGCCTGCCATGTCCCCGGATATGAATCCGATAGAGAACTTGTGGGCAGAATTAACGCATCAAATCGACAACTTGGACCAGCAGCCTGCCTCTGTGCGTGAATTGCAGCAGGCTATTGTCACTGCATGGCAAGCGATTCCTGTCCAAACCTTGGCAAATCTCGTGAACAGCATGCCTCGACGTGTACGTGCTCACCTGAATGCTCGTGGGGGTTACACGAAGTACTGAACTGTAATTTTCCTGTCCGTAATCCCAGTCATAATTTAGCTTTTGTTTCTGTTGAAATTTTTTTTGGCTAATGTGCAAAATAAAGAGATACTTCTGGAAAACGCACAGAAGTTTAACACAGTACTGTCTGTGAATTGAGTTCGATATCAGTTTACATCACTTTCAAGGATCAATTTATTTGCTTCGAAATGTCAAATGTGGTTTTTGTTTCTTTTAAAGGTCACATTAACAAAATCTAGAATAATTTCAACATAATTCCAATGAACTTTTGGTTCTAAGTCATCTTGAAAAGTAAGTTCACACCCACAAAAAAAATATTCCATATTAAATGCCAAGTCTGTGTGTATATATATATATATATTTCATAATTGCCTAATTTAGGAAAGTAGTACACCCACTCACCAAGGAAGCGGCACGAAGGGTCGAGTTGTACAAACAATGGGGGTTCTCCACCACTTTTCACATTTTGAGTCTCATTTATGGTAACCAAAGGACTGGGGTCCGCACCAACCCTCAGCAGGACCCCAAAACCGAAGCTGAAACCATTCTAACTAGACCCGTATTTTCTCTTTGACAATCACCATTTTCGACAACAATTTGCCAGTGCAACACATGCTGCCATATACAAACACCCGATCGTACCCACACGAGGTACACATGGAGAATATCCACAGGTAACAACAACACATGTAAACACCCAATCGTACCCACACTAGGTACACATGCAGAATATACACAGGTAACAACAACACATGTAAACACCCAATCGTACCCACACTAGGTACACATGTGGAATATACACAGGTAACAACAACACATGTAAACACCCAATCGTACCCACACTAGGTACACATGTAGAATATACACAGGTAACAACAACACATGTAAACACCCAATCGTACCCACACTAGGTACACATGTAGAATATACACAGGTAACAACAACACATGTAAACACCCAATCGTACCCACATTAGGTACACATGTGGAATATACACAGGTAACAACAACACATGCAAACACCCAATCGTACCCACACTAGGTACACATGTGGAATATACACAGGTAACACCAACACATGTAAACACCCAATCGTACCCACACTAGGTACACATGTGGAATATACACAGGTAACAACAACACATGTAAACACCCAATCGTACCCACACTAGGTACACGTGGAGAATATCCACAGGTAACAACAACACATGTAAACACCCAATCGTACCCACACTAGGTACACATGTGGAATATACACAGGTAACAACAACACATGTAAACACCCAATCGTACCCACACGAGGTACATGTCGTGGCAACGACTGGGGGGGCCCCCTCTTCATAATGAGTATTGAGCCGCTGTGCCCTCCCAAGCCTCTTGAGGGCAGTCTAAGACCATAAGTGACAACTCCATTTTTCCCAGAAAACCTCCCAGGGAGATCTGTCGGCCGCAAGGCCGGTGCATTGGATTGCGTGTACCCTCCAAACAGAAATATTGTGCCCTCTCTGTGGCCTTGCCACCCACGCAGGCTCCTCGCTGTCTGAGCCACCTCGTTGATCCCAGCTAGGGATGAGGGTAGGGGGGGCGGGGTAAGAACTAATATATGACCCACTGTTCGGGTGGAACTTTAAGATTTTTCAGTGTATGGCCTCGAGGCGCTTCCTTGTGCATTGTATGCATCACGACTTGCTTGTTGCTAATGTGGGTCGTGCTGCCGCGTGCCGGGCGCAGCCGTCTGAGGTGCATGGACTGGAAAATGTTTCGTGCACGTTAATTAATCTCTTCTATAATAAACCTCTTGTATCACAGTTCAAGATGCCTCCAGGGGTTCTTCTTGGGGTCAAGGGGGGCCCGGGGGCCAATGGTTGCTACCACAGCTGGCGTCATGGACAGGATATTGTCCGGAGGGGAGAGAGACGGTTCTTTGACTCGAAGGCAGCAAGGGTGCAGGGCCCTACTAAAAAGGTGAGACCTTTCTCGCAGTATCAGTGGCATTTTTTGCTGCCTCCGAGGGAAGGGGCCCGTCTTGGCCGATCTCCGGCGCAGATCCAAGAACTAAAAGTAAGGGGAACGAACTGTGAGCAGAATACAGAAGGTTGTTATAGGAGG
The DNA here is from genome assembly GCF_964187855.1 of Myxine glutinosa. Taxonomy (NCBI): domain Eukaryota; kingdom Metazoa; phylum Chordata; class Myxini; order Myxiniformes; family Myxinidae; genus Myxine; species Myxine glutinosa. The sequence goes on from NC_136268.1 coordinate 11,023,077, forward strand.
TAAAAATTGCTCCGGCCTGAGCTGGGAGCGGAGTGTATCAAGACGCAGTGGCTTGGACACTCGACATGTCGCGAACGTTGCACAAGTGGCTGGACACGGCCCACGTTCGGACATGGGCAGGCCTGGCGAGAGTGTTGGGTGGTGGCGTACTTGGCTGCGTGCATCGAAAACACCTCATCCATGGTACAAGGGGAAGGAGGCCGACTTCAAAGGAAGTCGGAATGCTCCCTTGGAGGGCCTCGCCCGGCGACACAAAGGTATCGTCGGGAAGGGCATCCATCAGCGGGGATGGTGGGAAAATTGCCACCCGTAGAGCTAACGGTTTGCGGAGCATGGGTAGAGACACCTGTGCGGGTATTCAGGCGTTGGGAGCCTGGAATACCAGGTCGCGGTGCGCTCAGGTGGGGAGTTTTGGGACGCTCGTGCGCCGGGAGGACTTGGGAAAACAGCTCCTCTTGGGAATGACGTGCACCCGTCAGTACGGGGGAGCCGAGATGGAGGCACCCAGTTTACGCTAACGGGTTGCGAAGGGAGATTAATGTATGTCGGTGTGATACTCAAAAAAAAAAGTAGAATGATTTAAAGTCCACCGCGCGGCGACCCCGCCGTGCGCGCGGGAATCCGACGTGCAGGCCAGTCATCATGACGACCGAGCGGGGCCTCGCGAGGCGAGACGAGGGAACGCCGAGGGCAGATTCCGTGCACGGCAATTTGGTGCCCGAGGATGGCCGAAGCCAACCCAAAAATGGGATTATAATGAGCCAGATACAATGATTAGAACGAGTGTGTTATGGAAAGAAAATGCTGGCCAGAGTAACAGTGCTATCCCTAACCCCCCCTGCCTCCCCCCCTCCTTACCAGAGGGTGCACGAAATGTTGATTGCATTGTTCTGCATTGGTTTTCCGGTATCCCTGAAATGACGTTTTGATTGCTCATAGTGTGACCATGAGATCTGCAGGTATGGATCAAGGAGGAGGAGCGGTGTCCCGGTGTCTGTTATGGTGTCAAATGTCACTCCCTCAGTGTCTGCAAACTTGTCGTTCGGCAGTTTCGAAAGACAGTTTCGATTGTCAGTCTGTCTGCTTGATTTTTGGGTCTCACTCTGGGTATATGGTCTTCTTACTTCCCTCTCTGTTTTGTGCTTTAATGGTGGTCGACTTGATTTCCCTGGAAAGGGGACAATAAATATTTGGTGTTAGCGGTTGCTATTGTGGTTCATCAAATGTTTGCAATTGGTATATGGAGCCAGTCTGTCTGTCTATCTGTCCGGATGCGGAGCTCTTGGAGAGGCAGGATGGGCTGGGGTTGACCAAGCAAGTGTTGTAGTTGTAGGACGGAGACGTCTGTTACCCCAATTTGGCAGCCTACCGTGTGGATTGAATGGGCCTCTGAGACATTCCTGTTAGTACGCTGGGGGTTCGTTTATCTGTCTGTCTATCTGTGTGTTTATCGGGTCACCTGTTGGTCGAGGGGGTATCAGGTGGACGAGTTGCTGTGGTCACCTGCTGTGCATGGTTGCGGCGTCCCTGGTTCGTGACGGGACGCCTTGAGTGGTAGGACTGGCAAGGTCTGGATTTGGATCCGGCCTATTGGTGAGCGTGTGCCCTGTCATGCTACCCTCGCCCTCTCCCTCCTCCGCCCTCCTCTCCCTAGACAGGTTGACAATATATTAATTAATTGATTGCCTTAAGGGGAGGTAGTGGGTTTAATGCCCACCGAATGTGAAGTAGGGGTATGGTTTCACCTGTTAGTCTGTCTGCAAGCCAGATGTCTCATAGGGTATGAAAATAATTGTTTCTTTAATATCAGTTGAGTAAGATATGTGATTGGATGAGGTGTGAAGGCGAGTTATGACTGCTCCCTTGGAGCAGTCCTGGTGTTATTAACACTGTTAACACTGTTAAGTCTCATATAATCGTGGTTAAAGTACATGTGCTGACAAAAGTGGGCTTTGGTTTGTATGACTGGGAAAGAAGAGACAAAATGGTTTGCTTTGGAAATGCTGGCCTGTTGAAGAGGGGCCAAGGTCACCTCTCTTTGATTGTGGTGGCTGGCTTACACTGGTTTGTGTGGGAGAAAAAAGGAAAGGGCTGATGGCGCTTTGATCTCGCAGCCTGTGCGGTTGGGGCTGTGGCTGGGTTGAAGGGGAGAACCCAGTGGTTTACAAATCCTGAGCAGAGTGGATTGCCATTGAGCATGTTTAATGATTTTGACAGAAAGGTGGCATAACGGGGGGAAGTGAGATACTGATGTCTGCATGAGGATGGCAGAATTGGCCTTCGAGGGACAAATGATTTTGTTGACAAGCTAGTTGTTTGCATGTAGTTCGTGAAAGCGAGCGGACCAAGAGACTACACCACTCTAATAAAGTAATGTCCTTCGGATGGAAATTGAAGCCTTGTGTATGGCCTCGATTGTCTGTCTGTCTGTCTGTCTGTGAATGGAAACTCAGAGAATTGGACTGGACTTGGACAGAAGGCAGGTAGAGTGATATTGCTCTTGCCTCTTGCTTGGCAGAAGGTAGCGGTGGTTGTGGTTGAGTCCACCCAACCCCCTGTCTGCCTGTCCGATGTGTGTTCATGAGGTCCATGGAGCGAGCTCATGGGCCAAAATTGAGCTCTCGGGAGCTGAAGTGTGGAAGATGGGGACGTTGTCTTGTGGACAATCTGTGAATGGCTAGACAGATGCGCCTGTAACGGGAAATGGTATTTGCGCCAACGAATGGAAAGGTGTGAATTTGTTTTAACAAAATTGTGCTAGAGTGCTACACACAGGTTGACCCCAATCGAAGAGGTGGTTGGGTGCTGGTGCAGATCGGATCACGGCTCTGCAGACCAGGTGAACAGAACTCCACCAGGTACGTTGGGATCACATCAATTAAATTATTGCTCATAAGGGGAGGTGATAGGGCAATTCCCCTGGGAAAATGTGTAAGGAAATGTGTTACTTTGCATGGTTGACTCTAGGTTTATATTTATAGATACATCGAAAATGTCATGGTTAGAGACGGTCATTAACCAGTGTGGCAGCCACATTCAAGTGGAAGGTGTGCACAGAGGAAGCTACAGATGGAGGAAATGTTGAGATGGATCTTGGAGACTATGTGAAGCTGGAAGGTGTGAAAATATTTTGTTACCTCGGAGACATGCTGAATAGAGAAGGAGGATCAGGCTCGGCAGCGGTTGCTAGAGTGAGATGTGCATGGAAGAAGTTTCGGAAACTGAGTGGCGTGCTGACAAGGAGGGGAGTGTCGTTGAAGCTGAAGGGAAAGGTGTAGGCTGCATGTGTGAGAAGTGTTATGATTTATGGGAGCAGGACATGGGAAATGAATGTAGAAGGAAGTAGAGGATGGGGAAGACCGAGAAAGGCTTGGCTAAAGATGGTTGAAGAAGAAATGCGGGCAAGGGGGTTAACAAGGAGAGATGCAGAAAATAGGGCAAAATGGAGAAGATTGTCATGGGGACCGCAAAGCTAACCCCCGCTCTTGCAGGGAAAAGGGCCTTAAAATGCCTGTTATTGTTGTTGTTGTTGTTGTTGGGTGATAGGGCAAAGTGCAAAAGGAGGGTAGAGTTGGTGATTGCGGATGGAGATTAGCTAGAGAACTTGGAGACGATTTCGTAATTTTCAGAGAATTTTCCAGTGAGTTATACTGGTGTGAAATTTGCTTATCCAGGTATTGATAGGATAAGAGAGAGGTTATCAAAGGAAGTATACCAGTTGATGTATTTTGATATTTAACTACTATACCAGCTGCTAATGATGTGAATTGTGATATGGGTCAATGTAAATAATTTTCTTACACAGGTGAGATGAGATGAGTGAGATGAGTGAATAATATTAGATGCAGGCAAATATATAGGAAAATTGTGCTTCAGATTTAATTTGCAGGAATGAGACGCTTCTGGGATGGAAGCAATACAGGATCATGTTTACAAATATTTGTGTTTACAAAAAATGATGTCTGCAATATAGGAGGACAACAAAGCAGGATGGAGAAAATGTGGTGAGTTTCTCCATTGACTGATTATAATTGGGGGGATCATGGTTGGCAAATCGAATTTTTTATCATGATCATGATCATGATCATGGTTTTTTTTAATTTTTTTTTTTATGGTTGGCAAATCATGTATCATTAGATGTCGGGAAGATGATTAAAAGGGAGGTATTTTTGGAAATTGGTGAAAGTAAATATGGCATTTGAATTTCCACACACGACGCAGGGAACGCGGCTATAAATAGCCAACCATCTGAGAGATGAGGTAACTAAATGCCAATTGGCGGGGGAGGGGGGGCTAGGAATTTGATCTGTGTGTGTCAGTAAAACTTGCAATACAGGTACAGGTGAACAGACCATGGTGGGCCGAGAGCGGGAGGAAGAGAAACGAGACGTCCCCATGTGCAAATTACTGTCCCCAACCATAATCATGCGGCCGCAAAGGGGAAAGTCCGGGTTTGCCACCCCCCCCCCCCCCCCTGTTCCTGCGCAGTCCTAGGTGACCCCGAGCTTGCAGGATCGGCATCAGTGGCTAGGTTTGCATAGCGTTGAGTTGCGATCCCCAAAAATGCGCGTCCCGTTAGAATGCACGGTCCGGAAGAAAGAAGAGTACACATCCCGTTAGAATGCACGGTCCGGAAGAAAGAAGAGTACGCGTTCCGTTAGGGTGCGCGGTCCGGAAAAAAAAAGGAAGAGTACACGTTTCCAGCGCATGCACGTTAGTGGCCCAGCACCCAACCGCGAGGTGCGGGCCTGGTTCTAATCCTGGGACAATGAGGGTCTTTATTTTTTAATTCTGTGGTTTTCTTTGTTATTTTGATGTGATTTTATTTTTAAATTTTATTTTCTTTCATTATTTTGTATGTTATGGTTTGTGTGGGAGATTTGTTGTTTTGTTTGTTTGTTATTTTGAGTTATGTCGACTTTAATTCGGCAATGCAAGTTTCATTATTAATTTTTCTGTGAATTACTCTGTTATCTTCTGTCCTGGAAGTCCTTGGTGTCCTTGTGTTTTATACTTCTCCCACCGCCCCCCCCCTTCCCACGCCTCCTCCCCCCAAGCCCTCTCCCTCCCACACATCTCCCTGCTCTTAAATGTTGTGTTTGTGTGCTTCCCCTTCTCTCCCCATCTTGTCTTCCGCTCCCTCTTTTTATATATTTTGTTTGTCTGGTTGATTTGTTTGTGAAGTAAATGTCAGCTTTCACGAGCCTCGATTCAGTATAGGAAAAAAAAAAGAAAAAAAAAAATTGTAGTTCGATATTTGATTCATGATGTTACCGCCCGTTGTATAATTCTGAGACGGTGAGTTATGTCGACTTTAATTCGGCAATGTAAGTTTCATTGTTAATCGTTCTGTGAGTCTCTTTATTAATTTTTCTTTGCGATTTTTAACCAATGCATGCTCCGTTGGGTAAAATTTCCCCCTAATACAACGATGCGGTAATCTTCCTTTTCCTCTCTAGGTCTAGTTTGCTCATAAGGGGAGAAGGGGCCCATTGGGGGTACTTGGACTTCGCCCCCACTTTGCTGACCCCACTCCATGGTAGGTTAGGGTGTGGCACCAGCCCAGTGCACGTGTCGAGGTGCTCTTGACGGAAATAGGAGGACCCTCTTCTCCTTCGTGTATCATTAGATGGCCAGCTCAATGTCGTACAGCCATGCCCTCGTCTCTGGTCCTACGTCGAAGAGGTCCGCTTCTAAAGGTGGTCTGTGTAGGGGGCAGGTGGAAGTCATGTGTTTGGCAGTCTGCTCAGGCTTGCCGCACTCGCACGCGGCGCTGTCTGCCAGGCCCCACATCTTCAGTGATGATTTGAAGCGGCCGACCCCCCGTACGTAGACGGTTCAGCAAGATCCATTGCGGGCGTGGCAGGTCTTCTCCTACGACGCCACCTCCTGGGTCCCAAATGCAGCGATGGATGCGAGTGGGCCCAGCCGTTTCCCACATCTGCTTCCAAGATGCCACCAGCCATATGCTTCTAGACAGGTCCTCAGAGATAGAACTGAACATCTCTTGTGCCGCCTTGTTGTAGGGATGGCAGGACTTGAGTCTGCTTGGAGGCGCCACTATCGTTGTGGTGTTGTGCAGGATGTGCAAGTCGTGTTTCTGGGCGTTTCTTACCAGGGCGAGGATAGCAGCCTCCCGTCGGAGGCCGGCCGGGACGATTCCCGCTAGGACTGGCAGGTGCAATGCCGGGTGGGCTTCAAACAACCAGCTACAATGCGGAGGGCGTTGTTAATGACAACATCAACCTTTCTCATGTGTGGGCTTCTGCTCCAGGCCGGGGCGCAGTACTCGGCTGCAGAGAAGACCAGGGCTTGCATGGATATTCGTAGGGTCTTAGCGGAGGCTCCCCAGGACGTACCAGCGAGACTTCGGATAAGCGAGACCCTTGATGTCACCTTGGCCTCAGCTTCTTCTAGGTGTTGCTTGAAGGACAGTATCCGATCCAGGCGTACACCGAGGTACTGTGCGGCGTGCCGGAACTCCAAGCGTTTCTTGTCAATGAACACGCCCAGTTCCCTTTTTGCTTCTCTGGAGCTAAGATGGCATGCCGCGAACACTGTCTTACCAATGCTGAGCTGCAAACGCCACCGGAAGATCCGACGCACCACCATGGTGAACGAGGTAAATTGGGGGCAAATGCCAGGTACTCCCAATGGTGTCCCCAGGGGGATCCAGGGTGATAACTAAAACTATCTATGATGTTATAGAAACAGATGGAGGAGTGTCGTGGCAACGACTGAGGGGGCCCCCTCTTCATACTGAGTATTGAGCCGCTGTACCCTCCCAAGCCTCTTGAGGGCAGTCTAAGACCATATGTGACAACTCCATTTTTCCCCGAAAACCTCCCAGGGAGATCTGTCGGCCCCAAGGCCGGTGCATTGGATTGCGTGTACCCTCCAAACAGAAATATTGTGCCCTCTCCGTGGCCTTGCTTCCCACGCAGGCTCCTCGCTGCCTGAGCCACCTCTTTGATCCCAGCTAGGGATGAGGGTAGGGGGGGCGGGGTTAGAACTAATATATGACCCACTGTTCGGGTGGAACTTTAAGATTTTTCAGTGTATGGCCTCGAGGCGCTTCCTTGTGCATTGTACGCATCACGACTTGCTTCTTGCTAATGTGGGTCGTGCTGCCGCGTGCCGGGCGCAGCCGTCTGAGGTGCATGGACTGGAAAATGTTCCGTGCACGTTAATTAATATCTTCTGTAATAAACCTCTTGTATCACAGTTCAAGATGCCTCCAGGGGTTCTTCTTGGGGTCAAGGGGGGCCTGGGGGGCCGATGGTTGCTACCACATACACATGTGGAATATACGCAGGTAACAACAACACATGTAAACACTCAATCGTACCCACACTAGGTACACACGTGGAATATCCTCAGGGAACAACAACACATGCAAACATCCAATCGTACCCACACGAGGTACACATGTGGAATATCCACACACATATACACCCGCAAGGCTAACCCCCGCTCTAGCAGGGAAAATGGCCTTAAAATGCATGTTGTGTTGTTGTTGTTGTATATACAACAAGGGCCATGGTCAATGGTCATGCCGAGCTTTTGAAGGACACCATTCATCGTATTCGCCTCCGGGGAGATTGGCATCCGAGAATCGAAAATGTTGGGGGTACACCGGGTACACCGGGTACACCAAACACTACTCCATGCAGTACGGATTTAGAATCTGCCTTTTTCGCCTCCACAGCGGTTCCAGCCATCGTTGTGACTGGTTTTCCGCTGGGAGGCCGAATGGGGGGTGGGGGGCAACCCGAGTCCCTGTATGGAGCGAGTTACGACAACCCGGAATTAGAAGCCATTTTGTTTCCATTGTTTGCGCCACGCACTAGTGCACTGCCCGCTGGTGTGTACATACATTGTGCGTAACCTAGTACAACATTTGAGTGCCTACATTGTGTAATTTGTGATTTGCACCGTGCCCCTCGCTTTTGATATGATTTTCTCTTAGTCCAAGATAAGAATCGGATTTTGTTTATTGCAATAATCTTTGTTCAGAAATGTAGTTTTATGGGGAGGAGAGGGAGGAGAGGGGGAAAAGGAATAAAAGGGAAAGAGGGGATAGCAAGTGCCTATGATTTTCTGGACTACCTTGCTCTCTTGCGTCTTACTTTCTTGACCAGCATGCATGCGCACAAAGCCGACAATGTGAACATTTTCAAATCTCTGTTAAAGACTCGTTTATTTGAAAATGCCGACATCTGATTATATCTTAGGTTTTCTTCTTGTATAATTTGTATTTGTATATTCATCTCGTTGGCTTTCTTCTCTTTTCTAAGCGCTTCGAGGCTCCTGCAACTTACGCCGTATAAATTACTGTTATTATAACAAGATTGCCTTAAAACCATCTTGACAAATGACAGAAATGTTGATTTTAAATATGAAAATTAAAAAGTAATTTAACTTTTCATGTCGGCGCACCGGGAGAAATACATATGCAAAATTAAATTGTAATTATATAAAAGGCCCAGAAATTGTAATCCAGACTTGCAATGGAAGAGTATGCATGTAAAACATACCCGTTTTTCACAGCAATGTACAATTAGTTGTATGGTGTACATCTAAACTATTCCAAATTACATACATGTACATAATAATAACAATAATAACAGTGTAGCGGCTACCGCTGGGTTTTCACAATCGCCTTGCACCTACCAAGGACGCGGAGCGATCACCATGCCGGGCTCATCCAGGACGCCCGGGCAGGCCCGCTCTCGACTTGCCAGGCCGCGTCCGGGATGCCCGGGCTTGCCCGGGCATACCCGCCCTCGACTTGCCAGGCCGTGGCCAGGACGCCCGGCCACGCCCCCTCTCGCCGTTCCCGGGCAAACGCTCCGGGATAATGTGTGTATATATATTGCTGCCCGATAAACGGGCTTTTGAGAGTACCTGAGCTGTTTTGTTTGAATAAAGCAACTCGGACGAATTCCAGCTTTTTGTCGCGTCCATTCTTCCGATCGACGTGGGAGCACGGCTCCTTCATTGGTGACCTACCGACATGGACACGGCAGTTGCCCTCAAACTGCCTACCTTCTGGGAGGCTCACGCAGCGGTTTGGTTCGCACAGGTGGACTCCCTGTTCGCCCTGCGAGGCATCACGGCCGACGACACCCGCTTCCACCATGTGGTAGCAGTGCTCGGTTCAGCCACCGCGGCCCGTGCCCTGAGCCTCCTCAAGAACCCGCCAGCCGCTGACAAATACGGCGCGATTAAAAAGCTCCTCCTCGACGCTTTCGCCCTCCCATCGGCGGAACGCGCACGGCGCCTGCTCGACCTGCCCGAGCTCGGCGACACGCGCCCGTCCGAGCGAATGGACTACATGCTTTCGCTGCTCGGCGAGCACTCTCCGGCATTCCTGTTCCGGGAGCTGTTCCTCCGTCAGCTGCCTAGCCCGGTACGCCTCGCCCTGGCAAACACGACGATCACGGATCCCCGTGCCCTCGCCAGGGAAGCCGACAAGATCTCCGCGGCAGGCCAACGCATTGCAGCAGCGACCTGGGGCCCACCGCCGTCCGACGCAACACCCATGGCGCCCGAGCACCCGGCACGGTCGACGACCGAACTGCCGACGCAATCGGCGACCGCTACGCCAAGCCAACCACCTCCAGCACGACGACCGGGGCCTCCACCTGACCAAGCGTGGTGTTACTATCATGCCAGGTTCGGACAGAAGGCCCGGACATGCCGACCCCCGTGCACCTTCGGCAGGCTGGGAAACTGCCAGGCCGGCGTTCATTACCAGCCATGAGGGCCGACCACACGGGCAAATTACTGTTCATCACGGACAAAGCGTCCGGACGGCGCTTCCTGTGCGACACCGGCGCCCAGCTGAGCGTCATACCCGCCTCTGACCAGGACAGGCAGTCCGCGGTTTGCGGCCCCTCCTTGGTTGCAGCCAACGGATCGGCCATCCACACCTTCGGCCCGCGCAACGTAACCCTCTGCTTCGGCGGCCAACGCTTTACTTGGACGTTTGTAACCGCAAACGTGCCCATGGCTCTGCTAGGCGCCGACTTCCTCTGCGCACACGGACTGCTGGTGGACGTCCAACGGTGTCGCCTAATCAACGCCGAAACCTTCAGCTCCCTGGTATGCACATTGAGCAGCTCTGCTCCGACCGAGCTGGCATGCACCCTCCCGGCGGAGAACGAGTTTGCTCGCCTGCTCACGGAGTTCCCGGCCCTCACGCGGCCGACGTTTTCGGCCGTCGCAGTACGACATGGGATCGAGCACCACATACCAACCACGGGCCCGCCGGTCTACGCCAGAGCCCACCGCCTCGACCCAGGCAAGCTTGCCGTGGCCAAAGCCGAGTTCGACGCTTTAGAACACCTCGGCATCGTGCGGCGCTCCGATAGCGCGTGGGCTTCACCACTACACATCGTCCCAAAGCCAGGGGGCGGCTGGTGCCCATGTGGCGACTACCGCCGTCTTAACGACGCTACCACCCCCGACAGGTATCCGATCCCGCACATCCAAGACTTCTCCGCCCGTCTGGCGGGACGGGTCATTTTTTCAAAAATCGACCTCATACGGGGATTTCACCAGGTACCTGTCAGGGCGGCCGACGTCCCTAAAACGGCAGTCATCACGCCGTTCGGCTTATTCGAATTCCTACGGATGCCGTTTGGTCTCAAGAACACGGCTCAGGCGTTCCAGCGCTTGATGGATGGCGTGCTGCATGACTTGCCATTCCTCTTCGTTTACCTGGACGACATCCTCGTCGCCAGCACGTCCCGGGCCGAGCACCTCCTCCGCCTCCGAACACTATTCGGGCGCCTCAGCGAGCACGGCCTCATCGTCAACCCGGCCAAATGCCACTTCAGCACGATGGCCGTTGATTTTTTGGGCCACCACATCACCAAGAACGGGGCCGTGCCGCTGCCAACCAAGGTCGAGGCCATCACCACGTTTCCGCATCCCCGCTCAATAAAGGCCCTGCAGGAATTCCTGGGAATGGTGAATTTCTATCACCGCTTCGTGCCCCGTGCTGCTCAACTCATGCGACCCCTCTACGAAGCCCTCCGGGGCAAGCCGGCCAAGCACGACATCGTCTGGTCCGCAGCAATGGACGCGGCCTTCCAAAGCTCAAAGTGGGCCCTCGCCGACGCAACACTGCTCGCTCACCCGGTGCTCAACGCTCCCATCGCCCTCACCACGGATGCCTCCGACTACGCTGTGGGCGCCGTACATGAGCAATGGGTGAACGGGGTTTGGCAGCCACTCGCTTTTTTCAGCCGGCAGCTCCGGCCGAACGAGCTCAAATACAGTACGTTTGACCGTGAGCTCCTCGGTCTACACCTGGCCGTTCGCCATTTCCGCCACCTCCTGGAGGGCCGATGCCTCACGGCGTTCGTCGACCACAAGACGTTGGTTTACGCAATGGCCAAGGTCACGGAGCCGTGGTTGGCCCGCCAACAGCGCCACCTCTCCGCCGTGTCGGAGTTTACCATGGACATCCGGCACGTCGCCGGCAAAAACAACGCCGTGGCCGACTGTCTTTCTCGGGCCAGCGCGAACGCGGTCCACCTCGGCGTGGACTTCGTGCTTATGGCGGCGGACCAAACCACTGACACCATGGTGCAAGGCATCCGGGCGGCGGACACGGGCCTCCGCCTGGCCGACATCCCCTTCACGGACACTGTCCTGCTCTGCGACGTCTCCCAAGGCCAGCCTCGCCCCATCGTGCCCGTTACCTGGCAACGCCGCATCTTCGCCTCCCTCCACGGCCTTTCCCACCCGGGCCGGAAAGCTTCCCAGAAGCTGGTGTCGGCGCGATTCGTCTGGCACGGCCTTCGACGGGACATCCGCGATTGGACCAGCACCTGCACAGCCTGCCAACAGGCCAAGGTCCACCGACACACCCAGGCCCCGCTGGCACCTTTCACCGTGCCCGAACGACGTTTCGACCACGTCAACGTGGATCTGGTGGGCCCCCTCCCCCCGTCACGGGAGTTCACACACCTGCTCACCATGGTGGACAGGACCACCAGGTGGCCGGAGGCCATTCCCCTCATCTCCACCACCACCGCCGACGTGGCGCAGGCTTTCATCGCCACCTGGGTCGCCCTCTTCGGCGCACCGGCGGACATCTCGTCAGACCGCGGACCACAGTTCACCTCCGAGCTGTGGGGCGCGGTCGCCCGCAACCTGGGGGTCAAGCTCCATCGTACTACGGCCTACCACCCCCAAGCCAACGGGTTGTGCGAGCGATTCCACCGCTCCATGCAGGCCGCGCTCATGGCCGGCCTTCAGGACGGCGGTTGGGCCGACCGGCTGCCGTGGGTCCTTTTGGGCCTCCGCACGGCCCCCAAGGAGGACCTCCGGGCATCCACCGCCGAGCTTGTCTACGGCCAGGTGCTACGCATCCCGGGCGAGTTCATGCCCGACGCTACCAGTCCCTGGTCCGCAGCTCGCCAGCGCTCGGACCTCCAGGAGGCCGCCCGACGGTTTGCCCCCGTGCCAACATCCCATCACGGTGACCCCCAGTCCTACATCCCCCCAGCACTTCGCACAGCGGAGTATGTTTTTGTGCGTCATGACGCACATCGGGGGCCACTCCGGCCGCCGTACGACGGGCCCTTCCGGGTCCTGCGACGGGACGACAAGTCGTTCGTCATCGACATCGGCGGCAGGTCGAACCGGATTGCGGTGGACCGCCTCAAGCCGGCGCACGTGGACATCGACCAACCGCCACGGTTGGCCCTTCCGCCGCGGCGAGGCCGCCCCCCGTCCACTGTGCCCCCCACTGGACCGCCCACCACCACACCGGACCCCCCCCCCCCACGACCCGCCAGGGGTCGCTTCGGCCGGGTCATCAGGACCCCCCTCAAATTGACCCTGCCGGTGCAAGTCGATTCTGGGGGGACGTGTGTAGCGGCTCCCGCTGGGTTTTCACAATCGCCTTGCACCTACCAAGGACACGGAGCGATCACCATGGCGGGCTCGTCCAGGACGCCCGGGCAGGCCCGCGCTCAACTTGCCAGGCCTCGGCCGGGACGCCCGGGCATGCCCGGGCACGCCCGGCCACGCCCGCCCTCGACTTGCCAGGCCGTGGCCAGGACGCCCGGCCACGCCCCCTCTCGCCGTTCCCGGGCAAACGCTCCGGGATAATGTGTGTATATATATTGCTGCCCGATAAACGGGCTTTTGAGAGTACCTGAGCTGTTTTGTTTGAATAAAGCAACTCGGACGAATTCCAACTTTTTGGCGCGTCCATTCTTCCGATCGACGTGGGAGCAAGGCTCCTTCAACAGTATTTATATAGCGCCTTAGCATGAAATGAACAAAGCGCTTCACCACATATCTTGAAGACTTCAACTTACATTCCATAATCTTAGAAGAATACGACTTAAAGCTACTTACAGGGTAAAGCTCTCTACACAGGGACTCCAGGGGCAACATCGGAGTCCCTCTGGGAGCTGTAGATGGAAGCACGGGTTACACAGGGGGGAAAGACCAGGCAGCCAAGGTCGCCGCGAGCACCTGCCATACCAGGTATACGGCGAAAGTTTATACATACCCCTCTGCTCGACACATGGGTATACAGTATATAACACAGGGGTATACAGTATATAACACAGGGGTATACAGTATATAACACAGGGGTATACAGTATATAACACAGGGGTATACAGTATATAACACAGACAGGGGTATACAGTATATAACACAGGGGTATACAGTATATAACACAGGGGTATACAGTATATAACACAGGTGTATACAATATATAACACAGGAGTATACAGTATATAACACAGGGGCATACAGTATATAACACAGGGGTATACAGTATATAACACAGGGGTATACAGTATATAACACAGGGCATACAGTATATAACACAGGGGTATACAGTATATAACACAGGGGTATACAGTATATAACACTGGGGTATACAGTACCGGTATATAACACAGGGGTATACAGTACCGGTATATAACACAGGGGTATACAGTATATAACACAGGGGTATACAGTATATAACACAGGGGTATACAGTATATAACACAGGGGTATACAGTATATAACACAGGGGTATACAGTATATAACACAGGGGTATACAGTATATAACACAGGGGTATACAGTATATAACACAGGGGTATACAATATATAACACAGGGGCATACAGTATATAACACAGGGGTATACAGTATATAACACAGGGGTATACAGTCTATAACACAGGGGTATACAGTATATAACACAGGGGTATACAGTATATAACACAGTGGCATACAGTATATAACACAGGGGTATACAGTATATAACACAGGGGTATACAGTATATAACACAGGGGTATACAGTATATAACACGGGGGTATACAGTATATAACACAGGGGTATACAGTATATTGTGGTGCTGTGCACACACGACTCGATTGGCAGAGAGGTAGGCCACAACGCGTTGATACAACAAGAGTCTTTATTCAGAGCTCGCACTTCAGCACTGGGCGGGCTCGAGCTTAGAGCCCGCATATATCTCCCGAGGCCACACCTTGCCCCCGGCGTGGCCGATCGGCCGAAAGGCGGGGCATGCATTTCAGTTCCCCGCCTGGATGCTCGCGCCACCCACTGGTGTGCGGAACTATTGTCCCTTGTGCCCGCCACACGCGCCCCCCCAGAATTCCCGCGCACCTGAAGGGTGAGCTTGCGGGGAAGCCGGATGACCCGGCCGAAATGCCCCCTGGCGATGCATGCAGGGCTGGGGGGTAGCGGGACGGTGGGGCTGGGGGGTGCCGGGGGTCTGACCGCCGGGGGGCGGCCTCGACGCGGAGGCAGAGCTGCTTGCGGGGGGTGGTCCAGATCGAGGTGGGCCGGCTTGAGGCGGTCCACGGGGATACGATCCGGGGCACCGCCGATGTCGACGGTGAAATATTTGTCCCCGGTCTCCAGCACGCGGAAGGGCCCGTAGCGGTGCCCGGTGGGCGTCATGCCGGACGAAGACGTACTCCGCCGTGCGAAGCTCCGGGGCGATGTGGGAGGGCGGGCAACCATGGTGTGCCGTCGGCACGGGGCGAACCTCCTGGCGGTCTCCTGCAGGGTGGAGTGCTGTTGCGCCACGGACCAAGAAACCGTGGAGTCGGGGATAAATTCGCCCGGTACCCGCAGTGGTTGCCCGAAGACCAGCTCCGCCGAGGACGTGCGCAGGTCGTCCTTGGGCGCCGTCCTGAGGCCCAGCAGGACCCAGGGGAGCCTGTCGGCCCAGCTGCCGTCACGGAGGCTGGCCCGGAGCGCGGCCTTCATCGAGCGATGAAAGCGCTCGCACAGGCCATTGGCCTGGGGGTGGTAGGCCATGGTGCGGTGCAGTTTGACGCCGAGCCCTTGCGCCACCGCGCCCCAGAGCTCTGAGGTGAACTGGGGGACACAGTCGGACGAGATATCCGAGGAGGCACCGAACTGGGCAACCCAAGTGGCGATGAAGGCTTGCGCCACATCCGCCGCCGACGTCGCCGCCAACGGCCTCCAGCCACCATGTGGTGCAGTCCACCATGGTGAGGAGGTGGGTGAACCCCCGCGAGGGGGGCAGAGGTCCTACCAAGTCGACGTGGACATGGTCGAACCGACGCTCGGGCACCGTAAACGGGGTCAACGGGGCCTGGGTGTGGCGGTGGACCTTTGCATGCTGGCACGCGAGGCACGTCCTGGCCCAGTTGCGGACGTCCTTCCTGAGGCCATGCGAGACGAACTTTGCCGCGACGAGCTTCTGGGAGGCCTTCGTGCCTGGGTGGGACAGGCCGTGGATGTCTTCGAAAACCGGGCGCTGCCAGCCAGCAGGCACAATGGGGCGAGGCCGGCCGAGGGAGACGTCGCACAGGAGGGCCGTGCCCGCGACGTCGAATGGCACCTCGGTGACGCGGAGGCCCGTGACGGCGGTCCGCAAGGCCTGGACGCCGGGGTCGGCGGTCTGGTCCTCCGCCATCCGGGCATATTCGATCCCGAGGTGGACCGCGTGCGCGACGGACCGGGAAAGACAATCCGCCACCGGGTTGTCTTCACCCGCGACATGACGGATGTCCGTCGTGTACTCGGACACGGCAGAGAGGTGATGCTGCTGCCGTGCCGACCATGGCTCGGCGACCTTGGCCATCGCGAACACAAGGGGCTTGTGGTCGACGAAAGCCGTGAACGGGCGGCCTTCGTGCAGATGGCGGAAGTGTCGGACCGCCAGGTGGAGTCCGAGCAGCTCGTGGTCGAAGGTGCTGTAGCGGCGTTCGTGCGGGCAAAGCTGCCGGCTAAAAACCGCCAGCGGCTGCCAAGCACCACGCACCCACTGCTCGTGCACCGCGCCCACCGCGTAGTCCGACGCGTCGGTGGTAAGGGCGATCGGTGCATCGGGTGCCGGGTGCGCCAGCATGGTGGCGTTGGCCAGGGCCAGCTTTGTGCCCGCAAATGCCGCGGCTATCGGCTCCGACCAGACGATGCCACCTTTGCCCGGCTTGCCCCAGAGGGCCTCGTGCAGGGGGCGGAGGAGCTGGGCGACGTGGGGCACGAAGCGGTGGTAAAAATTTACCATGCCCAGGAACTCCTGGAGCCCCTTGATCGTGCGGGGGCGTGGGAAATCCCTGACCGCCTCAACCTTGGCCGGTAAAGGGACGGCCCCGTGCCTGGTGATGCGGTGCCCCAATAAGTCGATGGCGGCGATGCCGAAACGGCACTTTGCGGGGTTGATGATCAGGCCATGCTGGCCCAGGCATTCGAAAAGCGTGCAGAGGCGGAGCAGGTGCTCCTCCCGGCACGCGCTCACGACTAGGATGTCATCCAGGTAGACATAGATGAAAGGTAAGTCGCGCAAGACGCTGTCCATGAGCCGTTGGAACGCCTGGGCCGCATTCTTCAACCCAAAATGCATTCGCAGGAACTCAAAGAGGCCGAAAGGGGTGATGACGGCCGTCTTTGGGACATCGTCCAGTTGAACGGGGACATGGTGGTAGCCCCGGATGAGGTCCACCTTGGAGAACACGGTCGTGTTTGCCAACCGGGTGGAAAAGTCCTGGATATGCGGGACCGGGTTGCGGTCGGGGGTGGTGGCATCATTGAGCCGGCGGTCGTCACTGCACGGCCGCCATCCTCCACCGGGCTTCGGCACAATGTGCAGAGGAGAAGCCCAAGCGCTGTTGGAGCGCCGTACGATCCCCAGCCGCTCCAGCGTGGCGAACTCCACTTTCGCCACGGCGAGCTTCGTGAGGTCGAGTCGGCGTGCCCGGGCGTAGACCGGCGGCCCAACCGTGGGGATATGGTGCTCCACCCCGTGTTTGACGGCCACCGCTGAGAAGGTGGGCCGCGTGAGGGCCAGGAAACTGGCGATGGGGCGGGTAAACTCGTCCGCTGCCGGAAGCGTTCAGACTAACCTCACCGGGACGGAACCTTTCAGCAAGCCGCTTGGCAAGCCGCTCGGTGAGCCGCTCAGCGAGCTGCTCAACGAGCCGCTCAGCGAACAAGCGAGCGAGCTGAAGGTTTCGGCCAGGACGAGTCGTCTGCGCTTAACGTCGACCAACAGCCCATGCGCACATAGGAAGTCCGCGCCGAGCAGGGCCATTGGCACGCTGGCGGTGACGAACGACCATTGAAAGCGCTGCCCTCCAAACCGCAGTGAGAGGCAACGCTTCCCGAATGTGCAGATGGGTGTACCATTGGCGGCAAGCAAAGCGGGGCCCCGGCCTGCGGCTTGCTTGTCGGACGCGGAGGCAGGGAGAACGCTTACCTGCGCTCCCGTGTCGCAAAGAAAACGGCGCCCGGATAAGGTGTCCGTGATGAACAGGAGGCTGCCGGAATGGCCGACGCTCAGGGCCGCAAGTGAGTGCCGGCCCGGTCGTTTCCCGACCCGTCAAAAGAACACGGCGGGCAGCACGTTTTAGCCTTGCGGCCGAACCTGGCATGGTAGTAGCACCAGGTTTGCGGCGGTGGCGGCCGCGGCGGCCGTGCCGGCGGCGGTGGTGGTGGCGGCGGCGGTAGTGGGCGGGGCGCAGCAGCGGCCACGAGGGAAGCAGGGGGCGCTGTAGCCTCTGCACCGGGATCCACTACGGCAGCACCATAAACCGACCGCGTGTCGCAGGCCGCGAAAAACTTGTCGGCCTCTCCGGCCAGGGCGCGGGGTTCCGTGATGTTGGAACCGGCCAGCGCGAGGCGCACCTGGATTGGTAGCTGGTGGAGGAAAAGTGCGCGGAACAAGAAATCCGGGCGCTGGTCTCCAAGCAGAGACAGCATGAAATCCATCTGGACGGATGGTCGTGTGTCGCCGAGGGCGGGAAGGTCCAGGAGGCGGTCGGCACGTTCGATCTCTGTGAGCCCGAACGTGGCGAGGAGGAGACGTTTGAGCGCCTCGTACTTGTGGTCGCCCGGCGGGCGCCGAAGAATGGACACGACGCCGGCGGCAGTGCCGGGCCCGAGGGCGGCGACCACGTGGTAGTACCGGGTCTCGTCTGCCGTGATGCGCCGGAGTTGGAACTGAGCTTTGGCTTGCACAAACCAAACGTCGGCTTGCGCTTACCAAAACCCCGGGAGTTTGATTGCGACGGCGTTGGTAGCCATGGCGCGTTCGGGGGTCAGCAACGGCTGAACCAATCGGGGTCACCAGTGTGGTGCTGTGCACACACGACTCGATTGCCAGAGAGGTAGGCCACAACGCGTTGATACAACAAGAGTCTTTATTCAGAGCCCGCACTTCAGCACTGGAAGGGCTCAAGCTTAGAGCCCGCATATATCTCCCAAGGCCACGCCTTGCCCCCGGGCATGGCCGATCGGCCGAAAGGCGGGGCATGCATTTCAGTTCCCCGCCTGGATGCTCGCGCCATCCACTGGTGCGCGGAATTATTGTCCCTTGTGCCCGCCACAATATACCTGGAGTCTGTCTGACGATTTTTGACCGCGATACATTCCGTCGTTACTTATCCAATCACAACCAAACTTGACAGGAGGACTGAGGATCACACAATGAAGGTTTTACCCTCACGAATTAATTTACCTCCTCACCAATGGGGTTTTCCCTACCAATTGGGTTGCATGTTGAGGTGTATATCCCCGTTGAGGTGTATATCCGTGTTGAGGTGTATATCCGTGTTGAGGTGTATATCCACGTTGACATGTATATCCGTGTTGACGTGTATATCCGTGTTGAGGTGTATATCCGTGTTGAGGTGTATATCCATGTTGAGGTGTATATCCGTGTTGAGGTGTATACCCACTTTGAGGTGTATACCCACGTTGAGGTGTATACCCACATTGAGGTGTATATCCACGTTGAGGTGGATATCCGCGTTGAGGTGTATATCCGCGTTGAGGTGTATATCCGTGTTGAGGTGTATATCCGTGTTGAGATGTATATCCGTGTTGAGGTGTATATTCGTGTTGAGGTGTATATCCGTGTTGAGGTGTATATCCGTGTTGAGGTGTAAAGCCGGGTTTGAGGTGTATATTCGCGTTGAGGTGTATATCCGTGTTGAGGTGTATATCCGTGTTGAGGTGTATATCCGTGTTGAGGTGTATATCCGTGTTGAGGTGTATATCCGTGTTGAGGTGTATATCCATGTTGAGGTGTATATCCGTGTTGAGGTGTATATCCGCATTGAGGTGTATATTCACGTTGAGGTGTATATCCGTGTTGAGGTGTATATCCGTGTTGAGGTGTATATCCCTGTTGAGGTGTATATCCGTGTTGAGGTGTATTTCCGCGTTGAGGTGTATATCCGTGTTGAGGTGTATATCCGTGTTCAGATAGATTTATCGTGGCGTTTTTCCTAGGACGCTTCTCATAACAAAAGCATAATATTGTTACTGACGCGGTTTTAGATGTTATTTTACCGAGCGGTTGGTATTACCGCGTCCGAACAGTTACTCCCCGATTAGAACCCAAACGTTGGCCGGATCGCACCGCAGCTGCTCAATGAGGGAAAAGACAAAAACGACGAATGCAAAGAGGAAAACGAAGGCAAAGAAAGGTTTGGAAATACTACTGAATTTATTGACTATTTACACACATAAGCAAAAAGAAAGCAGTCACGTTTATTTACAAGCACATAAGACGCAGGTGACACAGTGAAATCTTTAGCTTACCTACACAAGCTTAATTAACCCAGGACAGAACAAACAGAACAAACTCACATACACAAGAAGGATGGAAAGGCAGGAGGTGGATGGCTGGAGGGAGAGGAAAGTCCAAGGGGGTCCTGCAGCACAACCGGCGCGTTGAGCAGCCGCCGTTCCTTCACGGCCCTGCTCCAAACCGCCGTTCAGGCCCCCAAGCTGCTGTTGTGGCTGCTGTGTATGTCGCGTGCTTTGCCAGGCCTTGTCCGACTTGTCTGGTCCAAACCCTCAACTCGTTCTTGGTCCACTCACTCTTTACCACCGACTCCTCACCGCAACCGACGCAACCAACTGACCACCGACTCCACTGACTGACTCCTCACGACTCTCTCCACGACCAACTCACTTGCTTCTTGCGTGCGCGCCTTTTATAGCGCCTCCGGCGATTAAGCCGCCGGCCTTTTGGACACGCCCATCGGGGTGCTCACCTCGGCCCTGGTTGGTTGCGCGACCCTCTGGCTCCGCCCTTGATGACGACGGGCGGGCACGCCTTTCTTCTCCGATTCGAGCACATGTTCAATGGCGGTTATTGGAGGGGAGGTAATTCGGCAATCGAGGCCCGGCAATGACGGAAGGGGATGTAAAAGGAAATGGAGATTTTGGGGATGGGAAGGAAAGGGGATCTATTCTCTTTCACTGGTGCAATGGAGTACTTTCATTAATGGGAGACACAGCCTTACTCTAAAACACAGAATAAGAGATAACTATCAACAGGGGTATTCTATTATTTGGCTGATGTGTATGCTTGTGGACTAATTATGGGATGCCCTTTCACCTTTACACAGCTCCGGAGATAGGGGGGCGCAAAATAAACAATAATAATAATAGTACAGCACACAATCAAAAAATATACAGTCCTCATCTCCGCAACACTGCACCCTCCTCCTCTTAGGCACGTCCCGGGCCTACAACTTTTATTTTTAGTGTGACACGTAGGTGTAGTTCCCTCTACTTTTAACCTGACCCTGAGTGTGACAGTTTTAAAACATAAATAAATGTGTCCCGCTGCTCCATTGCACCCTGCCTAACAGACTTACGCCCACAGTTAACCGAATTGCGGAATGGTCTTCAAACTATACACTGACGGTGGGGAGCATTATTTACAATGACTCTATTTTTATTTACAAAACTAACCCAGGACCTGTAATTGTTCTTTCTGGGGGGGAGACAGTCTGCTCTGCATCGACGCACCATGAAAGCACCCAAAACCGCACCCAAGCACCAATCGGTGCAGTCACCATTGTTCAACAATAAAAATAAACCAACAACCCCTAACCCTGCAGGTGATCTCTTGCTCTTCGGCTCCCTCTGCTGGTTATTATTATTTGTTCTTCCAGATGTTGTCATTCCTTTGCTTTGCTTACTGGCGGCCTATTTGTATTAAAACTTGCACCCAATGTGTCCATTTTTATTTATTTTATTTATGGCCCGCAGGGCCGACTACGTGTGGTTCACCTGTGGGGCATCGGTGCCCTGTGGCCAAGGTCTGCCAGCAAGATTTCGGGCCCTCATGGCTGGTTCCAGTAGAGGGGCCATGCCCCAACCCATGGGGTCCATAAGTGGTGCTCGGCCACAGACCTGTGGTCCATAATGTGGTGCATCGATGCAGACAGCTGGTTCTGGGAATTTCGGGCGCACAATGGCCGACCCACGCACGCTCCCCTCGGCACCCAATGGCGCACAGGTCATGTGGGAGACAAAAGGGGAAAGACAATTGAGCGAGGGGTAAGGTCACAAGGGTACACATCAAAAAGGCAATGCAAGGCGAAATGCGTACGGAGAGCGAAATGAGAAAGCTCGTCCCTACCGTACGTCACCCCCCTGTCACCTACACTACCCTTGCCCTTACCCCATATGTACAAAAATCTACACATTACCAATCCGTCGCTACTGTCACGTCTTCCCCATATTTCCCCTATACCAAATTCGTTACCACAATCCCTCTATCCAAAATTTGCCATCACCCAATTCGTCATCACTCCTCATAAGGAGGAAGAGATGGAACAACAAAGCACAATGTCACACCCACGTCATGATGTGTCTCACAATCCAAACATTTGCATCATAAAATAACAAAACATGGCATGGTGTGGAGTACCTGTCACCTCAGGTGAGTGGATGCAGATGGTGCGAGGAGACTCCAATCCTAACTATCCTCTAAATGATTTTAACACACTTTACACTACCCGGGGTCTTTCCCTGCCAATCCATTGGCCAGCTTACACTATGGGTTCTAAAAACCAATTCCCATTGACCAAACTGTGGTGCTTCTCAATTTGGGGTCTCACTCCCCCGATTCATCTCCCGGTGCCCTCGCACAATTTCTGGGCCGCGACGTGTAGCTCTCCCAGCAGGTCTACCCACCTGCACACCTCCACCACTGCAGTTGCCACCCGAGCTTACCTAGCTCCTCACCCTAACCTAACTAACTGGGGAAGGCCCTCTCCTGGCTCTGTCACCCCCTGGTGCCCTCTGGCACTGGGCTACCCGGGTCCGTCCTCCGGATCCTCGGGCCCCATCCACAACTACCGGCTCCCAGAGCCCACCTGCGGCCTCACCTGGCCGACATCCTCACAGTGGTGGAGTGCCCAAACCAACTACACACACTAACAGGCTACACGCCCAGCCATTTCCACAACACTAATGCACCCATCCAAAGACCATTCTTTCACCCGCACCACAGATGCCAATATCCAACCACAATTTACCTGTACCCTCTACCTAACACTTACACTACCCGCCCCGGGTATCCGTGATGGGGGTCCACTCTTCCCCCATTCACACCTTCGCACCATCCACTCCACTCCACAATTTCCACCATACTCACTCCACGACCATCCATTCCAATACTCCATACCATTTATTCCATACACCTGTCCTCCATTCACCTGTCGTTGCACACCTGTGCAATCATACCTGGTGCCACCTGCACCCTCCTCCTCTTCCTGGACCATTTGGTCAACACAACACGCAATCACCACTACTCCCTCATACACTGCTCCACACACCTGTTCAGTTGCACACCTGTGCAATCACACCTGTTCAATCACACCTGTTCAATCCTCACACACACGGCATCATCTCAGCTAACTACTCCCCTCTGAAACTTGCGCTTCCCCGTCGTCCCTTTAAACTATTGCGCTCCCACGTCATTATCATCCACACTAAACTACCTGCGTCCCCACTACAGGTATCAGTCACTAACTAATCTTAACGTTACTTAATGTCATCTTCGCTAGATCCCTACAATATAACCTAACCCACCCGGGCTAGTTTTCACTGCCATACACCCCATAAACTATAGCGCATTTGCCCCACTTGTGAGGGATGGTGGATTGGCCATCCCATCACATGGGGCATCTCTTACTATCAATTTGGCACACCAAATTTCAGCCAATCAAAAATTTTGCCAATCATCTGCCAATCACCGTACCAATCATCAAATTTTGCTTTTTTCTAATTTCGGGGCCAAAACACTATCCTCATCACCCGTCTACTTATTAGATCCTCTCGGTGCGCCAATTCACGTCTACAGCCCGGCTTCGTACAGCCGAGCAATGAACGCGGGTCGTTTTGTGCCAGCGGCTGGATACGTCCCGCATTCGGGGCAGGGACGGGGGCTTACCCGGGCCGAGATCCCACGCACCACCTCGGCGTGGAGCCATCCAATGTCCCGATCTCGACCTGCCGGCACGTCTCAATAGAAAGTGGTCGCCATGACGACCCTTCCTATCGGGCTGCCCGCTCCGCCTAGTGGAGCCCGGACGCGACCGTTCCAAGCGAGGCACAGCGTGGATCGCGTACGGCGGTTCTTTCAAACCTGCCGCGGCTCGGATCCCCGCTGGTTCTCGCGGCACGCGAAGCCTGGCGCGCACCGAGGGCCCGATTCGGCTATAAGTCGTTCTAACCTCTAACCCGGTTACCGTCGATGCTTCACCTGCATGCTTACATGCATACGCTACCCCTTTCTTGCTCATACCTCCAGCTGTTCCCATGCTCCTCGTACCTTTCCTTACACACCCAGGTACACTCATTCCACTCACAGACTTGGTCACACACCTGACCACCGAACACCTTGGCACACATTCGTCGCTCGCACACCTCACCAACACACCTCTTCGTGCCCCCTCCTCGGTCACCTCCTCTGTGACAACCACAGGTGTGCTCTCACCCGCACACCCAACCACGTGCCTCACTACCAATTCCAGCGTGCATTCCCACTCACGCTCTACCATTCCAGGTGTGCATCCTTCCATTCCAGGTGTACATCCTCGCTCACCTGTCACAACCAACTCACGCTCCTTGTCACTCTCACTACTCTCACCACCACTCTTGACAACGCACTCACCCTTACTCCCGACAGCGCACTCTTTCCTCATGCACCTGTCCGTTACACACCTTTCTCGCGCACACTCTTGCGCACACTCTCCCGTTACACCCTCTGTAACACTCACCACAGGCGTGCATTCTCCCTCACTCTTGACAGCGCACTCTTTCCCCATGCACCTGTCCGTGACACACCTATCTCGCGCATCCTCTTGCGCACACTCTTTCGTTACTTCCTCCGTAACACTTACCACACCGCGCTTCCATGTACCCCCTCGCACACGCGCTTCGACCAACTCACTCTTGACGGCACACTCACTCCTCGGCGTGCACTTTTTCCTCACACACCCCATGGTCGGACATTCTCGCACACCTCTTTTTTCGCACACCAGACCTGTCGCACACTTCACCAACGGCCTCTCACGAACACCCGGATCCAAACCAATCCCCAAGCCGACTGAAGCTTTCCTCACATCATATACATTGCCACTCACCTGCGTACCTCGTCGTCGCACCTCCTTTGCCACCTGCAAACTCTTTATTTGGTTAGTGAGCATCACATCATGAGTTGAGCACCGACCTTGCACATATTCCATCACCTCCTCCTGGATTTCTCTTTTAGTTTCTGTCCGTCCCTTCTTAATTTCACTCACCTCTTCTTCCACTTCCTCTAATTTTTGTTTAACCTCTTTTATTTCCTTGTGCGTCTCCTCAAGTTCGTCCTCTAAGGCTACCGTGACCGTTTCTATGTGCGTCCTTACCTGCCGGTCCTTTGTCTCCATTATCTCTGTCACCTCGTCCACCCTCATTGTCAGTTCCTCACGTACCATCTGACATTGCTTCTGCGTCGCTATTAATTCATTTTTTATGTCCTTTTGTGTCGCTTTTAACCCCCCGATTATTGCAGTGTTCTTTTCCACTTGGTCCGCTAGTTCCCTTTGTCCGACTGTCAGCTGTTCTACTCCCTTCGTCAGATCCTCTATGCCCCCCTGTAACCTAGCCGTATTATTCCTCACTTCTTTCTCCATACGCTTCTCACCTCGCTTTACCTCCTCGCGTAGCCCCGAAACCTCCTCACCCACACCTCGTCGTATCTCCTCCTTCATCTCCTCCCTTTCTTTTGTAGATGCCGCCCTCATCTGTCCCAATTCATCCCTCTGAGCATCCAGTTTGGTTTCTACCCCGATTTTTACCTCCTCTATCTGCTCTCCCATTTGTTTAATTTCTCTGGCGGATTGCTCCCCTATCTCCCGCAATTTGTCCTCCATCCTATTTTCTAACCCCATTAACCCATTTTTCACCCCCTCTGATTCTCCTGGGCAGCCATTCTATTTTCCACCCCCGTTAACCCATTCTTTACCTCTTTTATCCCGTTGTCTAACCCCTCACCGGTACCCCTCGCTTCGTCCCTCATTACCCCCAATTGCTCATTCTGAGCCTCCATCCGGTTCCCCATTTGACCCATTTGGCCCCCTATCCTGTTTTCCATCCCTTTGAAATTATCGTCTGTTTTTACCATAAAGGCCATCATCTGTTTCATAAACAGGTTCAAATTCATTGGCATCTCTGGCTCGGCTGCCGCGACCACGGGCGCGGCAAAATTTGGTGCCGCTACACCCACGTGCGCGAGGACGCCATTATGTGCGCCTGATACCCCCTCAACCACATTGCCAATGTTCTCCTCCTCTTTTCCATCCACATACATTTCCCCGAGGTCCTGGGTCGATTCTACCCCGTCTATCTCTCCCACCGGCATCCCGTCGCCTTGACCAGCCATGGCGCGATTTCAAAATTCGGGTTTTGTAAAACAAAACAAATTTCGGCCGCTCCAAATTTTGACCAAATTTTTTTTTATAGATGTTTTAAAAATTTGGTTCGGGCCCCGAATCTCACTCCCAGACACCAATTGTTACTGACGCGGTTTTAGATGTTATTTTACCGAGCGGTTGGTATTACCGCGTCCGAACAGTTACTCCCCGATTAGAACCCAAACGTTGGCCGGATCGCACCGCAGCTGCTCAATGAGGGAAAAGACAAAAACGACGAGTGCAAAGAGGAAAACGAAGGCAAAGAAAGGTTTGGAAATACTACTGAATTTATTGACTATTTACACACAAAAGCAAAAAGAAAGCAGTCACGTTTATTTACAAGCACATAAGACGCAGGTGACACAGTGAAATCTTTAGCTTACCTACACAAGCTTAATTAACCCAGGACAGAACAAACAGAACAAACTCACGTACACAAGAAGGATGGAAAGGCAGGAGGTGGATGGCTGGAGGGAGAGGAAAGTCCAAGGGGGTCCTGCAGCACAACCGGCGCGTTGAGCAGCCGCCGTTCCTTCACGGCCCTGCTCCAAACCGCCGTTCAGGCCCCCAAGCTGCTGTTGTGGCTGCTGTGTACGTCGCGTGCTTTGCCAGGCCTTGTCCGACTCGTCTGGTCCAAACCCTCAACTCGTTCTTGGTCCACTCACTCTTTACCACCGACTCCTCACCGCAACCAACGCAACCAACTGACCACCGACTCCACTGACTGACTCCTCACGACTCTCTCCACGACCAACTCACTTGCTTCTTGCGTGCGCGCCTTTTATAGCGCCTCCGGCGATTAAGCCGCCGGCCTTTTGGACACGCCCATCGGGGTGCTCAACTCGGTCCTGGTTGGTCGCGCGACCCTCTGGCTCCGCCCTTGATGACGACGGGCGGGCACGCCTTTCTTCTCCGATTCGAGCACATGTTCAATGGCGGTTATTGGAGGGGAGGTAATTCGGCAATCGAGGCCCGGCAATGACGGAAGGGGATGTAAAAGGAAATGGAGATTTTGGGGATGGGAAGGAAAGGGGATCTATTCTCTTTCACTGGTGCAATGGAGTACTTTCATTAATGGGAGACACAGCCTTACTCTAAAACACAGAATAAGAGATAACTATCAACAGGGGTATTCTATTATTTGGCTGATGTGTATGCTTGTGGACTAATTATGGGATGCCCTTTCACCTTTACACAGCTCCGGAGGTAGGGGGGGCGCAAAATAAACAATAATAATAATAGTACAGCACACAATCAAAAAATATACAGTCCTCATCTCCGCAACAATATTAATGTTATTACAAAACAAAATGACTACTAATAACACCCAACCTCCCCAAGGGGTGTTTCCTCCATGAACAAACGCCGTGTTAGAACATAAATAGCTTGTCATTGCTTTTTCCTAAGAGCAACATACCAACGGCCTCCACCAGAGGTAAAAATATTATAAACCACAAACACGTATGATTCGCTTTTTAAACAGTCGCTAATGCTGTTTGTAACACGAAATGAAGAAATTTGGAGGAATCCGGATATCACTCAATGCTTATCACGTCGATCGTAGATCTACTGTAGTCTATATAACTATATAACTATGATTAAAAACACGATCCTTCCTGCCGTAAACTTGGAATTCTCCCAAGGTGTTCTTTGTGACGTTTTTCCAAAGCTGCTTCTCATTACAAAAGTAATAACACTTATGATAATGGCATAACATTAATGATATCTTTTCAATGACCTGATCTAACATGTAATTAGGTCATGCACAGTCTGATCTTTTCAATGACCTGATCTAACATGTTATAATATCATGTATGTTCTGATGTTTTCAATGACCTGATCTAACATGTTATAATATCATGTATGTTCTGATGTTTTCAATGACCTGATCTAACATGTTATATTGTCATGCACAGTCTGATCCTTTCAATGACCTGATCAAACATGTTATAATGTCATGTTTGGTCTGATCCTTTCAATGACCTGATCTAACATGTTATAATATCATGTATGTTCTGATGTTTTCAATGACCTGATCTAACATGTTATATTGTCATGCACAGTCTGATCCTTTCAATGACCTGATCTAACATGTTATAATGTCATGCACAGTCTGATCCTTTCAATGACCTGATCTAACATGTTATAATGTCATGCACAGTCTGATCCTTTCAATGACCAATACATCGTGAAAAAGCTGAATGCCTCAACTCTGTGTTTGCCTCTAAATCTTGTGTCCCAAACCCATCCCTCTCTGTACCCACCGTACCCAGTCGTACCCAGCCACTCCTGGACTCTGGGTCCT
Organism: Myxine glutinosa; assembly: GCF_964187855.1. Taxonomy (NCBI): domain Eukaryota; kingdom Metazoa; phylum Chordata; class Myxini; order Myxiniformes; family Myxinidae; genus Myxine; species Myxine glutinosa. The sequence continues at coordinate 11,051,622 of NC_136268.1, forward strand.
TCTCTCCCGACAAGGTGAAGAAGTTTCTGTCAATCCTCGACTATGATTCTGCAACTGGACCAGACGGCATCAGCCCACGGGTCCTAAAATCCTGCTCTGCCGCTCTTTCACTCCCTCTCTCTGTTCTCTTCACCCTCTCTTTTGCTCAAGGTCATCTGCCATCAGCTTGGAAATCGGCCAACATCACCGCTTTACACAAAAAAGGTGCAAAAACAGATCCTTGCAACTACAGACCAATCAGCCTTCTCCCAATTATCAGCAAAGTCATGGAATCCATCATTGCTTCGGAAATCAAATCTTTCCTCTTCCCCAATGGCTTGATCTCCGATCATCAATTTGGATTCGCACTGGGTCATTCTACTCTGGACATGCTGCATCTGCTGTCTCAACCATGGATGGAGGTCCTCAATGCCAAACAGGAAATTAGAGCTGTCTCCCTTGACATATCACGTGCCTTCAATACGGTCTGGCACCCCGCTCTGCTGACCAAACTCTCTATGGTATCCAGGGAAATATCCACGCATGGTTTGCGGACTTCCTGTCTAGTCGAAGTCAACGTGTGGCCCTGAATGGATTTCTCTCATCTCCCCTTCCTGTTCAGGCTGGAGGCCCCCAAGGCAATGTTCTGGGCCCTGTGCTTTTTCTGGTCTTCATCAATGATCTCTCTGACTCTCTTGAAAATCCTCTCTATCTCTTTGCTGATGACTCCACTCTCTGCCGCTGTATTCCTCATCCCTCAGATTGCCAGCCTGCAGCCTCCTCACTCTCTGCAGCCCTGGACAAAATCACAGACTGGTCAAACAAGTGGAACATGTCTTTTAATCCTGACAAATCTCACACTCTTACGATGTCTCTCCGAAAAGACCAACTGGACAACCCTCCCATCCACTTTCTGAAAAATCCTCTCCAAGAAGTTCTGTCACTCAAGCTTTTGGGTCTCACTGTCTCACATGATCTTTCCTGGGAAAACCACATTTCCAATCTGGCCTCCAAAGCCAGTCGCCGACTGGGCATCCTCCATCGTGCGAAGTCCTTCCTTGACCCACCAGAGCTCCTCACCACATACAAGGCTTTCATCCGCAGCTCAATGGAATACTGTTCTCCCCTCTGGGCTGGTGCTCCTGCCTCACACCTAGCTCGTCTTCACGCTGTTGAAACCAAAGCTTTCAGAATCATTGGAATCTCCTGTGATGAAGGTAACTCCGAGGGCCTTTCACTTACTCACCGCAGGCAGGTTGGTGGTCTTTCCGTCTTCTACCGAATCCCCTCCGGCCTTGATCCCCCAGCTCTCTCTGGGCTCTGTCCCCCAAATATTCCCACAGGTCGCACAAGATCTGCCTGCAACCCTCTTATGGTTAAATTGCCAAAACTGCCAAGACTCTGCTCACCTTCACTCCTTCATTCCCCTTTTCTCCCGCCTCTGGAACAAACTCCCTCACTCTCTTCAATCCCACTCCTCCCTCCAGGTCTTTAAAACAGCTGTTTACCACCATCTCTTATCTTCCCCCATCCAAAACCTTGATCTTTTCTACCACCGCTAATTTCACCCCAGATCCACTTTTTTGAAATACCAACTTCTTTCCTGGAAGTCCTTGCAGTGTCCTTGTATTTTATACGTCTTCCACCCCCCCCCCCCCCCCCTTCCCACGCTTCCTCCCCCCAGCCTTGCTCCTTTCACAAATCTCCCGATGTCCCTGCTCTCAAATGATGTGTTTGTGTGCTTCCCCTTCTCACCCCATCTTGTCTACCACTACCCTTATTATATGTTTTGTGTGTCTGTTTGATTTTTTGTGTGATAAATGTTAGCTCTTTCACGAGCCTCGACCTTGTATACAAAGAAAAATAATAAATAAATAAAAATGACCTGATCTAACATGTTATAATATCATGCATGTTCTGATTCTTTCAACTAGCAACAGTACCCGCCCTACGGGCGGGGCTTCAATTGGGAAGCCCAAATGAAAAGGTAAAATATCAGAAATTGAAGGCTTTTTTATTTTAAACGATTCATATAAACATCCGTTGAATCATATCACACGCAAATCATCAAAATGTAAACAGTACATGGCTAAACAGTACATGGACGATCACGTACCACCAACGTCTCGCGTCTCGCTCGCTCTCCTGTTGTCCCTGTAATGATCCTTCCGCAGGTTCACCGACGGAAACCTTGTTACGACTTTTACTTCTAGTCGAGACAGTCAAGTTCGCTCATCTTTTCGGTGCACCGGCAGAGCCGAGAACGGCCCGTGCAGGGGCTGATCCGAGGATCTCATCAAACCGTCCGATCGGTAGTAGCGACGGGCGGCGTGTACAAAGAGCAGCGACTTAATCAACGCGCGCTGATGACTCGCGCTTACTGGGAATTCCTCGTTCGTGGGACACTGTCTCAAGCCCAGTCCCCATCATGGATGGGGCTCAGCGGTTTACCCGAGCCTGACGGCGAAGGGCAAGGTACACGCTGGCCCGTCCAGTGTAGCGCGCGTGCGGCCCCGGACATCGAAGGGCATTAAACGTTCATTGAACATTAAACGTTCATTAAACATAAAACGTTCATTAAAGGATTACGAAACGAAAAACATTACGAAATTACGTTCACACCGTCACGTCAAACACTACCGTGAACACATACATCGTCACAACATCGTCACAATGAGAACATCGTCACAATGAACGTTATGCGAACGCGAATGTTATGCGGGAGTCCAAACCTGAGAATACTGGAGACCAAAGCTGAAATTGGGAAAAATAAATAGCCTATTTTACTCCTGGAGATCCCAGGATTACCCACCCAAAATATCTTTGCGATCGGTTCAGCAGTTTTTACGGTACCTTCTAACAGACAGACGTTCTGATGTTTTCAATGACCTGATCTAACATGTTATAATGTAATGCACAGTCTGATCATTTCAATGACCCAATCGAACATGTTATAATGTCATGTATGTTCTGATGTTTTCAATGACCTGATCTAACATGTTATAATGTAATGCACAGTCTGATCCTTCCAATGACCCAATCTAACATGTTATAATGTCATGTATTGTATGATCCTTTCAATGACATGATCTAACATATTATAATGTCATGCATGGTCTGATCCTTTCAATGACATGATCTAACATATTATGATGTCATGCACGGTCTGATCCTTTCAATGACCCAATCTAATATGTTGTAATGTCATGCATGTTCTGATGTTTTCAATGACCTGATCTTACATGTTATAATGTCATGCACATTCTGGTCCTTTCAATGACCTAATCGAACATGTTATAATGTCATGTACGGTCTGATCCTTTCAATGACCTGACCTAACATGTTATAATGTCATGTATGGCCTGATCCTTTCAATGACCAGACCTAACATGTTATAATGTCATGTACGGTCTGATCCTTTCAATGACCTGACCTAACATGTTATAATGTCATGTATGTTCTGATGTTTTCAATGACCAGACCTAACATGTTATAATGTCATGTACGGTCTGATCCTTTCAATGACCTGACCTAACATGTTATAATGTCATGTACGGTCTGATCCTTTCAATGACCTGATCTAACATGTTATAACGTCATGCATGTTCTGATCCTTCAAATGACCGGAACTAACATGCTATAACGTCATGCATGTTCTGGTCCTTTCAATGACCAGATCTAACATGTTATAACGTCATGCATGTTCTGATCCTTTCAATGACCAGATCTAACATGGTATAACGTCGTGCATGCTCTGATCCTTTCAATGACCTGACCTAACATGTTATAATGTCATGCATGGTCTGATCCTTTCAATGACCTGATCTAACATGTTTTTGTGTCATGTATGGTTTGATCCTTTCAATGACCTGATCTAACATGTTATAACGTCATGCATGTTCTGATCCTTTCAATGACCAGATCTAACATGTTATAACGTCATGCATGTTCTGATCCTTTCAATGACCAGATCTAACATGTTATAACGTCGTGCATGCTCTGAGCCTTTCAATGACCAGATGTAACATAAGAAGTATCTATATAATAATACCGTAAGGACTCGACTTTGTTATCCCTTTTACGCCGCACCCAGTGACCCGATGCCCACGGCACTAATGGATTTACGATCTACGAACCGCGCTCTTTTTTTAAATCATGTACAGCCATACTCGAAAAATCTGAATTAGCCGACGTTGGTGCCCAAAAGCATCCGATTAACTGCCGATACGACGCCATCTTACGACGCCATCGTATTGGCGTCTGCTGGGCGAAGGCGAAGCAAGCCGTCCGCTGATTGGACAGTCGAAGGCGACAGCAAGCCGTCCACTGAGTGGACAATCCCAGAGTGGTGCAATGCCGATTCCTATTACAAATCCATTCATTTTTCAAAAGTATATCGTGGCATTGTCATTTAAGTAGATTGCAATAAATACGTTGTTCATATACGCACTCTTCATTCTCATCTTTCTTCCTAACTCTTACTCGGACAAGGAAATCCCCTATGCCATCCATAATGGTACACTCTATCCATACACCACATCCTCCCTTCCGTGGATGTTCCACGGGTTTCGGCTAGTTAGTAATAATAATTGGCAACGAGAACGCCACTCACTAGAGCGCATACTCCCGCCGTGGGTGGTCGCTGCTGAGCCCTATCTTCCAATGGTAAGAAATCCTTCAAAAAGTTCCTGGATCCGGAATAATATCCTGAGCTTCACCAAAAACTAATCAATTCTTCCCTATCCCAAGGGCAATCATCCCACCAACTTTCATACAAATCCGTTCAGAACTTTTCCAGATATCTTGTTCACAAACACACGAACATACGAACGCACACATACGCACACACATACACACACACACACACACACACACACACACACACACACACACACACGGACGGACACGATCGAATGCATTACTCCCTGGCGGGAGTAATAATAAAAAGTATAATAACATGACTCCCACTGCCGCCCACATAGTCAGTGGGTGTACTAGTATGATAAGTATGATATGTCAAATCACACAAATGACATGTTATATTTAACATGTTAAATCACACAAATTATATGATAAATCACACAAATGACATGTTAAATATGACATGTTAAATCACACAAATTATATGATAAATCACACAAATGACATGTTAAATATGACATGTTAAATCACACAAATTATATGATAAATATGACTATGATAAATCACACAAATTATATGATAAATCACACAAATGACATGTTAAGTATGACATGTTAAATCACACAATTTATATGATAAATCACACAAATGACATGTTAAATATGACATGTTAAATCACACAAATTATATGATAAATATGACTATGATAAATCACACAAATTATATGATAAATCACACAAATGACATGTTAAATATGACATGTTAAATCACACAAATGATATGATAAATCACACAAATGACATGTTATATATGACATGTTAAATCACACAAATTATATGATAAATCACACAAATGACATGTTAAATATGACATGTTAAATCACACAAATGATATGATAAATAACACAAATGACATGTTAAATATGAAATGTTAAATCACACAAATTATATGATAAATCACACAAATGACATGTTAAATATGACATGTTAAATCACACAAATGATATGATAAATCACACAAAGGACATGTTAAATATGACATGTTAAATCACACAAATGATATGATAAATCACACAAATGACATGTTAAATATGACATGTTAAATCACACAAATTATATGATAAATCACACAAATGACATGTTAAATATGACATGTTAAATTACACAAATGATATGATAAATCACACAAAGGAAATGTTAAATATGACATGTTAAATCACACAAATTATATGATAAATCACACAAATGACATGTTATATATGACATGTTAAATCACACAAATTATATGATAAATCACACAAATGACATGTTAAATATGACATGTTAAATCACACAAATGATATGATAAATCACACAAATGACATGTTAAATATGATATGATAAATCACACAAATTATATGATAAATATGACTGTGATAAATCACACAAATTATATGATAAATATAACCATGTTAAATCACACATATGACATGTTAAATATGAGTATGTTAAATCACACAAATGACATGTTAAATATGACATGTTAAATCACACAAATTATATGATAAATCACACAAATGACATGTTATATATGACATGTTAAATCACACAAATTATATGATAAATCACACAAATGACATACAAATGACATGTTAAATATGATATGAGAAATCACACAAATTATATGATAAATATGACTATGATAAATCACACAAATTATATGATAAATATGACCATGTTAAATCACACATATGACATGTTAAATATGAGTATGTTAAATCACACAAATGACATGTTAAATATGACATGCTAAATCACACAAATGATATGATAAATCACACAAATGACGTTAAATATGATATGATAAATCACACAAATTATATGATAAATATGACTATGATAAATCACACAAATTATATGATAAATATGACCATGTTAAATCACACATATGACATGTTAAATATGAGTATGTTAAATCACACAAATGACATGTTAAATATGACTATGTTAAATCACACAAATTGTATGTTAAACCCTAAAGCACAATATGAATTCTCCATCCAGAATAATGTGAGTAATAGTGGCAAGATATCCACATCATAAATGTTTTTAATAAAATAAAAGACAAACAAAGTCTTTTAAAGTATTCAATGTTTTAAAATCAAAGCTGGCTGTGCCTGTCCTGACTAACATGGGCAATGATCAATACAAATCTCTAAGTTGTACAGATCAAAGACAATAAAAGCATTGATGTGATTCATAATCTTTTGGGATGAAAACACATACACACGCACGTTACACACACAAGTCACACACACACATACATCACACACACACACACACACACACACACACACACACACACACACACACACACACACACACACACACAAGTCACACACACACACACAAGTCACACACACATACACACACAAGTCACACACACACACAAGTCACACACACACACACACACAAGTCACACACACACACACAAGTCACACACACATACACACACAAGTCACACACACACACAAGTCACACACACACACATACACAAGTCACACACACACACACACACGTCACACACACACACACGTCACACACACACACACACACGTCACACACACACACACACACACACACACACAAGTCACACACACACACACACATACACAAGTCACACACACACACGTCACACACACACACACGTCACACACACACACACGTCACACACACACAAGTCACACACACATACACACACAAGTCACACACACACACAAGTCACACACACATACACACACAAGTCACACACACACACACGTCACACACACACACACGTCACACACACACACACACACACACACGTCACACACACACACACACACACACACAAGTCACACACACATGTCACATACACACACAGGTCACACACACACACGTCACACACACACACACACACACACACACACACACACAAACACACAAACACACACACACACACACACATACACAAGTCACACACACACACACACACACACGTCACACACACACACACACACACACACATACACAAGTCACACACACACACACACACACACACACACACACACACACACACACCTCATACCTGGAGGATGTATTTTCACCACTTGGACGTTTCAGACATATCTGCAAATGACGAATAATTTGTCAGACAGTTTTGTTATCAATGTTGAATTGCATAAAATGACATTGTACTTCAAACTTTAAAGTGCAACACATCGGTGCACATACTCGAAGCTGTCACAATACTGCACACAGATTCTCATTGATCATTTTTCAAACTTCTGGCAAACTGTAAAACAATTGAAAATTTCGTGATGATTGCATTAGCCATTCCCAAGTTATATTATTACCTGAAAATCTGAAGTGTACGTTTTGCTTACTTCGATCGATTTCTAAATTACCTCTTATTTATGTATCGTAAATTGCAGCTCATGGAAGAGTAAAGTGACATAGGGTAAAAAGACAACAAACTGAAAGTGGGGCAGTGTGGCCACAGGTGGATGAAACAACAGGATTAACTACATACATATCCGCGTTCACAAAGTGATCGCCAAAGGTAGTCCTCCCCCAGCATCCTCCGACTTATCTTTAACTCGCAATCCAATGATGGCCATAATTTGTTTGGACTGCCATATGACCTGGACCTTCAACTTTAAGGGATATAATGTGGCGGGTACATGGGGCAATAATTCCACGCACCAGTGGGTGGCGCGAGCGCCCAGGTGGAGACCGATGGCACATGCCCCGCCCTTCGACCGAGCGGCCACGCCCGGGGACTAGGCGTGGCCTCGGCACATATATGCGGGCTCTAAGCTCGAGCCCGCCCAGTGCTGCAGTTCGAGCTTTCGTAATAAAGACTCTTTTGGTTTTAACAAACGCGTTGTGGCCTACCTCTTCGGCAAGCAAGTTGTGTGCGCAGCACCACACTTCACTGGTGACCCCGATTGGTTCAGCCGTTGCTGACCACCGAACGCGCCATGGCCAACAACGCCGTCGCAGTAAAACTCCCAGAGTTTTGGGAAGCACAGGCCGATGTGTGGTTCGTGCAGGCCGAAGCGCAATTTCAGCTTCGAGGCATAACGGCGGACGAGACCCGTTACTACCACGTGGTCGCCGCCCTCAGGCCCGGCACTGCCGCCCGGGTCGTGTCCATCCTGCGGCACCTGCCGGCCGACCACAAGTACAGGGCGCTCAAACGTCTCCTCATCGCCACGTTCGGCCTCACGGAGATCGAACGGGCCGACCGCCTCCTGGACCTTCCCGAACTCGGCGACACATGACCATCCGTGTGGATGGATTACATGCTGTCGCTGCTGGGTGACCAAGCCCCGGATTTCTTATTCCGGGCGCTTTTCCTACGCCAGCTACCTCTACAGGTATGCCTCGCGCTGGCCGGTTCCAACATAAGGGAACCCCGCGCCCTGGCCGAAGAGGCCGACAAGTTCTTCGCAGCTTGCAACACGCGGTCGAGTTACGGTGCTGCCGTCGTGGATCCCGGGGCAGAGGCTACAGCGTCCCTCGTGGACACTGCCGCGCCCCGCCCACCACCACCGCCGCCGAGAAAACCGCGGCCGCCGCGTCTGCCGCCGCAAGCCTGGTGCTATTTCCACACCAGGTTCGGCCACAAGGCTAAGAAGTGTTGCCCGCCATGCTCGTTTGACAAGTCGGGAAATGACCAGGCCGGTGCTCATTAGCGGCCCTGAGCGTCGGCCGTTCCGGCAGCCTCCTGTTCATCACGGACACCTTGTCCGGGCGCCGTTTTCTCTGCGATACAGGAGCGCAGGTAAGCGTAATCCCCGCCTCCACGTCCGACAAGCGAACCGCGGGCCAGGGCCCCGCGTTGCTTGCCGCCAATGGTACACCCATCTGCACATTTGGGAAGCGCTGCCTCTCCCTGCGGTTCGGAGGGCAGCGCTTTCAATGGTCGTTCGTGACCGCCAGCGTGCCAATGGCATTGCTTGGTGCGGACTTCCTATGTGCGAATGGGTTGTTGGTCGACGTGAAGCGCAGACGGCTCGTCCAGGCCGAAACCTTTAGCTCGCTCGCTTGTTCGCTGAGCGGCTCGTTGAGCGGCTCACTGAGTGGCTCACCGAGCGGCTTGCCAAGCGGCTTGCTGGAAGGTTCCGTCCCGGCGAGTTTAGTTTGCACGCTTCCGGCGGCGGACGACTTTACCCGCCTCCTCGCCAGTTTCCCGGCCCTCACGCGGCCCACCTTCTCAGCAGTGGCCGTTAAACATGGGGTGGAGCATCACATCCCCACGGTCGGGCCGCCGGTCTATGCCCGGGCATGCCGACTCGAGCCCACGAAGCTCGCCGTGGCGAAAGCGGGGTTCGCCACGCTGGAGCGGCTGGGGATCGTACGGCGCTCCAACAGCGCTTGGGCTTCTCCGCTGCACATTGTGCCGAAGCCCGGCAGGGGATGGCGGCCGTGCGGGGACTACCGCCGTCTCAACGATGCCACCACCCCCAACAGCTACCCGGTCCAACACATTCAGGACTTTTCCACCCGGTTGGCCAACACGACCGTGTTTTCTAAGGTGGACCTCATCCGGGGCTACCATCAGGTCCCCGTCCAACCGGACGACATCCCGAAGACGGCCGTCATCACCCTTTTCGGCCTCTTCGAATTCCTAAGGATGCCCTTCGGGTTGAAGAATGCGGCTCAGGCGTTCCAGCGGCTTATGGATAGCGTCTTGCGCGACTTACCTTTCCTGTTTGTCTACCTGGATGACATCCTAGTCACGAGCGCGTCCCGAGAGGAGCACCTGCTCCACCTCCGCACACTTTTCGAACGCCTGGGCCAGCATGGCCTAATAATCAACCCTGCCTAGTGCCGTTTCGGTGTCGCCACCATCGACTTATTGGGGCACCGCATCACCGAGCATGGGGCCGTCCCTTTATCGGCCAAGGTGGAGGCGGTCAGGGATTTCCCGCGGCTCCGCACGATCAAGGGGCTTCAGGAGTTCCTGGGCATGGTAAACTTTTACCACCGCTTCATGCCCCACGTCACCCGGCTCCTCTGCCCCTTGCACGAGGCCCTTCGGGGCAAGCCGGGCAAAGGTGACATCGCATGGTCGGAGCCGATGGCCGCGGCATTCGCGGGCGCAAAGCTGGCTCTGGCCAATGCCACCATGCTGGCGCACCCGGCGCCCGATGCACCGAACGCCCTCACCACCGACGCGTCGGACTACGCGGTGGGCGCGGTGCACGAGCAATGGGTGCGTGGTGCTTGGCAACCGCTGGCGTTTTTTAGCCGGCAGCTGCGCCCGCACGAATGCCGGTACAGCACCTTCGACCACGAGCTGCTCGGGCTCCACTTGGTGGTCCGACACTTCCGCTACCTGCTGGAGGGCCGCCCGTTCACGGCCTTCGTTGACCACAAGCCCCTTGTGTTCGCGATGGCCTAGTTCGCCGAGCCATGGTCGGCACGGCAGCAGCGCCACCTCTCTGCCGTGTCCGAGTACACGACGGACATCCGTCATGTGGCGGGTAAGGACAACCCGGTGGCGGATTGCCTTTCCCGGTCCATCGTGCACGCGGTCCACCTCGGGGTCGACTGTGCCCGGATGGCAGAGGCCCATACCGCCGACCACGGCATCCAGGCCTTGCGGACTGCCATCACGGGCCTCCGCGTCACCGAGGTGCTGTTCGACGCCGCGGGCACGGCCATCCTATGCGACGTCTCCCTCGGCCGGCCTCGCCCCATCGTGCCCGCTGCCTGGCAGCGCCCGGTGTTCGACGCCATCCACGGCCTGTCCCACCCTGGCGCGAAGGCATCCCAGAAGCTCGTCGGGGCGAAGTTCGTCTGGCATGGCCTCAGGAAGGACGTCCGCGACTGGGCCAGGACGTGCCTCGCGTGCCAGCGCGCAAAGGTCCACCGTTACACCCAAGCACCGTTGGCCCCGTTTACGGTGCCCGAGCGGCGGTTCGACCACGTGCGCGTCGACTTGGTGGGACCTCTGCCCCCCTCGCGAGGGTTCACCCACCTCCTCACCATAGTCGACCGCACCACGCGGTGGCCGGAGGCCATCCCATTGGCGGCGACGTCTGCGGCTGAGGTGGCGCAAGCCTTTATTGCCACTTGGTTTGCCCGGTTCGGTGCCCCCTCGGACATCTCGTCTGACCACGGCCCCCAGTTCACCTCGGAGCTCTGGGCCGCGGTGGTGCAAGGACTCGGGGTGAAGCTACACCACACCACGGCCTACCACCCCCAGGCCAATGGCCTGTGCGAGCACTTTCATCGCTCCATGAAGGCCGCGCTCCAGGCCAGCCTCCGCGACGGCGGCTGGGTCGACAGGCTCCCATGGGTCCTGCTGGGCCTCAGGACGGCGCCCAAGGACGACCTGCGCGCGTCCTCGGCGGAGCTGGTCTTCGGGCAACCACTGCAGGTACCGGGTGAATTTATCCCCGACTCCATGACTCCTTGGTCTGCGGCGCTACAGCACTCCGCCCTTCAGGAGAACCGCCCGGAGGTTCGCCCCCGGTGCCAACGGCACACCACGGTTGCCCGCCTTCCCACGTCGCCCCGGAGCTTCGCACGGCAAAGTACATGTTCATCTGGCACGACGCCCACCGGGCACCGCTATGGCCCCCGTACGATGGGCCCTTCCGCGTGCTGGAGACCGGTGACAAGTTTTTCACGGTCGACATCGGCGGTGCCCCGGATCGCATTTCCGTGGACCGCCTCAAGCTGGCCCACCTCGATCCGGACCACCCCCCGCCGGCAGCACTGCCTCCGCGTCGAGGTCGCCCCCCGGTGGTCAGACCCCCGGCACCCCTCCGCCCCGCTGCCCCCCAGCCCTGCACCCATCGCCAGGGGCGTTTCGGCCGGGTCATCCGGCTTCCCCACAAACTCACCTTTCAGGTGCGCGGGAATTCTGGGGGGGCGCGTATGGTGGGCACATGGGGCAATAATTCCGCGCACCAGTGGGTGGCGCGAGCGCCCAGGTGGGGACCGATGGCACATGCCCCGCCCTTCGACCGAGCGGCCACGCCCGGGGACTAGGCGTGGCCTCGGCACATATATGCGGGCTCTAAGCTCGAGACCGCCCAGTGCTGCAGTTCGAGCTTTCGTAATAAAGCCTCTTTTGGTTTTAACAAATGCGTTGTGGCCTACCTCTTTGGCAAGCAAGTTGTGTGCGCAGCACCACACTTCAATACTGTAAATAAAGACTAGAACGACACTCTTCGACGTCACGAAAGTCGACCGATATGCCTCCGCCCACATTATTACATCAACATAATACTTGTACCAAGTTTGCTTTAAGTCCCTTCAGCTGTTCGCAAGTTATCACATTTTTACCTGACATGACCTCTGTCTGACCTTTGACCTCGGGACCCCAAAATCCAATCAGTTAATCTTTGCATCATTATACATAGCAGCATGACTCGGCACGCTCCGCGTGCCTCATAACACGTCGTTTCAGAGGGATAGGCATCTTTGACCATTTCGGTGTCTTTTGGGTATTTTGGGTCTTCATGGTGTTTTGGGTCTTCAGGGTCTTTTGGATCCTCTGGGCCTTCAAGAGTATTTTGGGTATTTGGAGTGTTTTGGGTCTTCGGGGTCTTCGGTGTCTTCAGGGTCTTTTGGGTCTTCAGGGTGTTTTTGGGTCTTTGGGGTGTTTTGGGTCTTTGGGCTATTTTGGGTCTTTAAGGGTATTTTGGGTCTTCAGGGGTGTTGGTGGTCTTAAGGGTCTTGGGGGCCTTAAAGGGTCATCAAAGGTCTGAGGGGTCTCAGCAGTCTAAATGTAATTAAGAGGGTTAATCAAGAGGGTTTTAATTTAATTTGAAGAAGAAGAATACGTTTTGATCGCATATAAACATACATACAAACCGACATAACCACATACGTTTGCTCTATTATAATAAGAAGATCTGTAACAAGCTTGAATTAGATCCATTCAGCCATTCTCAAGTTATGGACCTATTGCAGACTTTTACCTTTGAGCTCTAGACACCAAATTATAATCAGTTAATCTTTACATCATTATACATACCTGTACTAAGGTTGAATTAAATCACTTAGCCGTTCTCAAGTTATAGACCTATTACAGACTTTGACCTTTGACCTTTCGACCCCAAAATCTAATCAGTTCATCTTTACATCATTCTACATAAGTGTATAGGCCTACAAATTCGGTCAGAATCGAAGAGAGGTCGAGGCTGAGGTAGAAGGCAAGATGCTCAAGAGACAGAACGATGTCCAGTGGCCGGGGATGAACGTAGATGGCTGTTAGCTGTTAAAATCACGATCCTTCAGGAGTGACATTTTAACACTTACATTCCCTACAATTGAAAGAATGTCCGTTTGTCAGACCAACCTCTAATCAATTCTAAACTAGAGCGAAGTCAATAGCAATCGCAAATCCCACCACTTCCCACCAAAAGCAAAGTTGAAAGATGGAAAAAGAGTTCAACCAGGAAGGACCCAATATTAAATTTTGACTTTTAAAAACGTGAGCGCGTGACCGAAGTGGCCTGAAGGTGAGGCATGGAGGCATGAAGCCTAAGGCCTACTTGTACTGTGTCGTTGGAAGACGTGTAACGCCGATGCTGTGGATATTTGATGGTCATTTTAACAATCGGTTTGTTTGTGTTTCACACTGAATGAAAAACGTAAAGGTAGAGCATGGCGATTGTGATATATGACAGGTTCAAATATATGTTCGGCCTGAACGGCATATAATTCAAAATGGCGGTGTGTGGAGTCAGCCGTCGGACGCCGTAATCACATCATATCACCCCTGTCATGTGACCACATCCTCAGCTCTGATTGGTGTGCATCTGTGAAGGACATACATACATACATACATACATACATACATACATACATACGTACATACATACATACATACATACGTACGGACATAAATATGTACGGACAGACAAATACCGCCCTGGACGGCTTTGCCCTACGGACTATGCCGTAAAAATATTTTTCGATTCACAACATTTGCAAATGAAATAATTGCTCATTTAAATATCAAGAAGTCATGAAAATTTGTTTATTGCCTTACATATTGAACCCTCAAAAAAAAGGAATTGGCAAACAAAGATCCCGAGATTCCAGTTTTGTAACGTTGTGTAAATTTACCTCTAAGGGAACGTAGTGTTCTGGTTCGATGGCCACGTTATAAACTGGAAGGTCTTCTCCAAGATCCACGGTAATCTGAGCAGACTCTTCCAGCGTTGTCCATGAGCATCTGTTCTTCGACGCGTTTTTGACATGTTCATCAACGATGCTGCTCGACATGGTCCATGGTCGTCCATATGCTCGATCTTGCCCTACAGATAACAGGTATCATGGTCAATAGCACACCTCTTTAAATATGCACATGGACATGACCGAATAAGGTGGTCTGGGTCACAATGGAAGAGATACATGCAGTCATACATTTGCAAACAAATCCAAGTACCCTAAGTGTAAGATCTGGTATTTACATGTTGAAACTAGCACCATTTAACACTGGGATTGTATGCAGCATGACACCTTTATATGTTTTTACCTGGATTTGCTCAACTCTTTATTCTATGCACGTCTGTGGCACAAAGTTAACCGTTACACAGGACAAGTATCAGGATTATCAACCAGACTTGGTGGTGTCATGGTTAGAGGACAAGTATCAGGATTATCAACCAGACTTGGTGGTGTATGGTTAGAGGACAAGTATCAGGATTGTCAACCAGACTTGGTGGTGTCATGGTTAAAGGACAAGTATCAGGATTGTCAACCACACTTGGTGGTGTATGGTTAGAGGACAAGTATCAGGATTGTCAACCAGACTTGGTGGGGTCATGGTTAGAGGACAAGTATCAGGATTATCAACCAGACTTGGTGGTGTATGGTTAGAGGACAAGTATCAGGATTGTCAACCAGACTTGGTGGTGTCATGGTTAGAGGACAAGTATCAGGATTATCAACCAGACTTGGTGGTGTCATGGATAGAGGACAAGTATCAGGATTATCAACCAGACTTGGTGGTGTCATGGTTAGAGGACAAGTATCAGGATTGTCAACCAGACTTGGTGGTGTCATGGTTAAAGGACAAGTATCAGGATTGTCAACCAGACTTGGTGGTGTCATGGTTAGAGGACAAGTATCAGGATTGTCAACCACACTTGGTGGTGTCATGGTTAGAGGACAAGTATCAGGATTGTCAACCAGACTTGGTGGTGTCATGGTTAGAGGACAAGTATCAGGATTGTCAACCAGACTTGGTGGTGTCATGGTTAGAGGACAAGTATGAGGATTGTCAATCACACTTGGTGGTGTCATGGTTAGAGGACAAGTATCAGGATTGTCAACCACACTTGGTGGTGTCATGGTTAGAGGACAAGTATCAGGATTGTCAACCAGACTTGGTGGTGTCATGGCTAGAGGACAAGTATCGGGATTGTCAACCACACTTGGCGGTATCATGGTTAGAGAACAAGTATCAGGATTGTCAACCAGACTTGCTGGGGGCCTGGTTAGAGAACAGGTATCGGGAATGTCAACCAGACTTGGTGGGGTCATGGTTAGAGAACATGTATCAGGATTGTCAACCAGACTTGGTGGGGTCATGGTTAGAGAACATGTATCAGGATTGTCAACCAGACTTGGTGGTGTCATGGTTAGAGAACATGTATCAGGATTGTCAACCAGACTTGGTGGTGTCATGGTTAAAGGACAAGTATCAGGATTGTCAACCAGACTTGGTGGTGTCATGGTTAGAGGACAAGTATCAGGATTGTCAACCAGACTTGGTGGTGTCATGGTTAGAGGACAAGTATCAGGATTGTCAACCAGACTTGGTGGTGTCATGGTTAGAGGACAAGTATCAGGATTGTCAACCAGACTTGGTGGTGTCATGGTTAGAGGACAAGTATCAGGAATGTCAACCAGACTTGGTGGGGTCATGGTTAGAGAACATGTATCAGGATTGTCAACCAGACTTGGTGGGGTCATGTTTAGAGAACAAGTATCAGGATTGTCAACCAGACTTGGTGGGGTCATGGTTAGAGAACATGTATCAGGATTGTCAACCAGACTTGGTGGTGTCATGGTTAGAGAACAAGTATCAGGATTGTCAACCACACTTGGTGGTGTCATGGTTAGAGGACAAGTATCAGGATTGTCAATCACACTTGGTGGTGTCATAGTTAGAGGACAAGTATCAGGATTGTCAATCACACTTGGTGGTGTCATGGTTAGAGGACAAGTATCAGGATTGTCAATCACACTTGGTGGTGTCATGGTTAGAGGACAAGTATCAGGATTGTCAACCACACTTGGTGGTGTCATGGTTAGAGGACAAGTATCAGGATTATCAACCAGACTTGGTGGTGTCATGGTTAGAGGACAAGTATCAGGATTGTCAATCACACTTGGTGGTGTCATGGTTAGAGGACAAGTATCAGGATTGTCAACCAGACTTGGTGGTGTCATGGTTAGAGGACAAGTATCAGGATTGTCAACCAGACTTGGTGGTGTCATGGTTAGAGGACAAGTATCAGGATTGTCAATCACACTTGGTGGTGTCATGGTTAGAGGACAAGTATCAGGATTGTCAACCAGACTTGGTGGTGTCATGGTTAGAGGACAAGTATCAGGATTGTCAACCAGACTTGGTGGTGTCATGGTTAGAGGACAAGTATCAGGATTGTCAACCAGACTTGGTGGTTTCATGGTTAGAGGACAAGTATCAGGATTATCAACCAGACTTGGTGGTGTCATGGTTAGAGGACAAGTATCAGGATTGTCAACCAGACTTGGTGGTGTCATGGTTAGAGGACAAGTATCAGGATTGTCAATCACACTTGGTGGTGTCATGGTTAGAGGACAAGTATCAGGATTGTCAATCACACTTGGTGGTGTCATGGTTAGAGGACAAGTATCAGGATTGTCAACCACACTTGGTGGTGTCATGGTTAGAGGACAAGTATCAGGATTGTCAACCACACTTGGTGGTGTCATGGCTAGAGGACAAGTATCGGGATTGTCAACCACACTTGGTGGTGTCATGGTTAGAGGACAAGTATCAGGATTGTCAATCACACTTGGTGGTGTCATGGTTAGAGGACAAGTATCAGGATTGTCAATCACACTTGGTGGTGTCATGGTTAGAGGACAAGTATCAGGATTGTCAACCACACTTGGTGGTGTCATGGTTAGAGGACAAGTATCAGGATTGTCAACCACACTTGGTGTTGTCATGGTTAGAGGACAAGTATCAGGATTGTCAACCACACTTGGTGGTGTCATGGTTAGAGGACAAGTATCAGGATTGTCAACCACACTTGGTGGTGTCATGGCTAGAGGACAAGTATCGGGATTGTCAACCACACTTGGTGGTGTCATGGTTAGAGAACAGGTATCGGGAATGTCAACCAGACTTGGTGGTGTCATGGTTAGAAGACAAGTCTCAGGATTGTCAACCAGACTTGGTGGTGTCATGGTTAGAGGACAAGTATCAGGATTGTCAACTCCACTTGGTGGTGTCATGGTTAGAGGACAAGTATCGGGATTGTCAACCAGACTTGGTGGTGTCATGGCTAGAGGACAAGTATCGGGATTGTCAACCACACTTGGTGGTGTCATGGTTAGAGGACAAGTATCGGGATTGTCAACCAGACTTGGTGGTGTCATGTTTAGAGGACAAGTATCAGGATTGTCAACCAGACTTGGTGGTGTCATGGTTAGAGGACAAGTATCAGGATTGTCAACCAGACTTGGTGGTGTCATGGTTAGAGGACAAGTATCGGGATTGTCAACCAGACTTGGTGGTGTCATGGTTAGAGGACAAGTATCAGGATTGTCAACCAGACTTGGTGGTGTCATGGTTAAAGGACAAGTATCAGGATTGTCAACCAGACTTGGTGGTGTCATGGTTAGAGGACAAGTATCAGGATTGTCAACCACACTTGGTGGTGTCATGGTTAGAGGACAAATATCAGGATTGTCAACCACACTTGGTGGTGTCATGGTTAGAGGACAAGTATCAGGATTGTCAACCAGACTTGGTGGTGTCATGGTTAGAGTGCATGCTCTGAGTTTACGAGGTCCATGGTTCTAAACCCTGGCCGAGTCATGCCAAAGACTTTAAAATTGGTACTTGCTGCTGCCTTTAAAAGGATAGAACATGGACAAACAACCATAGGTAGCAATCGTAGCGCAGCATCTGGAGGGTCTAATGTCCTCCTCATACATTGAACTCAGTTTTTTATATAAATGTATTTACATTAATGTTTACGTCTGCCACCAAAGGTGGAAGGTTATATTTTCACCACTATCTCAGAAAAGTTATGGACGGATTTGGATTAAATTTGGTGGAGATGTTGGGTGAGTGACAACGAAGAATTGATTCGATTTTGGTGAAGACTCAAATCCGGATCCGATAATTTTTTAAGTGATTCTTCACCATTGAGAGATGGGTCTAAAACCGCTATATGGAATGATGTCTCAAAAAGTCATGGACGAGTTATAACAAAACTTGGTAAATGAGTTGGTTACGTGACAAGAACAAGCCGGTTAGATTTTGGTTTTTTTTTTTGTTTGTTTGTTTTTTGTATACTGAATCGAGGCTCGTGAAAGAGCTAACATTTACTTCACAAACAAATCGACCAGACAATCAAAATACACAAAAAGAGGAAGCGGAGGACAAGATGGGGAGAAAAGGGGAAGCACACAAACACAACATCCGAGAGCAGGGAGATGTGTGGGAGGGAGAGGGCCCGGGGGGAGGAGGCATGGGAAGGGGGGGGGGGGAGGGAGAAGCATAAAGCACAAGGACACCAAGGACTTCCAGGACAGAAGTTGGTATTTCAAAAAGGGGAATTGGGGTGAAATTAGCAGGGGTAGAAAAGATCAAGGTTTTGGATGGGGGAAGATAAGAGATGGTGGCGAACAGCTGTTTTAAAGACTTGGAGGGTGGAGTGGGATTGAAGAGAGTGAGGGAGTTTGTTCCAGAGGCGGGAGAAAAGAGGAATGAAGGAGTGAAGGTGAGCAGAGAGTCTTGATTTTGGCAGTTTAACCAAAAGAGGGTTGCAGGCAGATCTTGTGCGACCTGTAGGAATATTTGCGGGACAGAGCCCAGAGAGAGCTGGGGGGGCAAGGCCAGAGAGGAGTCGGTAGAAGACGGAAAGACCACCAACCTGCCTGCGGTGAGTGAGTGAGAGGCCCTTGGAGTTAGCTTCATCGCGGGAGATTCCAATGATTCTGAATGCTTTGGTTTCAACAGCGCGAAGGCGAGCTAGGTGTGAGGCAGGAGCACCAGCCCAGAGGGGAGAGCAGTATTCCATTGAGCTGCGGATGAAAGCCTTGTATGTGGTGAGGAGCTCAGGTGTGCCAAGGAAGGACTTCGCACGACGGAGGATGCCCAGTCGGCGACTGGCTTTGGAGGCCAGATTTGAAATGTGGTTTTTCCAGGAAAGATCATGGCAGATAGTGAGACCCCAAAGCTTGAGTGACAGAACTTCTTGGAGAGGATTATTCAGAAAGTGGATGGGAGGGTTGTCCAGTCGGTCTTTTCGGAGAGACATCGTAAGAGTGTGAGATTTGTCAGGATTGAAAGACATGTTCCACTTGTTTGCCCAGTCTGTGATTTTGTCAAGGTCTGCAGAGAGTGAGGAGGCTGCAGACTGCCGATCTGAGGGATGAAGAATGGAGCGAAAGAGAGTAGAGTCGTCAGCAAAGAGATAGAGAGGATTTTCAAGAGAGTCAGAGAGATCATTGATGAAGACCAGAAAAAGCACAGGGCCCAGAACACTGCCTTGGGGAACTCCAGCCTGAACAGGAAGAGGAGATGAGAGAAACCCATTCAGGGCCACACGTTGACTACGACTAGAGAGGAAGTCCGCCAGCCATGCGTGGAGATTTCCATGGATACCAAAAGAGGAGAGTTTGGTGAGCAGAGCGGGGTGCCAGACTGTATCGAAGGCACGTGCTATGTCAAGGGAGACTGCTCTAATTTCCTGTTTGGCATTTAGGACCTCCATCCATTGTTGAGAAAGCAGAAGCAGCATGTCCAGAGTGTAGTGTCCAGGTCTGAAACCAAATTGATGATCAGAGATCAAGCCATTGGAGAAGAGGAAAGATTTCATATCTGAAGCAATGATGGATTCCATGACCTTGCTGATAATTGGGAGAAGGCTGATTGGTCTGTAGTTGCTGGGATCTGTTTTTGCACCTTTTTTGTGCAAAGCGGTGATGTTGGCAGATTTCCAAGCAGATGGAAGATGACCTTGAGCAAAAGAGAGGGTGAAGAGAACAGAGAGAGGGAGTGAAAGAGCGGAAGAACATGATTTTAGGACCCGTGGGCTGATGCCATCAGGTCCAGTTGCAGAATCAGAGTCGAGGGTTGACAGACACTTTTCCACCTTGTCAGGAGGAAAGGACACAGAGTCCAGGAGCAGCTGGGTATGACTGGGTACGGTGGGTACAGAGAGGGATGGGTTTGGGACACAAGATTTAGAGGCAAACACAGAGTTGAGGCATTCGGCTTTTTCACGTGCGGAGTCAGCCGTGTGGCCATTTAAGGTGAGGGAGGGGATGGAGGGGGAACAAACACCAGAAACAGATTTTACCAGAGGCCACCAGGATTTGGAAGAGGGAGACAGATAAGAGAGTTCGGTCCTGAGGACGGAGAGATATTGTTTCCTGGCTCGCCTGAGGGTGGACACACACTTGTTTCGGGCTTTGTGAAAGGAAATGAGATTTCCTTCCGTTGGATTTGCTTTCCAGGAGACGAAAGCAAGTTGTTTCTGGGCAATAGCCTCACCACAAGAATCCGTGTACCATGGACGGGAGGAAGGGTATGACAACTGAAGACGAGAAGGGATAAAACTGTGCATGAGAGAGAGCAATTTACTTTGGAAGAATTCCCAGGATGAGTTGATGTCAGAGGCAGTGGAGATGGGAGACCAGTCCAGATGATTGATGGCTGCTTGGAGACCGTGCCAGGTGGCCTGAGTGAAATGCCAGACTCGTCGACGCTGAGGAGGCTCTCTGAAAATGGTCAGAGAGATGTCCACTTTAACAAGCACATGATCAGAAGAGCCGATTGGAGCAGAAGAAGAGCAGCAGACATTTTCAGGGAAGTTAGTCATAACCAAGTCCAGAAGAGAAGATTCTCCGTTGACTGAGATCCGGGTTGGGAAATTGACAGATTGTGTCAGTCCCAGTGAGTCACAGAAGTCCTTTGCTGAAGAGCCATGGCTGGTGAGAGAGGTACCCACCCCCAGCCAACTGGCATGGTGACAGTTGAAATCACCACATATGAGGAAGAGAGAGTTGGGATGGGTAGATAGAAGTTGGGCCATATTATCAGACAGCGAGATGTAGATGGAGTCATCACTGTTTGGTGGACGGTACAACACGCATATGAACAAAAGGTGGGAGCGAAGGGGGAAGCCGTAGCCAAAGGTATTCCTGGGGGTGAGGTGGAGAGAGGGCAGTGAAGGGCGAGTGAGGAAGAGAGTTTTTTATAAAGATAGCAACCCCACCTCTAGAACGAGGCTCAGGTCTATCATACCGGAGGAGGGAGTAACCTGGGAGAGATACCAAGGAATCAGAGACATCATGAAGGAGGAAGGTTTCTGTTAAGCAGATCACGTCTGGTTTGTCAGAAGCAACCTGTATGGAGAGATCAGTTAAGTTTGAGCGAAGGCCCCGGATGTTTGAGGTCCATACTGTTAAGGAAGAGGAAGGGGGAGCATCGGATACAGAACAGGGGGGGGGGGGGGAGCGGTAGGGCAGGATGTGGAAGAGGAGGAAGAGGTAGGGAGAGCTGTTGCAGGTGTGTCAGAGATTACAGAATAGCTTGGCGAATGGGAAGAATGGGGCGGACAAAAGGTTTGATGGTGTTTGGGTGAGGCGCAGTGAGGTGTTATTTGAGGAGGGAGGAGAGTGAGGCAGAAGGTTGAGGAAGATGAAGGTGAAAGTTGGAAGGGGGAAGAAGTGGGGAGGACACTTTGAGGAGGAGGGGTGAAAGGGGAGTCTAGGAGGGGAGGAATGAGGGAGAGTCTCGGAGGGGAGGGGTGTGGGGGGAGATTTGAAAGGGATGGGTGTTTGGGTAGATTTGGGGGGGAGGGGCAAGGGGGAAGATTTGACAGAGATGGGTGATGGGGAAGATTTGGAGGGGAGGGGTGAGATTGGATTTTGAAAAGTGTACGATTTATGGGAAACGAACATTTATTGCAAAATGAGTTTCTTGAGACATTCGAGTCAAAAATACGTTTGAGGATGCTGAAGGATGGGTGGAGTTCTGGAGAGTTTAGGGAATGAATGAAAGATGCACTGTAAGAGATGGAATTTTTTTTTTGAATGAATAGAATTGGTGAGCAAGTCGAAAGCATCCTTTGATAGAAGAAGTAGAAAAAAGTGTTATAGAATATGACATAATAATAAAGTTCTTCAGGGGACAGATGAAACATGTATTAACAACTTGATCACGTGATCTCGAACAACGTGGTCGAAGAACGAAAGAACAAATAACGAAGAACGAAAGAGCAAAAGAACGAAGAACGAAAGAACAAATAAGAACGTACAAGCGGATAAGAACAGGGAAGGAAAAAAAATTTGGGTTTTTTTTTTTTAGATTTTAAAACAAGGGAGTATGGGTGAAAAGACCGTGAAAAACAGAGATCGACAGTAGTTGCAGCGCGATCGAAGAACCGCTGAGACAAAAAACAAAAGCCTCAAGCCAAGGTCTGAGGACACGGTAGCCTACTACTACTCGCACTACACTAGGCCTCAGAATATACGATACGAAAAAAACCGACGATTCTGTACACAGGTATGAAAAACCAACAACGAGAAACCTATTAAAGTCACCCCAATAGGTACATACACCGAAAGAAAGATAAAGATACGCCAAAAACACAAATGTGAAAGATCACTTAGCTTCGAAAGCGTGAGCACATGGAACAGCTTCGAAAAGACGTGACCTCGCCGTGATCTCGCGAGAGCACCTTCAGGTCTGAATCCAGATCCGTCCCATCAGTGGGATACAAAATGGAAACTGTTCAACCTGGCAGAGATGTGCGCTCTACCGTGTGCTGTTCTCGTTATTGCTGAGTTTAATGTGCTCGGTCGTTGTTGTGAATGGATCCCAGCGAAGACATCATTTATCATGACCCATCGGGAACGTGGTGCACCTGGTACTTCCGAGTGGATCTCTGGGTCTCTGTGGTGTTGTGCGTTGAAGGCACTGATCTCTACACCTGGATTGGTTGCGTCCACAACGATTGTGTACCGAGGAGTGAAGTCACCGGAAGTTCACTTTCCGCCATCTTGTCTCCCCCAAAACATCACTACAGCGAAGTACGAAAACAGCAGACTGGCAGTAAGAAATCTCCAAATGCAAGCAATAAACTTTGCATGTAACTCATGTAAAGATTTATTAGTTGGTGTAATGAACTTGTGGAAATCACAGACCTCCTGTGACCGTGAGAGAATGTCACTTTGCGAGGTTTAATCACCTTTTACGTCTGTGCGCTGACAGGGATTACAGATTTACAGACCGCACCGGTAAGCTTACTAACTCAAGTCATGAACTATATGATAGTAACTTGTTCAATCATTGTCATGCTATTCCTGCATGCCGAGATTATTGAAAACTAATTGATCTTTTCGGGCAAAAACAATCTCTTTTTCATTACAGGGTAAAAAAAAGGAGTGTCACCAAACTTTATGCAGAACTTATAGCTGCTCATGATGCCCCCATGAAATATCTATTAACTTATAAATTCAGTCAAGACCATATTGAGTTGTTCTTTTCTGCAGTGAGAGCACGGGGAGGATTTAATAATAATCCAACGGCAGGTCGATTTAGTGCAGCCGGTAAGAGACTCCTGATGAGGCACAATATTAAGAATGGCACAGGCAATTGTATTCTTCGGGATACTACGACTATCCTTCATGTGGAGCCACGGTCACAGTCATCAATCAGCATAGCACGGAAGTGTGATCTTATACTCCGGGATAGTCCAGTACATGATGACCATGATTATGCTGATGTACCAAACTTTGACAAGTATCAGAATACAAAGAAGCAGCTATTAATTACATTGCTGGATTTGTAGTAAAAATGATGAAACGTAGAGTGAACTGCATGGTGTGCATGGAGGCACTGACTGCCCCCAATGGCAAGGTTCACAACTTTGTGGCACTAGAGGATCGTGGACGTCTGCACAAAGCATCACCTAATGTAATCACTGTTTGCCTGGAAACAGAAAAGTGTTTCCAAAGACTCTTAAAGACCTCAAACGGAAAGCTTTCACAGGGGGGGGGGGGGGGCATCTCACAGGCAGTTGCTTCATCAGTTTTGAGTAACTGTGCAGGGCTGAAACTGTTCCCTGAGCTACATGATCACCAGTTTGACACCGCAGTAGATGACAATCATGTTCACTAGTACCGGTAAAAATTGCATCATCATGTTACTCGAAGATCAAGCTTTTCCATATAGGGAAACAGAATGCTTCCACAAATACTAAATATCCATTTTGTACTTGTTAAAACCGCAGAGGAATGATAAACTATATTGCTCATTTCTCTATTGCTCAAAAATCTTTGTTCATAATATTTCAAAGTTGACAAAATATTTTTTATTAATATTTGACACAAATGTTTTACACTAACATTGAGACGACATCCTTTGATAATATTTATTTTAAAACGTTTTCTTAGTCTTATCTAGACCCAATATTTTATATCATTTAAACATTTTTAAAGCTCTTTGGAAAAATGTTTTGTTTGCTGGTTTCCATGTGCGTATGCGGTAAATTTTTCGAATGAATCTACATCGTGTACGATGTAAATGTTGTCTTTTTCATATTTGTTGTCAGAGGTACGGCAACCTGAAATTAAAGCAATTTAACTCATCGAGCTTTTATGTGATTTTCATCTCATTATTTACATTCATGTTTTGCATTAGGCCAATTCATTTCTTTGAAAGTGTTCTGTAAATGTTAAAGGCAATGAAATAATATGTAAGCCTATTGGGGGGGGGGGGGGGGATGGAAGTTTGGGTCGGGCAGAATAAGATTTTTATATGTATACCTTTATGCAGATTGGGTGAGGACTTTTTTTTTTGGTCTCAACTAGTGGGTGAAGATTTATTTTTTTTCATAAAAACTCATGCCCCCCTGAGAATCTAATGGTACACCTCTTATTTTGGAGAGTGACAGATTAAAAACCAACAAATTAAACCCTTTAAGTTTGGAAATTTATTCACATTTGCCTTCCCCAAAATCGCTCGCCCATGCGAAAACAAATTTTCCCCACAAAAAAAAAAAAAATTCCCCCGCACTCCCTTTTGTACATTAAAAGTTTTGACCCCCCCCACTTATATTGAACCAAAGTCCCCCCCCCCCCACCATTTTTGCCCTCCTCTGCTACAAAAAATGTCGAGGAAAACCTAACCTTAAAAAACACTAAAAACGGCAAAAAAAGAATTTTTTTAAATCCCTTTAAAAACGTAAGAAAGTTGAAACTTTTAAAAATCCTTTAAAACATTAAGAAACGTAGAATAACATAAAATTGCCTAAAATAACAAAACATATTTTAAATAACATAAAAAAACATGACTTTAGTTTTGTTTTGTCATTGATGAAGTGACCTGGAGCCTAATGTAAGGTGGATGTTAGGCCTATATTTGTTTTCCGATCCAACCCTCCCTGTGTCGGGCCTCTTAATATGCATTGATCGCCTCCTTGCAATTGCCAAGGAGCTCCAAGGGAATTTTCCGGAATTCGATTGAGTAATAGGAACAGTAACTTACTTCAAAATCCATTAAAATATTAGACAGAAGTTGAAATATATTTGAAGAAATATATTTAGCAAAATCGGCCGGGCCCGGTTCAACGTTGCGTGTTACAACAGTTCGCCTCTTTTGGGGGAGACAAGATGGCGGACAGTGCACTTCCGGTGGCTTCATGCACGGAGCCGTCGTGACCAACCCAGGTGCAGAGATCAGTGGTTGAAGGTACGCTAGAGGGGGCGTGGCCAAGAGGAGGAGGAGGAGTTCCGGGTAAAGGACGAAGCGTGGAGAGGATTTGGAACGGGACGTGCATTCAACTGGCCCAAGTGAAGACGTGTTATCGATGCGGTTCTGTAAACCACACAGATAATGACTATGGATGCCCAGCAAAGGACGCACAGTGCAACAGCTACAAAAACAGAGGACATTTTGCTAAAGTATGCCGGAGCTCAAGACACGTTCACTAAGTGACTGTACCTGTCGTGAATGTGTTGAGTGTAGACAATAGGACTCGGGATGCTGACAAGATAATGTGCAATGTACATGTTACTTACTGCTGCCGGGGGAGAGCCCATGGACATTGAACTAATGTTAGATACAGGCTCGGCAGTATCGATACTTCCTGAATCTGTCTCCAGGCAATGTTTCAATAATGTGTCACTGACTGTGCCAAAACTACACCTGGTTAGCTACCTGAGAAACCCGATTCCTGTGCGGGGTTGCCTACATGCCGATGTGACTTTCGAGAATCACTGTGCACCTGCCGAATTCTACATAGTGCGGAGCGGCACTGCCATTCTGGGCAGAGAGCTGGTTGCTGCACTCGACATGCAATTGCTGAATGGTCGCATCACCTCTACCACCCAAAACAGGGCAAATCAATCTCCAGTAGCAAATGTTACAGGTGACAGCAAGGAGGACACCCTGGGCTGTGCAAAGGGGTTTATTCATCTCGTTAAAATACGACCCAATGTGACTCCAGTCCAGCAAAAGCTGCACCGCTTGCCTTCTTCTGTGAGAGATGCTGTTTCTCAGGAGTTGAAAAAGCTCGTTAAATTGGAGGTAATTGAGCCAATTGAATCTTCAGAATGGGTTTCACCAATTGTAGTGACCATGAAGAAAAACAGAGGGATTCGCCTGTGTGTGGATTGAAGAGAACCAAATAAAGCGGTGGTGATTGATGGATATCCTCTTCCACATATGGAGGAGATGTTTGCCGAGCTGCGAGGCAGCACACTTTTCTCCACACTGGATCTGCAAAGTGCGCACCACCAGGTTGTATTGCATGAGCACAGCAGGGACCTCACTGCCTTCATTACGTATGAGGGACTGTTTCACTACAAACGAATCCCTTACGGGCTATAGTTAACAATAAATGTCATGTTCAAGGTTTAAAGTAAAATTAAAGTATTTTTTAAGTGAGTGACAATCAGAACACAGCAAGCAGAGAGAAGGAAGGAGACACGTGGAACGGGTTCAGGTGCTGTGACGTGGACCAGGCCCCAATCGGTTTCTTTCTACCTCTGAATTCTCTATCTCCTCATATCCACAAACTCCTCTGTGTTTTTTCCACAGTTGAAAATGGATCCAGTTGTGTATTCTGTCATAAGTAAATGTAGTAAGTGTACCAGGGCACGTACTGTATGTTCGATAGTGGTAAGGGGAAAATGTATACATGCTTGTGATTGCATACGTTTTTTAAGTATCCGAAATGTATAGTATATACACTACCGGTCAAAAGTTTGAGAACACCTCAATTTTTTTCAGTTTACAAAAGCCAGTTTTCAATTTTTTCAGTTACAAAAGCCAGTTTTTATTGAAATTTAAGCAATTCAAGTCCAGTGAATAACCTGAAATTGTACAAAGGTAAGCAGTAAACTGCTCGAGGTTAAAAACAAAAGTTTAGGTTAGCAAAAACGGGAAAATAATGTAAATTGCACAGTTATATTGTTAAAAAAAGGCCTTCTTCAGGGAACAAGTAATGGGTTAACAACTTATAGTTGTTCTGCAGCAATGTAAGTAAATTAAGCCTTGAAAGTTGATGCAAACAATTCCTAAAGGTGTCCCAACCTCTGCTGATTACCTGATTACAAACCCCCTGTCTGTATAAAAGCAGTATTGGAACAGACTGTTATTACACCCTCTGAAGCATTATTTGGACAATATTGCACTGCAGGAAGTAGTATATTGGAAACGGAGGAAACTCTGACAGGAAGAGGTCTGGCAGACCCAAAGCCACAACAGAATCAGAAGACAAGTTTCTGAGAGTCAACAGCTTGCGTGATCGGCGGCTCACAGGACAACAGCTTCAAGCACAGCTTAACACTGGTCGAAGTAAGCAAGTCTCAGCTTCAACTGTGAAGAGAAGACTTTGAGCTGCAGGTTTGACAGGTCGAGTGGCAGTAAGAAAGCCATTGCTAAGATGGCAAATGAAGAAAAAGAGGCTTGCCTGGACCATGAAGCACCACCAGTGGACTACTGAAGACTGGAAGAAGGTCGTATGGACCGATGAATCAAAATTTGAAATCTTTGGTTCATCACGCAGGGTTTTTGTATGCCGTCGAGTAGCGAAAGGATGGTTCCTCAGTGTGTGACACCAACTGTCAAACATGGAGGAGGAAGCGTGATGGTCTGGGGCTCTTTTGCTGGATCCAGAGTCGGCGACTTGCACAGAGTGTCTGGCACCCTGAACCAAAAGGGCTACCACAGCATTTTGCAGCACCATGCAATACCCTCTGGTATACGCCTAGTTGGTCAGGGGTTCATGCTACAGCAAGATAATGACCCCAAACACACCTCCAGGCTGTGTCAAAACTACCTTAGAGGAAAAATCATGGAATCGCCAGCACAGTCTCCAGACTTAAACCCCATCGAGCTTATTTGGGATGAACTGGACAGAAGGGTGAAAGCAAAGCAACCTACAAGTGCAACACATTCTGGGAACTTCTGCAACAGTGTTGGGAAGAACTTCCCGAACAATATTTGATTTACATTGTAGAAAGAATGCCACGAGTGTGTTCGGCGGTTATATCTGCAAAAGGTGGCTACTTTGCTGGGTCAAAAATTTAAATTAAATTTTGTTAAACAAAATGATTCTATGATGCCTTATTTATCTCCAATTGTTTATTTGTTCTATGCTTAATTTCAGAGTACATTGAGACATTAAACTGCATAGATTCCAATAAAACTGGAAAAAATTGAGGTGTTCTAAAACTTTTGACCGGTAGTGTACGTGAATGTATACGAAAATGTATACGTTTTTTAGGTATCCAAAATGTATATGTATCTTGAGACCAGAAAATCACAATACAGAATTTATAATACTAGCAACGGTGCCCGCCCTATGGGCGGGGCTTCAATTGGGAGGCCCAAATGAAAAGGCAAAATATCAGAAATTGAAGGCTCTTTTTATTTTAAACGATTCATATAAACATCCGTTAAATCATATCACACGCAAATCATCAAAATCTAAACAGTATTTGTAGAATTTCAATAAAAGCCATATCACTGTTCATATCGGTAAATATTATTCCATCGTGTTTGGAAAAACTGGAAAATTGGAAAATTGGAAAATTGGGAAAACAATATAGCATATTTATTCCAGGAAGTCTCAGGATTACCCAGCCAAAATTTCGTTGCGATCAGTTCAGCCGTTTTTGCGGTACCTGGGAATGGACGGACACACAGACAGACAGACATTTGGTGAATTATAGTAAGATATGTCGAAACATTCTTCACCAAAATTGAATCTATTTGTTCTTGTGACACACCCAACCTGTCGAACAAGATTCGTCCAAATCCGTACATAACTTTTTGAGATATCCTTCCATGTATCGTTTTTGGCCTTATCTCCCAAAGGTGAAGAATCACTTACAAAATTCTAGTAGCCGGATCCGAATCCGGATCTTCACCAACATCTAATCATTTCGTCCTTGTCACAAACGCTACATCTCTGCCAAATTTCGTCCGAATCCGTTCACAAATTTTTGAGATAACTTGTTCACAAACGGACAGACAGACAGACAAACAGACATACAGTGGTGAAAACATAACCTCCATCCACCTTTGGTGGCGGAGGTAATTATACGAGTTCCCTTATGAGGAACCTCAACGCAGGAGGAGGACATAGAGCCCATCAAAACCTGCCTGCACAATGATTGCCAACCTATGATTGACTGGTTATATGTCCGTGCTCTATGTCCTTTTAAATGCTGAGCATCAAGCAAGGAAGGAACACGCACAGGGGGGCAACCAAGACTTTCCCTTAGAGGGGAGGGGTGGTGGGGGGGGGGGGGGAGCTAAAGTTACCTGCTACATTAGTAAGTAGCAGAGGTCCACAAAATATCAAAATACCAAAGAAAATGAAAATCAGGGTGATGGGGTGAAGGTGCGGCAGAAGTCAGTCACAGTCTCCACTGGGATGCACCTACTGCGAAGCATTGCTAGTGGTGATAATCCAGCCAGACGATTCTCTCCCATACTTGAGCCAAGGAGGGTTTGAGCCCCTGAGCCCAACAATCACCTCTCCCCTTTTCCCCACTGGTTGCACCAATGAGCACGCACCATTTGTACCTTCGGCACCAAAAGTGCTATAATAACAAGCATTCTGAGTATTGTGCTGCAATACATGTCCCCTTCCGGCAGTCTGTCGTCCGGAAAACTGTTGGGGGAAATTACCAAGGGTTATTTATCCATAGGTTCTGAATCGTTCCCAATCGCTAATTACCTCAGGACGGGCTCACCTGTGATTCGCACTCGGGACTTCGATTTATACACCGTGCGGACAGGTCAGCAGAAGCACGAGAAAATAAGTTGTTGATAAAGAACCTTCCGAGTCGCTAAACATCAGTAATTTATTATATTTTCCGGTTCACGATCAATGATCGATGTGTATATATATATATGTTGCTCGGCTTGGCTCCGCCCCTCCCGAAAGCGCGCGCTGTGTCGCGCTGTTGACGTTCGCGAGACGTGGCTGAGGGCACGCGGTGCGGCTTGAGGAGAACTCGAGAATAAAC
The DNA here is from genome assembly GCF_964187855.1 of Myxine glutinosa. NCBI lineage: Eukaryota > Metazoa > Chordata > Myxini > Myxiniformes > Myxinidae > Myxine > Myxine glutinosa. Next base: position 11,083,019 of record NC_136268.1, read on the forward strand.
AAGAGATATCCATTTAAAAAATATATATTTTCCTTTAATTAACGATACCTGCCAAACCACGTGCCCTATCGCAAATTCCAAAAGGACATTTTAGTAGACTGATATGCTGAACAGATCTGTGAAGTTTCCCCTCGATTGGATCAAAAATGAGGGAGGGGCTCGGTTTTAAAGGATCATGCTTAAAAACGTCATAACTCTGAAACCATGTGATGCATGACGTCATGCTCGCTGACTTTTTTGTTCGTCATGGGTATGCGATTCTGCCTGCAAAGCTTAGCCTCGATCCGTTCAGCCATTGTAGAGAAAAATGGGTTTTCGCGTTTTCACAAAAAACAATATGGCGGGCGAACCACGTGACCTGTGACGTCATAATTACCATTAATATATTCTACAGACCGATTCCCCCCTACGGTGAAGATTTGATCTCAATCGGTCCTATTATTGCAGAGAAAATCTTTTTTAAAGGAAATTAAAACTTAAAATGGCACTGAGTTAAGGATCATCAGAATTATCAGAATTCCTAAAGTTCAAAGTGCCATAACTTTGTTAAATATGATCGAAACGTCGTGAAGTTCGAACTTGATCTGTAACTTATCATGAGGAAACCATTTGCCAAGTTTGAAATCATTAGCATTGAGAGTTTAAAAAAAAGTCTGGAAAACTGTTCTTTGCGTGACGGACTGACGGACTGACGGACTGACGGACTGACGGACTGACAGACGGAGGGGCAGCGTGCAAACCTATAGTCCCCTCCGGTGTACACCGGTAGGGGACTAACAAGCATTGTGAGTATTGCGCTGCAATACATGTCCCCTACCGGCAGTCTGTCGTCCGGAAAACTGTTGGGGAAATTACCAAAGTTCAAAGTGCCATAACTTTGTTAAATATGATCGAAACGTCGTGAAGTTCGAACTTGAACTGTAACTTATCATGAGGAAACCATTTGCCAAGTTTGAAATCATTAGCATTGAGAGTTTAGAAAAAAAGTCCGGAAAGCTGTTCTTTCCGTGACGGACTGACAGACTGACAGACGGAGGGACGGAGTGCAAACCTATAGTCCGCTCCGGTGTACACCGGTAAGGGACTAATAACAGTGTTCAATTAAAAAAAACAGTAAAATAACAATAATTACATCTGCATTGCATCACGATGAAAACGATACCATTAAAAAAAAGACTGCAGAATGAAATCAATAACTCTACAACGCCACTCAGTAGAGCGCATACCGTACCGTACTCCCGCCGTGGGTCAAGTTGGAATAGTACTATTTCACAAAAGTTTGAGGGAGTAGTTCAGTGACAGCACAAGACAAGACAACACAAGACAGACACTGCACAGATATATATTTAGAATATATAGAAGATAATGTTAAAAAAAACAGGGCAATTTCACTTACATTTTCGGATTCAGCGTTCAATCCTATATAAGTGAGTGTAGTTTGAGGCACGTGGGACTTCAAATAAAATTGTAAGCCAGGAAAACGTTCGTTTCATTCCTTCGGGATACAACATGTAAAACTGGCTCAAACGTCAAAACAAAACTCGCTCATTTTAAGTCGTACAAGCTAATGCGACCACTCATTCTTCTGGGAAGAATCCCGTGCACCTAAGTCACCTAAGTTATAAATCACCTAAGTCTTTATAAGTTCATCAAATACTGACAGCGCGATTGACATTCGCTGAGGTAAATGTTGATATCTCTTCTGAGGTAAAAAACAAACAAAAAAACAAAACAGTTTTAAAGCATTATACGTATCAAACGATACATTTTATGAAACGAGGAAACCTAATACACACTTTGGAGGTTTTAAAATGACAGAATATGTCTTTATTAGAAAAAAAAAATGAACATTGAAGACGACGCTGCTAAAAAAAAATACACCGCTCTAACGCATAACCACGAGTTTAAACTACATTTACAACAAATATGAAAACTATTTTCATATCACAATGTTAAATATAGAATATATAGAAGATAATGTTTAAAAAAACGAGCCCTATCTTCCAATGGTAAAAAAATTCTTCAAAAGATTCCTGGATCTGGAATAATATCCTGAGCTTCACCAAAAACGAATCCGTTCTTCCTTATCCCAAGGGCAATCATCCCACCAACTTTCATCCAAATCCGTTCAGAACTTTTCCAGATATCCTGTTCACAAACACACAAACACACGAACAAACACACACACACACACACACACACACACACACACACACACACACACACACACACACACACACACACACACACACACACACACACACACACACACGATCGAATGCATTACTCCCTGGCGGGAGTAATAAGCATTCCACATTTAAAATCACAGAATATACAAAAAAGCAGCAAATGCGTGCTGGAAACATAGTGATGAAACACACAGGATGAACAAAAATGAAGGTACTGATGATCGTGAGTGCATTGTTATGGGGACACAATTGCGTTGGTTTGACAATAATAACACATAGACCTCAAGATGAAATGCATGTCCTCCATTATATGGGATCAACGACGAGTCGACTGCGATAAAAAAAACCGCTGATAAAATAAAATCGAGCAGCAGGTGGAAAGAGTACACAGGTGGACGAAAGACAACTGGTGCACTGAGGAAGCTTGTTAACCCCAAAACACACAAATAACAATCATTTGTATGAACAAGTAAAAGCCATATAATGTCCTCCGATTCAAAAGGTGAGTTCCGACACCTCTGCTCATTTCTGATGGAATAGATGTTGCCTCTGAAGGTCAATGTTTGCATGGGTCAGTATTTAACCACACATAAAGATGACTCCAAAGGAAGGTGTTCAAAAGTAATCTGATAATTAGTGAGATTTAAAACTTGCACAAGAAGTACAAAACAGAAGTACAAAAGTACAAAACTTAGTACAAAACTACATTTTGCACACGAAAGAAGTAAACTTAGTACACGAAAGAAGTAAACTTAGTACACGAAAGAAGTACAAAACTAACAAACAGTCAGTTCTGTGATCACTCAACCCCAAACATCATCACTCAACACAAACACAACATCACTCAACCCCAAAACTTACAAACAGTCAGCTCGGTGATGGTGAGAAGTACAAAACTTACAAACAGTCAGCTCGGTGATGGTGCCACAACGTCACTCAACCCCCAAACCTTACAAACAGTCAGCTCGGTGATGGTGCCACAACGTCACTCAACCCCCAAACCTTACAAACAGTCAGCTCGGTGATGGTGCCACAACGTCACTCAACCCCCAAAACTTACAAACAGTCAGCTCGGTGATGGTGCCACAACGTCACTCAACCCCCAAACCTTACAAACAGTCAGCTCGGTGATGGTGCCACAACGTCACTCAACCCCCAAACCTTACAAACAGTCAGCTCGGTGATGGTGCCACAACGTCACTCAACCCCCAAAACTTACAAACAGTCATCTCGGTGATGGTGCCACAACGTCACTCAACCCCCAAACCTTACAAACAGTCAGCTCGGTGATGGTGCCACAACGTCACTCAACCCCCAAACCTTACAAACAGTCAGCTCGGTGATGGTGCCACAACGTCACTCAACCCCCAAAACTTACAAACAGTCAGCTCGGTGATGGTGAGAAGTACAAAACTTACAAACAGTCAGCTCGGTGATGGTGCCACAACGTCACTCAACCCCCAAACCTTACAAACAGTCAGCTCGGTGATGGTGCCACAACGTCACTCAACCCCCAAACCTTACAAACAGTCAGCTCGGTGATGGTGCCACAACGTCACTCAACCCCCAAAACTTACAAACAGTCAGCTCGGTGATGGTGCCACAACGTCACTCAACCCCCAAACCTTACAAACAGTCAGCTCGGTGATGGTGCCACAACGTCACTCAACCCCCAAACCTTACAAACAGTCAGCTCGGTGATGGTGAGAAGTACAAAACTTACAAACAGTCAGCTCGGTGATGGTGAGAAGTACAAAACTTACAAACAGTCAGCTCGGTGATGGTGCCACAACGTCACTGAAACCCCAAAACTTACAAACAGTCAGCTCGGTGATGGTGCCACAACGTCACTCAACCCCCAAAACTTACAAACGGTCAGCTCGGTGATGGTGCCACAACGTCACTCAACCCCCAAAACTTACAAACAGTCAGCTCGGTGATGGTGCCACAACGTCACTCAACCCCCAAACCTTACAAACAGTCATCTCGGTGATGGTGCCACAACGTCACTCAACCCCCAAACCTTACAAACAGTCAGCTCGGTGATGGTGCCACAACGTCACTCAACCCCCAAAACTTACAAACAGTCAGCTCGGTGATGGTGCCACAACGTCACTCAACCCCCAAAACTTACAAACAGTCAGCTCGGTGATGGTGCCACCACATCACTCAACCCCAAAACTTACAAACAGTCAGCTCGGTGATGGTGCCACAAAGTCACTCAACCCCCAAACCTTACAAACAGTCAGCTCGGTGATGGTGCCACAACGTCACTCAACCCCCAAAACTTACAAACAGTCAGCTCGGTGATGGTGCCACAACGTCACTCACCCCCCCAAAACTTACAAACAGTCAGCTCGGTGATGGTGCCACAACGTCACTCAACCCCAAAACTTACAAACAGTCAGCTCGGTGATGGTGCCACAACGTCACTCAACCCCCAAAACTTACAAACAGTCAGCTCGGTGATGGTGCCACCACGTCACTCAACCCCAAAACTTACAAACAGTCAGCTCGGTGATGGTGCCACAACGTCACTCAACCCCCAAACCTTACAAACAGTCAGCTCGGTGATGGTGCCACAACGTCACTCAATCCCCAAACCTTACAAACAGTCAGCTCGGTGATGGTGCCACAACGTCACTCAACCCCCAAAACCTACAAACAGTCAGCTCGGTGATGGTGCCACAACGTCACTCAACCCCCAAAACCTACAAACAGTCAGCTCGGTGATGGTGCCACAACGTCACTCAACCCCCAAAACTTACAAACAGTCAGCTCGGTGATGGTGCCACAACGTCACTCAACCCCCAAAACTTACAAACAGTCAGCTCGGTGATGGTGCCACAACGTCACTCAACCCCCAAAACTTACAAACAGTCAGCTCGGTGATGGTGCCACAACGTCACTCAACCCCCAAAACTTACAAACAGTCAGCTCGGTGATGGTGCCACCACGTCACTCAACCCCAAAACTTACAAACAGTCAGCTCGGTGGTGTCGCCACAACGTACGATCACCAGGCAGAAGAAGATGTTGAGAAAACCCTGCGACATCATGGCAGGAGCGTTATTTCGTCCAATTTGTCCTTGAGTGTTCATCTTGAATCAACCTTCACAATCGCACTCTCTGTCGCCTTCTCCCTTCGTGGAGCAATCCTTCAGGTGAGGTTTTTCTTTAAAGCCTTTCATCTGCTTACCTCAAACAAAGGTGTTTCCATTGCCTGAGGCTCTCGCGCCTCAGGATCCATTTTGTTTATTGACTCCTGACATACAGAAAGGTGTATGGTGTATATTTCTGGTATAGATGGTTTGGCTCACCGTTTCAGAAATGCAGTAATGAAAACCATGCTTTGAAAAAAAAAAGTTTGACGTTCCGTGAAATAAGAGGACACCTACAATCAGATCATGGAGAACGAAGAAGCATCCATCTCTCCTGATTGGCACTTTTGAAATATCGCACATGCACATAACATGTATGTTTCTTGCATGGTTGTGCTTTTGAAGTCAATCCCTGAACCACAAATCTGTCGACATGTCTGTCGGCCATTTGGCAATACCTCTTAACACCACATTCATTACTTTATGTGAAGGCCTACGTAGTTTCTTGTCCAGTGCAGAGGTGATCAATTATTCTCAGCAGACTTGGCGGTGTAATGGTTAGAGTGTCCGCTCTGAGTCTGGGGGGTATCAGCAGTTCAAACCCCGGTCGAGTACCAAACACTAAAATTGGTACGGACAGACACTCAGTATTTTAATAGGATAGAACTCGGACAAAAAATCATATGTTGACAACCATTGTGCAAGCTTGATGGGCCTAATGGCTTCCAGCATTGAAGTTTATTGTGAGAGAACTCACATCATGGTACATTTGTCGTTTGTCATTACAAGTGTTCTGGTCAATGGTTATGTCATTGGTCCGACAACAAAACCGGTATTGTAACTGCGAGCTGGGTGGACACAGTCAAATCTCTAACCTGGATGGTCATGAAATCTCTCACCCGGATGGTCACCAAATCTACAACCTGGATCATCACCAAATCTCCAACCTGGATCATCACCAAATCTCCCACCCAGATGGTCACCAAATCTACAACCTGGATCATCACCAAATCTCTCACCCGGATGGTCACCAAATCTACAACCTGGATCATCACCAAATCTCCCACCCGGATGGTCACCAAATCTACAACCTGGATCATCACCAAATCTCCAACCTGGATGGTCACCAAATCTCCAACCTGGATCATCACCAAATCTCCCACCCAGATGGTCACCAAATCTACAACCTGGATCATCACCAAATCTACAACCTGGATCATCACCAAATCTCCCACCCGGATGGTCACCAAATCTACAACCTGGATCATCACCAAATCTACAACCTGGATCATCATCAAATCTCCAACCTGGATCATGACCAAATCTCCAACCTGGATCATCACCAAATCTCCAACCTGGATCATCACCAAATCTCCAACCTGGATCATCACCAAATCTACAACCTGGATCATCACCAAATCTCCAACCTGGATGGTCACCAAATCTACAACCTGGATCATCACCAAATCTACAACCTGGATCATCACCAAATCTCCAACCTGGATGGTCACCAAATCTCCAACCTGGATCATCACCAAATCTACAACCTGGATCATCACCAAATCTCCAACCTGGATAGTCACCAAATCTACAACCTGGATCATCACCAAATCTACAACCTGGATCATCACCAAATCTACAACCTGGATGGTCACCAAATCTCCAACCCGGATGGTCACCAAATCTACAACCTGAATCATCACCAAATCTCCAACCTGGATGGTCATCAAATCTCTCACCCGGATGGTCACCAAATCTCCAACCTGGATGGTCACCAAATATCCAACCTGGATGGTCATCAAATCTCTCACCTGGATGGTCACCAAATCTACAACCTGGATCATCACCAAATCTCCAACCTGGATGGTCACCAAATCTCCCACCTGGATGGTCATCAAATCTCTCACCCGGATGGTCACCAAATCTACAACCTGGATCATAAACAAATCTCCAACCTGGATGGTCATCAAATTTCTCACCCAGATGGTCACCAAATCTCCAACCTGGATCATTACCAAATCTCCCACGTGGATGGTCACCAAATCACCCACCCGGATCGTCATCAAATCTCTCACCCGGATGGTCACCAAATCTACAACCTGGAGCATCACCAAATCTCCAACCTGGATGGTCACCAAATCTCCAACGTGGATGGTCACCAAATCTCTCATCCGGATGGTCACCAAATCTACAACCTGGAACATCACCAAATCTCCCACCCGGATGGTCACCAAATCACCCACCCGGATCGTCATAAAATCTCTCACCCAGATGGTCACCAAATCTACAACTTGGATCATCACCAAATCTCCCACCCAGATGGTCACCAAATCTACAACCTGGATCATCACCAAATCTCCCACCCAGATGGTCACCAAATCACCCACCCGGATCGTCATCAAATCTCTCACCGGATGGTCACCAAATCTACAACCTGGATCATCACCAAATCTACAACCTGGAACATCACCAAATCTCCCACCCGGATGGTCACCAAATCACCCACCCGGATCGTCATAAAATCTCTCACCCAGATGGTCACCAAATCTACAACTTGGATCATCACCAAATCTCCCACCCAGATGGTCACCAAATCTACAACCTGGATCATCACCAAATCTCCCACCCAGCTGGTCACCAAATCTACAACCTGGATCATCACCAAATCTCCCACCCGGATGGTCACCAAATCTACAACCTGGATCATCACCAAATCTCCCACCCAGATGGTCACCAAATCTCCCACCCAGATCGTCACCAAATCTCCCACCCAGATGATCACCAAATCTCCCACCTAGATGGTCACATCCCCAACCAAGCTGGTCACCAAATCGCACACCCAGATGGTCAGCAAATCTCACACCCAGATGGTCACCAAATCTCCCACACAGATGGTCACCAAATCTACAACCTGGATCATCACCAAATCTTCCACTCAGATGGTCACATCCCCAACCCAGCTGGTCACCAAATCGCCCACCCGGATGGTCACCAAATCTTCAACCCGGATTGTCACCAAATCTCCAACCTGGATGGTCACCAAATCTCCAACCTGGATGGTCACCAAATCGCCCACCCGGATGGTCACCAAATCTCCAACCCGGATGGTCACCAAATCTACAACCTGGATCGTCACAAAATCTCCAACCTGGATGGTCACCAAATCTACAACCTGGATCGTCACCAAATCTCCAACCTGAATGGTCACCAAAACTCTCACACGGATGGTCACCAAATCTCCCACTTGGATGGTCACCAAATCTCCCACCTGTATGGTCACCAGTCAAATCTCGCACCCAGATAGTCACCAAATCTCCCACACAGATGGTCACAGTCAAATCTCCCACCCGGATGATCACCAAATCTCCCACCCTGATGATCACCAATTCTTCCACCCAGATGGTCACCAAATCTCCCACCCGGATGGTCATCAAATCTCCCACCCGGATGGTCAACAAATCTCCAACCTCGATGGTCACCAAATCTCCAACCTGGATGGTCATCAAATCTCTCACCCTGATGGTCACCAAATCTACAACCTGGATCATCACCAAATCTCCAACCTGGATGGTCACCAAATCTCCATCCTGGATGGTCATCAAATCTCTCACCCGGATGGTCACCAAATCTACAACCTGGAACATCACCAAATCTCCCACCCGGATGGTCACCAAATCACCCACCCGGATCGTCATCAAATCTGTCACCCGGATGGTCACCAAATTTACAACCTGGATCATCACCAAATCTACAACCTGGATCATCACCAAATCTCCAACCTGGATGGTCACCAAATCTCCAACCTGGATGGTCATCAAATCTCTCACCCGGATGGTCACCAAATCTCCAACCTGGATGGTCACCAAATCTCCAACCTGGATGGTCATCAAATCTCTCACCTGGATGGTCACCAATCTACAACCTGGATCATCACCAAATCTCCAACCTGGATGGTCACAAAATCTCCAACCTGGATGGTCACCAAATCTACAACCTGGATCGTCACCAAATCTCCAACCTGGATGGTCACCAAAACTCTCACCCGGATGGTCACCAAAACTCTCACCCGGATGGTAACCAAATCTACAACCTGGATCATCATCAAATCTTCAAACTGGATGGTCACCAAATCTCCAACCTGGATGGTCACCAAATCTCTCACCCGGATGGTCACCAAATCTCCCACCCAGATGATCACCAAATCTCCCACCTGGATGGTCACCAAATCTCCCACCTGTATGGTCACCAGTCAAATCTCGCACCCAGATAGTCACCAAATCTCCCACACAGATGGTCACAGTCAAATCTCCCACCCGGATGATCACCAAATCTCCCACCCGGATGATCACCAAATCTCCCACCCGGATGGTCACCAAATCTCCCACCCGGATGATTACCAAATCTCCCACCCGGATGGTCACGAAATCACCCACCTAGATGGTCACCAAATCACCCACCCGAATCCTCACCAAATCTCCAACCTGGATCATCACCAAATCTACAACCTGGATCATCACCAAATCTCCAACCTGGATGGTCACCAAATCTACAACCTGGATCATCACCAAATCTCCCACCCGGATGATCACCAAATCTCCCACCCGGATGGTCACCAAATCTCCCACCCGGATGATCACCAAATCTCCCACCCGGATGGTCACCAAATCTCCCACCCGGATGACCATGAACCTTGCACCTCCTCTTTTTCTTTTTAACTTTAGAATTCTGCCGTTTGTCTGATGAACCATGAACCTCGCTCATCTTGTTTTCCTTCCTGCATAAGGCTCTGTTTTTATTGACTTTCAATCTTGACCTTGATTCACCATCTGATCTATTGTCGCAATCAGTAACAGCTTTGCTCTTCGCATGAGCACCAAATTCAACCTCACCAACATGACCATCACCCGGATGAATGGTGAGCCACTCCTGTTCATCTCTTCTTCCAATGACTGCATGAGGTTTCCTCGCAGGCATTTTGCAATGTCTGTGCTGGGCAGTATTTCCTGTGTCCTTTGATATGAAGACAGTTCTTCATCCTCACCATCTGCCTCTTCCTTTGCAGTTCCATCTTCTTTGTCACATCCACTCTCAGCATCAATCTGCTCGTTTTTCTCAAGAATTCCACTCTCTGGATTCCCTTGAGTTCCATGCACCTTCTCTTTCTGCCATGCCTCCTCACCTTGATGTGCAAAGCATTTCAGAAAACTTGAAGGAATTTTTTTTCATTCTCCTCTTTATCAATCCTCTCTACATCACTCTCACCATAATTAGTTCCTTCCTCACCATACCCGTTTTCCTTCAGTGACAATTCCTGACCAATTTCTAAGATGGTAATCGCTTCCCCAACAGGCAGCGTCTGTTCCATTTTCTTTTTTATCCCCTGGACCATGGCCACCAACTCCTGCAGAGATGCTGTTCCCCCTTGAGGAGCTCGTACCACAACCAAGTCCTGCAGAGCTGCTGTCCCCCCTTGAGGAGCTCGTACCACAACCAAGTCCTGCAGAGCTGCTGTTCCCCCTTGAGGAGCTAGTACCACAACCAAGTCCTGCAGAGATGCTGTTCCCCCTTGAGGAGCTCGTACCACAACCAACTCCTGCAGAGATGCTGTTCCCCCTTGAGGAGCTCGTACCACAACCAAGTCCTGCAGAGCTGCTGTTCCCCCTTGAGGAGCTGGTACCACAACCAAGTCCTGCAGAGCTGCTGTTCCCCCTTGAGGAGCTAGTACCACAACCAAGTCCTGCAGAGCTGCTGTTCCCCCTTGAGGAGCTCGTACCACAACCAAGTTCTGCAGAGCTGCTGTTCCCCCTTGAGGAGCTGGTACCACAACCCCCAATTTGTTAGGCAATTCACATTTTGTTTCCTTCTCCTGCTCCACATCAGCTCGCTATTTTTTTTATTGCCTCCTAACTCTCCAACCACATCTTTTCTTTCAATTTGTCCATCGATCGGTCACGTTCCTTCTGCGTTTCCTTCACTAACCTCTTCTTCTCCTCAGTCTCCAACCTCATCTTTTGTTTCAATTTACCAATCTCCTGGTCATGCTCCCTCCGTGTTTCCTTCTCTATCCTTGTTCTTCCTTCTTTCTCCAATCTCACTTTTTATTTTAGCGGACGCATCTCTTGCTTCAGCCAGCCAATCTCTTCCACACAAGCCCTTAGTTCAGCACTCTTCTGAAGGTTTTCCTGGGTCAGCCTTGTTCCTGCCACGTTTTTTTTTTGTTTTTTTTTGTATACTGAATCGAGGCTCGTGAAAGAGCTAACATTTATTTCACAAACAAATCAACCAGACAAACAAAACACACAAAAAGAGGGAGCGGAAGACAAGATGGGGAGAGAAGGGGAAGCACACAACCACAACATTTGAGAGCAGGGAGAAGTGTGGGAGGGAGAGGGCTTGGGGGCAGGAGGCGTGGGAGGGGGAGGGCGGGGGGGGGGGAGGTATAAAACACAAGGGGACCGAAATTAGCGGGGGTAGAATAGATCAAGGTTTTGGATGGGGGAGGATAAGAGATGGTGGTGAACAGCTGTTTTAAAGACCTGAAGGGTGCAGTGGGATTGAAGAGAGTGAGGGAGTTTGTTCCAGAGGCGGGAGAAAAGAGGAATGAAGGAGTGAAGGTGAGCAGAAAGTCTTGATTTTGGCAGTTTAACCATAAGAGGGTTGCAGGCAGATCTTGTGCGACCTGTAGGAATATTTGGGGGACAGAGCCCAGAGAGGGCTGGGGGGGGGGGCAAGGCCAGAGAGGAGTCGGTAGAAGACGGAAAGACCACCAACCTGCCTGCGGTGAGTGAGTGAAAGGCCCTTGGAGTTAGCTTCATCGCGGGAGATTCCAATGATTCTGAACGCTTTGGTTTCAACAGCGTGAAGACGGGCTAGGTGTGAGGCAGGAGCACCAGACCAGAGGGGAGAGCAGTATTCCATAGAGCTGTGGATAATAATAATAATAATAATTCATTTATTTTGTATAGCGCTTTTCCAGAAGCACAAAGGCGCTTTGACAGAGTGGAAAACATAATGCATAACAATACATGAAAACAACAATTGCAAAAAGACAAGAATCAATAGGGAAATATTTAAAGCAAAAGGAGGGAGAAGGAGAAGAGATAGTCAGGGGTTAAATGCTGTGGGTTGAATGTTGAATGCAGTGTTGAACAGGTGGGTCTTTAGTGATGTTTTGAATGTGGTGAGTGAGGAGGAGTCTCTGATGGTGTGAGGTAGTGAGTTCCAGAGGGTGGGAGCAGCGATGGAGAATGAAAGCCTTGTATGTGGTGAGGAGCTCAGGTGTGCCAAGGAAGGACTTCGCATGACGGAGGATGCCCAGTCGGCGACTGGCTTTGGAGGCCAGATTTGAAATGTGGTTTTCCCAGGAAAGATCATGGCAAATAGTGAGACCCAAAAGCTTGAGTGACAGAACTTCTTGGAGAGGATTATTCAGAAAGTGGATGGGAGGGTTTTCCAGTCGGTCTTTTCGGAGAGACATCGTAAGAGTGTGAGATTTATCAGGATTGAAAGACATGTTCCATTTGTTTGCCCAGTCTGTGATTTTGTCCAGGTCTGCAGAGAGTGAGGAGGCTGCAGACTGCCGATCTGAGGAATGAGGAATGGAGCGACAGAGAGTAGAGTCGTCAGCAAAGAGATAGAAAGGATTTTCAAGAGAGTCAGAGAGATCATTGATGAAGACCAGAAAAAGCACAGGGCCCAGAACACTACCTTGGGGAACTCCAGCCTGAACAGGAAGAGGAGATGAGAGAAACCCATTCAGGGCCACATGTTGACTACGACCAGAGAGGAAGTCCGCCAGCCATGCGTGGAGATTTCCATGGATACCAAAGGAGGAGAGTTTGGTGAGCAGAGCAGGGTGCCAGACCGTATCGAAGGCACGTGAAATGTCAAGGGAGACAGCTCTAATTTCCTGTTTGGTGTTGAGGACCTCCATCCATTGTTGAGAAAGCAGAAGCAGCATGTCCAGAGTAGAGTGACCAGGTCTGAAACCAAATTGATGATCAGAGATCAAGCCATTGGAGAAGAGGAAAGATTTCATATCTGAAGCAATGATGGATTCCATGACTTTGCTGATAATTGGTAGAAGGCTGATTGGTCTGTAGTTGCTGGGATCTGTTTTTGCACCTTTTTGTGCAAAGCGGTGATGTTGGCTGATTTCCAAGCAGATGGCAGATGACCTTGAGCAAAAGAGAGGGTGAAGAGAACAGAAAGAGGGAGTGAAAGAGCAGAAGAACATGCTTTTAGGACCCGTGGGCTGTTGCCGTCAGGACCAGTTGCAGAATCAGAGTCGAGGGTTGACAGAAACTTTTCCACCTTGTCAGGAGGAAAGGACACAGAGTCCAGGAGCAGCTGGGTATGACTGGGTATGGTGGGTACAGAGAGGGATGGGTTTGGGACACAAGATTTAGAGGCAAACACAGAGTTGAGGCATTCAGCTTTTTCACATGCGGAGTCAGCCGTTAAGCCATTTGAGGTGAGGGAGGGGATGGAGGGGGAACAAACACCAGAAACAGATTTGACCAGACGCCACCAGGATTTGGAAGAGGGAGACAGATAAGAGAGTTCGGTCTTGAGAACGGTGAGATATTGTTTCCTGGCTCTCCTGAGGGTGGACACACACTTGTTTCGGGCTTTGTGACAACTAACGGGCTAACAACTTGTTTCGGGCTAACAACTTGTTTCGTGACAACTTGTTTCATCATATTCCTGCTTGTTTGTGACAACTTGTTTCGGGCTAACAACTCTGGTTTTGCTCATCATATTCCTGCTTTCGCTCACTAAACTGGCATATTGTATTGGAAGTTCCTAGGTTGCATATTGGAAGTTCCTAACCCTAACTGAGTAAAAGATTTTTGTTTAATTTGAAACTTTCCTTGGTTCCAGGTCCAGCAGTCACATTACATTTTCAAATAGACAAATGTTTGCAAAGCACACGAGTCGTGCAAACAGTGATGAGGTAAATGCATTTGTTTTGTCAGTTTAAAGTGTAATACGGTAACTAGGTTATTTTATTTGAAGATTACTCCTTGTATAATCATATCTTCTGAACCTCCCCGCAAGTTGAATTAGTCTAAAGTTACAAAGCCATCACGCACGTTGAAATATATACACTTTGTAATTACCTCCACCACCAAAGGTGGGCAGAGGTTATGTTTTCACGCCTGTCTGCTTGTTTGTTTGTCGATGAACAGGATATCTCAAAGTTGTGGCCAAATTCAGACAGATATTTGTGGACAGCTTTGGTGTATATAGTACATAGTATAAGCTCTATATATCTATATATCTATACATATATGCACAGGGTGTCCCATAAGTCTGGAACCATCGGGCAACATAAGTAATTCATGATTTTTTCGTTAAAGAAATTTTTTCTTCATGTTTTTTGGTTTCTCGCAGGTGTCCATGATGTCACTGAGTAAGGAAGAACGCATCCAGGTAATTCTGCTCGTAGGAAATCGGAGTTATAGGGAGGTCGCTGAGGAATTCAAAGGATTGCATTCACACCACGTGCCGATTACACACAGCTGTGTCCGCAAACTGGTGGCAAAGTTAAGGGAAACGGGATCCATAGGAGATAAATCATGCAGTGGACCTCCGAGGACATCCACCGACGACCACATAGCCACTACCATCCTCAATCATTTCACGAAAAGCCCCAAAAGGTCTCTTCGGCAGTTGTCCGCTGAGACAGGAGTGTCGAAAAGCAGTATCCACCTCGTTCTTCAAGCACACAAAGGGCATCCTTGAACACATTTGAAGTGCCAAGGAAGGAAATGAAGCGAAGATGATCCGGACCGATGGAAGGAATTTTGTGAATGGGCTACGGAACAATGTTCTCAAAATTCCGATTTCCCATCCACCATTATTTTCAGTGATGAGGCTGCTTTTTACGCAAATGGTGAGGTGAACCGACAGAACACCTGCTACTGGTCGCAAGACAACCCTCGCTGGTTTACTGATTCAAAGGAGCAAGGTGCCGCTCGTGTGAAGGTGTGGTGTGCCATTTTGAAAGACCACATCTTGGACCCATTCTTTTTTGATGGCACAGTCACAGGAGATGCCGACTTATGTATGCTCAACGAGGAAGCATTCCCCGGTGTCTTTAAATCCCAAAAAATAAATAAAAATTATTATTATTTCCTTCTCTCCTCGCGGACCACATGCTTGTTGTCTCGCTCGCCACCTTTGTCTCCTTTTTCTTCTACCTCTCCAAACGGTACTCACCTTTAAAACTCTAGTTTCCTCCATCTCATTTAACCCTTTCTCCTTCTTTCTCTGATCCACGCCCTCACTTCAGGGTCTTTTTCCCAGATTGTTTTTCACGGTTTTGTTTAAATATGTTTAAACTTTCCCCTGCAGTGTTTTATTCAGTGGTTTATTACAACACGCTGTTTTTCTTCCTATTTAAAAGGCTTTTTTCAATTTCCTCTTCAAATCATTTCATTTAAATAAAAAAATTCAATCTCACAGTCATTCCTCTCTACATTCTCTAAACTCACCTTCATTCCACCCCTCCTCTGTCGTTTTCAAACAGATCTCTGACTTGAAAATCACAACAAACCCAGTTTGTAATAAATGTTCGTTTTTCATTAATCATACACTTTATAAACTTCGCCCTCACCCCTCCCCTCCTAAACTCCCCCCTCACACCTCCCCTCCAAAACTCCCCCCTCAAGCCTCCATTTCTATTCTCCCCCCTTGCCCTTCCCTCCTATAATCCCTCCTCGCCCCTTCCCTCCAAATCTCCACCCTTGCCCATCCCCTTCAAATCTCCCCCTCCCCTACAAAACTCCCCCTCACCCTCCCCTTCAAAAATCCGTCCCCACCACTCTATTCAATCCCACTCCTCCCTCCAAATCTTTAAAACAACTGTTCACCACCATCTCTTATCTTCCCCCATCCAAAACCTTGATCTTTTCTTCCCCTGTTAAAACACCCCAAATCCGCCTCTTTCAATCTCCGACTTCATTCCTGAAATTTCTAGTAGTGTCAATTTGTTTTATACCATGTACTTCTTCCCTCCCCCACCACCCCCCTCCCCAACCCTCTCCCTTATACAGATCTCCTGATGTCCATGTTCTCTACTATTGTGTTTGTGTGCTTCCCTTTCTCTCTCTCCATCTTGTCCCTCCTCCCCCTCCTCCCTTTATTATTTTATGCATCCATTTATGTTTTTTGTGTTTTATGTGCTCATGTGTGTTTAATGTGCTAGCTCTTACACGAGCCTCGATCTTGTATACAACAAAAAAACAAAACAAAAAAAATCCAGCCGAGAGCTCCTCGCTCTCCAAAAGTGCGCAACAAAACGACCTCGGCACAAAATGGTAAGCCTTCTTCCTCGATCCACGGCAAAAAGCGCACTCTCCTTCTTCACACCTCAGAGCCAATCATGTTGTTTCCCTCCCAGTTAGCCCCACCCATGTTCTCCGGGCCAATTGCGTACCTCGGGGCATGGCCTGTTGGCCATTTTTTCCGTCCCCTAACTCTCCGCCTCTCGTGGGTGGGGCCTTTTCCTGTTTGGTCCATGGTGCAGGGCTACTTTCCCCCGACTTATTACATCGAAATTCTCCGACACGTTACATGATCCATGCTATTTCTGATACAATTCTACCTCTCCTATGGTATTCTTTTATCTGCACCCCATAAACTTAACAATATATGTATAAAAAAAAAAAAAAAAAAAATTAAAATAAATAAATAAATAAATAAATAATATATATACATATATATATATATATACATATACATACATATATATATATATATATATATGTATATACAGTGCATTCAGAAAGTATTCAGACCCCTTCGCTTTTTTCACATTTTGTTATGTTGCAGCCTTATGCTGAAATCGTTTAAATTCATTTTTCCCCTCATCAATCTACACTCAATACCCCATAATGACAAAGAGAAAATAGGATTTTAGAAAGTTTTGCAAATTTATTAAAAAGAAAAAACTGAAATATCACATTGACATAAGTATTCATACCCTTTGCTATAACACTTGAAATTTAGCTTAGGTGCCTCCCATTTCTCTTGATCATCTTTGAGATGTTTCTACACCTTAATTAGAGTCCACCTGTGGTAAATTCAATTGATTGGACATGATTTGGAAAGGCATGCACTTGTCTATATAAGGTCTCACAGCTGACAATGCATATCAGAGCAAATACCAAGCCATGAGATCGAAGGAACTGCCTGCAGAGCTCAAAGACAGGATTGTGTCGAGGCACAGATCTGGGGAAGCCCACAAAAAAATTCTGCTGCATTGAAGGTTCCCAAGAGCACAGTGGCCTCCATAATTCTTAAATGGAAGAAGTTTTGAACAACCAGGACTCTTCCTAGAGCAGGCCGCCCGGCCAAACTGAGCAATCGGGGGAGAAGGGCCTTGGTAAGAGAGGTGACCAAGAACCCGATGGTCAGTCTGGCTGAGCTCCAGAGATCCTGTGTGCAGATGGGAGAAACTTCCAGAAGGACAACCATCACTGCAACACCCCACCGATCTGGGCTTTATGGCAGAGTGGCAAGATGGAAGGCTCTCCTCAGTGAAAGACACATGAAAGCCGCTTGGAGTTTGCAAAAAAGCACCGAAAGGACTCTCAGACTGTGAGAAACTAGATTCTGTGGTCTGATGAAACCAAGATTGAACTGTTTGGTTGAAATGGTGAGGTAAACTAAAATTCCTAGGTTGAGAATCCTGCTCTCCGACTCTTATACAGACAGACAGGGGAATGAATAACGAAAAGAAAATAATGTTCCTTTTATAATGGGCCGAACTCAGCTTTACTGTTCCAGCGAGGGCGTTGATTGATTCGGCAGTTCCAAAGCCTCTTTTTCAACAAACGCCAACACTCCAACAATGGCACGGAGATGCTTTTTCATCGCACCCCGGCCGTACGGTAATCCGTGCAGGTGGCCCTCTTTCACTAACAAGGCTCCGATGATCGCTCCGGCGCACACAGATGAGCGCCCATTGTTCTCCCACGCAAAACAACAAAGCGACTGCCACGATCAAGACAAGAACAAGAGCAAAAGGCAACCGCATCCATTCCCTTTGGAAGCCAGCACAAAAGAGCGAATGCGACCGCCTCCAATGAACGCCAGCACAAAAGGGAGAGAAAATGTCGTCTCCTCTTGCCTTTTCTCGGAGAGTTCCGATGACGTCATCCTTTTGACCAATCACCCAGCGCTGTCCAATCGTCAAAACCAATCGTCCTTCGGTGCGTGGCCTCACGGCCATTCTTGATGCCCAATGACAAGGCTCAGGGCATGGCCTGTCAATTCTGGTCTTCCAAGGCGGAGCCTAGCCATCCTTCGGGAATGTTCGACCAAGCGGGGTTCCTTTGCGGATCGGCAAATGTTCAGGTTTCTGTCAGGCGATTATGGTTATTGTGGCGGGGGCCCTTTTTGATGAAATAAAACGAAGGGAAAAATCACAGGGAGGCAATACATACTGGGAATTATTCTTAAGCCCTATATAGACAACACAAGGTCCACCCCCCCCCCCCCCTGTGTGAGGATGCGCAAACACTCTTAGCCTGAACATTTACCCTGCTTATGTACATTGAGATGGCTTCTTCTTCTTCATGTAACACGGTCCATACTAAAGCCTACACATTCCTACTTTCCCAAGGTATCTCATGCCTACCCCCACAAACGTAACAATTTGTACATATATATATATATATATATATATATATATATATATATATATATATAATATATATATATATATGTGGGGGTTACCCCATTGGGACATAATCCGCAGGCACGGGACCAGTGGGGCTATTGATGGTATGGGCATGGCGTGTGCTCGGTGGTTGGAGCCACGCCCCATTAAGAGGGTTTTGCGTGTTATAAAATATGCATGAGTTCCGGTGATTCAGTTTTGTTTGAATAAAGGAGCTTTGAACAAGCTAAGAAGTGTCTCGCCTTCTCGTTGCCCGCAACTCCTACATTGGTGACCCTGGCTGCTCCTGAACGTTTTCGGGGGCTTCAAATGAACATGGTGACAAGCACAGTTTCGATTAATCTGCCGGAGTTTTGGGAACGCCAAGCTGCCATTTGGTTCGCGCAGGCTGAGGCCCAGTTCGCCCTTTGGAGCATTTCTGCCGACGACACGAAGTATTATTATGTCGTGTCTGCGCTCAACGGCTCCACTGCGACCAGGGTGGTGACCCTTCTCCAGGATCCTCCGGAGGGCGGCAAGTACGAGACGCTAAAAGCGCTGCTGCTCAAAACCTTCAAACTCACTGAGGCCGAGCGCGCACACCAGCTTCTTTCTCTACCCGGGCTGGGCGACTCAAAGCCGTCGGAGCTGATGGACCACATGTTGTCTCTCTTGGGCAGCCACTGGCCATGTTTCCTCTTCAGGGAGCTGTTCCTGCAGCAGCTGTGAGGACACATATGGTCAGCCTTGGCCAACTCGCCCGGTACGGATTTCCGCGCCCTGGCCAGGGAAGCAGACAAGTTTTTCTCCGCCAGACAGCAATGTAGTGCGGCTGCCCATCGATTGCCGCCCTTGCCCCGTCGAGCCTGCACCATTACGGCCCAGCGGCGGAAGGCCCCAGGCTTGTGCCATTACCATGCAAGGTTTGGGCCCAAGGCCAAGGCATGCCAGCCACCCGGCAGCTTCAGCGAGTTGGGAAACGGGGTGGCCAGCGCTCGTTAACTGCCATGAGCGTCGGCTGTTCAGGCAGTTTGCTGTTCATTTCGTACACCGACTCCGGACGTCGTTTCCTCTGCGACACAGGTGCCCAGATGAGCATTCTACCTGCATCGGCATCAGACCGGGAGGCCGGGAGTCATGGCCCCGCCCTTGTAGCCACCAACGGCAGTGCTATTCAGACCTTTGGCAAACGGACCGTGGCAATGTGCTTTGGCGGGCAGCGGTTTTCATGGGATTTTGTCACGGCAAAGGTGTCCACCCCCTTGCTAGGGGTTGATTTCCTCTGCGCCAATGGCCTACTGGTGGATGTGAAAAATCGGAGGCTCATTAATGCGGAGACATTCAGTTCTCTTCCATGCTCGCCAAGCGGGTCCGCTTCGACGAGGCTCGTGTGCACGCTCTCGACCTCTGATGAGTTCGCCCGCCTCTTCACCGAGTTCCCGGCCCTTACATGGCCCACCTTTTCGGCCGTTGCCGTCAAGCACGGTGTGGAGCATCACATTCCGACCACCGGCCCGCCTGTCTACGCCCGGGCTCAACGCCTCGACCCGGCGAAACTCGCTATCGCAAAGGCGGAATTCGACACGTTGGAGCGTCTTGGCATCGTGCGACATTCAGACAGCCCATGGGCCTCGCCTCTCCACATTGCGCCAAAGCCGGGTGGCAGTTGGTGCCCGTGCAGGGATTATCGCCGCCGTAACGACGCCACTACCCCCGACCGCTACCCAATCCCACACATCCAGGATTTTTCTGCACGCTTGGGCGGTAAAGTTTTTTTTTCTAAGGTGGACCTCGTTTGTGGTTAACACCAGGTCCCCGTCCGGCCGCAGGACATTCCTAAGACCGCGGTGATTACACCGTTCGGGCTTTTCGAATTCCACCATATGCCTTTTGGGCTCAAGAACATGGCCCAGGCTTTCCAGCGCATGATGGACAGTGTGTTGCGGGATTTGCTGTTTCTGTTCGTCTACCTGGACGATATCCTCATCGCCAGCGCTTCCAGGACGGAGCACATGCTTCACCTCCGAGCGCTCTTTGAACGCCTCAGTCAGCATGGCCTGATCATTAACCCGGCCAAGTGTTTGTTCGGGGTGGCCTCAATTGACTTTCTCGGCCACCGCATCACGAAGGAGGGGGCCGTCCCACTGCCATCCAAAGTAGAGGCTGTGAAGGGTTTTCTGTGCCCCCTCACCGTCAAGGCCTTGCAGGTGTTTTTGGGCATGGTGAACTTTTACCATTGTTTCGTGTCCCGGGCGGCCCAGATGATGCGGCCCCTTTATGAGGCCCTCAAGGGCAAGCCTACCAAATGCACCATTGACTGGACCGAGGAGATGGCCACGGCTTTCACGGACACTAAACTGGCCCTCGCCAGCGCAACCATGCTGGCACATCCGTCGCCCGATGCACTAATTGCTCTCACCACGGACGCTTCGGACTACGCAGTTGGCGCCGTGCATGAGCAGTGGGTCAACTGGGCGTGGCAGCCACTTGCTTTTTTTTAGCCGGCAGCTCCGCCCTAACGAACGAAAGTACAGTACCTTCGATCGTGAGCTCATAGGCCTCTACCTAACTGTCCGACACTTCCGTTACCTGTTGGAAGCCTGCCCGTTCACGGCGTTTGTGGACCACAAGCCCCTGGTTTTTGCCATGGCCAAGGTTTCAGAGCCGTGGTCTGCCCATCAACAATGCCAGCTCTCCTTCGTTTCTGAGTTCATGACAGACATCCAACATGTTGCTGGGAAGGACAATATGGTCGCCGATTGTCTCTCCCGGTCCTCAGCTGGTGCGGTTCACCTTGGCATCGACTACGCCCGCATGGCGGCTGAACAGATCTCCGACATGGATGTCCAGGCCTGCAGGGCGGCGGTCATGGGGCTTTGACTGTCCGATGTGCCATTCGAGGACATGGGCACCACGCTACTGTGCGAGGTATCTTTGGGACAGCCTCGCCCCATCGTACCCACCAGCTGGAGACGGCTGGTGTTCGAGGCCGTCCACGGTCTTTCTCACCCGGGCAGGAAGGTGTCGCAAAAGTTAGTGGCGGCGAAGTTCGTTTGGCACGGGCTCAGGAAGGATGTGCGTGACTGGGCCAACACCTGCATCGAGTGCCAACGCTCGAAGGTGCATCGCCATACCCAGGCCCCATTGGCGCCATTCCCAGTGCCAGAGCAACGCTTTGACCATGTTAACGTGGACCTGGTAGGATCCCTCCCCCCCTTGCGGGGATTCACCCACCTCCTCACAATGATCGATAGGACCACCAAGTGGCCAGAGGCCGTCCCGCTCACATCTTCAACATCCACCGATATGGCCCGGGCATTCATCGGCACTTGGGTTGCCCGTTTTGGCGCTCCCTCGGACATCTCTTCAGACAGGGGGCCCCAGTTCACTTCAGAGCTCTGGGGTGCTGTTGCCCAGGGGCTTGGGGTAAAGCTCCATCGCACCACCACATATCATCCCCAGGCTAATGGTTTATGTGAGAGGTTTCATCGCTCTATGAAAGCTGCTCTTAGGGCCAGCCTCCGGGATGACAGTTGGGCCGACAGACTCCCGTGGGTCATGTTGGGCCTCAGGACAGCCCCAAAGGAAGACCTCCAGTCCTTATCCGCTGAGCTCGTCTATGGCCAGCCGCTGCGGGTTCCCGGGGAGTTCATGCCTGACGCCACAAGCCCCTGGTCCGCTGCCCGTCAGCGTTCGGTTCTCCGGGAGAATGCCAAGATGTTTGCACCAGTGCCCACATCTCAACATGGTTTGCCTTGGGCCCATGTCCCGCCGGATCTACGTACAGCGGAGTACGTCTTTGTTTGCCAGGACGCACACCGGGGGCCGCTTCGGCCGCCTTATGACAGACCTTTCCGCGTTCTGGAGGCCGGGGACAAGTCCTTTGTGGTCGACATTGGCGGCAAACCCGACCACCTTTCGGTGGATCGCTTCAAGCCGGCTCACTTGGACCTAGGCCAGTCCCCTCGGTTGGCTCAACCCCCACGGCGGGGCGGTCCCCCGTCGCGTAAGTCCCCGGGTGGCCCGCCTACCGCCAAGCCACTAACAGTCCCTGCTCGGGTCTTCAGTCATTTCGGTCAGGTGGTTAAGGCCCCCCGAAAACTGACATTGCCCGTGCGAGTGAATTCTGGGGGGGCGCATGTGGGGCGTGGGGGTTACCCCATTGGGACATAATCCACAGGCACGGACCAGTGGGGCTATTGATGGTATGGGCGTGGCGTGTGCTCGGTGGTTGGAGCCACGCCCCCTTAAGAGGGTGTTGCGTGTTATAAAAGATGTATGAGTTCCGGTCGTGATTCAGTTTTGTTGGAATAAAGGAGCTTTGAACAAGCTAAGAAGTGTCTCGCCTTCTCGTTGCCCGCAACTCCTACATGTACATATATACACATATGCGAGTATGTACATCTACTATATGAGAGAACTGTTGGTCTTTCTGTGTCTGTGTGTGTGTCGCAATTTTTCTCAGAGATGGCTGAACAGATCTTGGTCAAAATTTCAGAGGTTCATCAGTGAGTGATTGGGAGTGTTTTAGGGGGGAAAAAAATTGGGGATTTAAAAAAAATCGTTCTAGAGTGCCTAAGTCTTTTTCATTAATGACAGTTATAGACAAGTACACATTTGCATAAATAAATACAAAGCAAACACCAGACATTGGAACATAAATAATAAAACAATTACAGAAAAGGTCGAAGTTAGTGGTAGGGCTTCTTCTTCTTCTTCCTGAATGTCATAATAATTAATTCAGAAACGTGATCGACAGTACATTCAGCAGCATATATTGAACAAAAAGGTAAAATGACGATTTGACATTTGTGATGGATTCTGATTTGGATGTAATTGCTTTTCCATTATATTTGCCCACATTTCAAATATGTTAATGTTTCTTTTTCACTTGAGCAATGCCGGGTACGCCAGCTATAAGCGTTTTTATACTTTACTCGGGGTACAAATACAAATACAACTTTATCTGGGGGGCAACATAGGCTATGTGGCCGCGGCCTCATTCTGTGTTGTGGGGGACCAGGAGAGGGGCGTAAATTCTCTATGTAAATGTGTACCGTGTAGCACCACCTGGTGATGGTGGCAGAGGGTATTACAATTTCCTTTTTACCTGTGTAACTGATATGAAACTACGGAGTACATCTCCGAGCAGTGCCCCTCCTCCCCGACCACTCATTAAAGATGCAGTTCCATGACCCGTTCACATGTGTCTGCTCACTGTCTATATAACCACCTGTCAGGAGGAAAGCATTCATTTCTGCATTGTCTGGCTTCAAGTTTGGTAAGAATGTTTAAACAAATATGCTGTGTACTTGCCATTGCATTATTATGGTTGCCAATGTCTTATAATGGTTGAGAACGCTTGCTTCATAGGGTTTTATACCTTTCTGTAGATGTGTCGTATTCAACTGGATTAAACTTCAGAATTGGAGTAGGTGTGGACATCTTTGATTTTCACCACATTTTAATCCACTTCGAATCCTACGCTTGGAGTGATGGAAAAACTGCTTCACCTCGAGACCTTCTGTGGGGATCCTCAGGCGGCGAATGCAGCGGGCCAATGGGGGCATTGGTTCAGCTCCCTTCAGAATGACATCGCTGTGGTTACATCGCGCTACATCACGCAACAGAAGCTCTCTATCCTAACTTGCCATGTGAGCGATACTGTATACGACTACATATCTCACTGTGCCATGTACGAAGCTGCTGTTGAAACCTTGAGGGACATCTTTGTCAAGCAACGAGGCGCTTTGTACGGCCGTCACGTCACACGCCAGTACCCATCAGAGAGTCAAGAACATTACATACAGAAGTTGAGACGACTCGGAAAAGATTGTCTGATGGAACCCCGGAAGGTTGCGGAGTCGACCGACAACCTAATGCGTGATGCGTTTGTGGCTGGCATCGTACCGCCAGCAATCAGATTACAGTTGCTTGAGGAAACTATGCTAACCTTCCAACAAGCGTGCGAGAAGGCACACGTATTACAGCTGGCGACAAATCGGGCGGAGGCGTACGGCGGCCCCTTCCTCAATGCAGAAGCTGTGGCTGAGATGTGCTCAGAGCCGGCGGTACTGACCGAGCGATCCCATGCTGGAATCGCCGTGTCTCCGGAATCTGCCTCTGCGTTGCCGGCTTCAGGAGATGAGGAAAGCTCGAACGCCGCGGCAGCCACTTCTTCTTCTGCGGAGAATGCAAAACGTTACTTCTGTGGCAATAAAAGACATCCGCATGCTTCTTGCCCTGCAAGAGATTGCGCGTGTCATAATTGTGGACAGAAAGGTCAATTCACCAAGGTGTGCCGGGCTGTGAAAACAACACGGCTATCGACCCTCGCCAGGACAAACACATCGCGCTTGGCGCACTCCGGAGAACCGGGTATGTCGCGTGGTTTGCAAAGTGCTGTGCTGCCTGTGCTCATGGAAGGCATCCCCGTCATGGCCCTGGTGGACACTGGAAGTAGTTCAAGCTTCATCAGCCAAGCGCTGGTACAACGATATTGATGGGCCGTGGGACAAGTTACACGCCGCATCTATCTGGCTTCATCGGGCTTGTGGGTCCGCACCAAAGGCTTGTGTACCCTCAGCCTTGTGGTCAATGATGTGACTTATACCGATGTCAAACTCGCGGTAATGCCTGATTTATTTGCTGATGTGCTGCTCGGACATGACTTATTGCGCCGACATGGGCGCTTAGAAATGCATTTTGGAGAAGATGACAATACAATCTCTGAATGCGGCCTAGCTGAAATGGCTATTGATCCTCCGGCTCTGTTCCCCAGCTTAACAGCTGATTGCAAACCTCAAACTGTGAAGTTGCAACGGTATACTCATGCCGACGCTCAGTATATCACAGATGAGACTAGGCGCTTGCTACGGGAGGGTATTATAGAGCCAAGTAAGTCTCCGTGGAGAGCCCAGGTGCTAGTCGTGCACACAGAAAATCACAGCAAATGATTGGTCATCGATTACAGTCAAACAACTAACCGGTACACACAATTAGAGGCGTACCCCCTGCCGAGAATGGACGATTTAGTCAGAGAGGTGGCTAAGTATCACGTCTTCAGCACCTTGGACCTAAAATCCGCATATCATCAAATACCTATTATGGAGTCAGATAGGCCCTACACAGGGATCCAATCCGGACAACGGTTGTATCAATTCTGTCGCATCCCGTTTGGGGTAACGAACAGAGTGACTTGCTTTCAATGTGCGATAGACGACATCTTGGCTAAAGACCAATGAAAAGACATCTTTGTTTATGTGGACAACGTGACGATTTGCGGACATACCCTCGAGGGACACGACGCTAACTTGAAACGATTCCTGGATGTGGCGCATCGGTACAATCTGACCTTCAATGAGGACAAGCGTCACTATGCCACCAAAACAATTGACCTCCTTGGGTACACAGTGACCGGAGGCAAGATAAAACCTGACACCGAGCGCCTCCGGCCCCTGCTCGAGATGGTTTGCCCCGTGTGATCAGGCATCCCTGAGGTGTGCCTTAGGGCTTTTTGTGCATTACTCTTGGCGGGTCCAAGGTTATTCTGAGAAAATAAGGCCTTTGGTAGATTGCAAAGCCTTTCCTCTGACGTAAGTTGCCAAGGACGCCTTTCAACTTCTGAAGGAAGATATCGCGGGGGCGTGCGTGACTTCCATTGACGACACCATACCATTCCTCGTCGAGACAGAAGCCTCCGACTGCACGATCACAGCCACTCTGACGCAAGGGGTAAGCCGGTCGCTTTCTTTTCACGAACTCTGACCTCAAGCAAACGCAGACACTCTGCGATCGAGAAAGAGGCTTATGCGGTCGTCGAGTCAGTCAGACGGTGGCGCCATTTGCTTATGGGCCAAAACCTTGACCTCATGAGCAACCGTCAGTCACTTTCATGTATGGCTATGAGCACCCCCAGCACATTAAAAATGAGAAAATATCGCGATGGAGGGTGGAATTGGCTGACTATTGCTATGACATAATCTATCGGCCTGGACACGAAAATGTGGCCACCGACGCCTTGCCTCGACCATCAGTTTGTGCCGGCATAACCTCTGAAGACCTGAAGGGCACTCATGAATCGTTGTGCCATCCAGGTGTAACTCGACTCATTCATTTTGCGCACCGTCGTAACTTACCCTTTTCGGTTGATGACGTCAGACAGCTATGCCAGCCGTGCCCGGTATGTGCGGAACTCAAACCGAGATTCTACCAGCCGCCGCTTGGGACCCTCATTCGAGCCTGTCGGCCCTGGGAGAGATTGATCATTGATTTTAAAGGCCCTTTTGGCGTCATCAAGCTCTCTACGTTACATGTTAACGGTAGTCGACGAGTATTCGCATTTTCCAACATTGAGCGCCGTGTGGAGAGGATGCAGAGGATGCAGGGCCATGTGAGGCTACCACGGGTCCAACCGCCAAGAGCGAAGGGTTGTCCGCGCCGCTGATGTCTCTGGTGCCGGCGCGTTCGGTTCTGGTCGGGGATCGGGCTACTGATGGAGACTCGCCACATGGGCCGAAGGGGGATTCTGATGAAGGATTTTCGAAATCGCCTCGCCCGACGATTCCTGAGACCGAGCGCGGCCCTATTGGCTACGGACTTGGCGCAGTTATGGACTCGGCCCTAATGATTGTTGTTATGAGTATTGTTGTTAGTTCGAAGTATTCTAGATATCATGCTTATTGTGACTTAAGGGAAAGGGTTGTTGTGAGTAAAATATTTTAAAACGTTCATGGTAAAATGTGACCGGAAATCCGGATCGAGACCGGAAGAGGTGGAGCGAGAGAGAAAGAGGTGGGAGGATCGAAAAGAGACGTGGTGGTTGAAGCTCTGGGCCGAGTGTTCGACGTACATTGCGAGGGAACTTTGCGTCCTTGAAGGGAAGTTCGGTCGATAAGAAATATCGCCGGAGTGCGTGGAGCCTGTGTCGTCGGGTATTCTCATTGAGGTTCTGGAGGTTCCAGGCCTTGAGAATCCGGGTTGGAGCGAAAGCCTTCCGCCATCTTGGCCACACGAGCACCCTGCAGTGAACAGGTTTTCGTCGTGTCGACTGGGCATTATTCCCTGGTGGATTGCCGGGAACGGCTGTGCCAGCAAGGGACACGTGAGAATTATACGGAGGCTCGCGGGTTGAACCGCAACGTGTACGCCGGAGCGCATCTTTGTGAGGTTACTCTCCACCGCTGTGTTGCTGGGGGCTGAGCACGTGACCTCGGGGTCGTCTCGCTCGTCTACGCCTCAATTGACCACCGGGCCTTGACTCCCCGATCGCGGGAGCGCACAGAGACATTGGGACTTCGCCTTGGAGGGGAGCAGAGACATTGGGGGAGGTGCCATGAGTGTGGGGTTAAGGGGCTTGACAAGGATATTATCGTAAGATTTGAAAGTAGGGGTGGTTGCCCCCATTGCTGTTTGGCTCTTTGTGTGTGATTTATAATATAGTATGGTTTGTTTATAACTTGGTGTGGCTTGCATCATTGGTTCGGCTGTTTCATTTGCTGGTTCCATTGAGGGACATTATTTGCTGGGTTTCAACCAAGGATAAAACATCTTTCTGCCGGGGACCCTCTCGGGGTTCGGAGGTCCACCGAGACCAGAGGTAAAGGGGGGGGGGGGACCCCGTAACAGTAATTGGGGGCTCGTCCAATTGATATTCGTGGGCTCGCAATTGGGTCTGCGTCCGGGAGCTTAAAAAATTCCTAAATTTAGTCCGGGAAAGAATTCCAAGTTTGGAACTTTTTTCAACATTCCCAAATTTTTTCCAAAAACAAACAACAAAAAAATAAAATAATAATAATAATAATAATTTTGTTTTTGGTTGTTAAAAATTTATTGTGTGAAGGTTAACAGGTGTTACCAGTAGTCACTATGGCGTTTGACGCAGAGAAGTTTACAGTGACCCCTAGTGAAGCACAGTTCAGAGCGTTAGTAAAATCGGACCTCTGGAAATTGGCCAAACATTTTAGCTTGGAGGTCCGAACTAATATGAAGAAGGCAGAGTTGCAGACAGTGGTGATACAATCTATGGTGGGATTAAAAGCATGGGAAGAGGTAGCCTGGGATTGGTTACCATAAGAACAAGAAAATGTGGAGCTCCGGAAACTGGAGATGCAATTACGGAGCCAGGAAAGGGAAAAAGCACTGGAAAGAGAACTCCAGGAAAGGTTAGAAGACAAAAAAGCAGAGGAAAGGAGAGCTGCAAGAGAACTCGAAGCAGAGGCGAGAAGAGCCGAAAGGGAGTTAAAGGACCGTGAATTGGCGCGTCAGCAGGAAATTAAAGTCAAGGAGCTGGAGTTAATGAGAGAATGGGGAGAGGTACCATCCCTGCTGACTGGTTCGACACCTAGTCAGAACACCTGGGATGTTAGCAGACATGTGAGGCTGGTCCCACCCTTCAATGAAAAGGAGGTAGCCAAGTTTTTTCCCACACTTTGAGAAAGTGGCTCGACAGTTAAACAGGCCTGAGGAGTACTGGTCCATACTAGTGCAAAGTGTTCTGGTGGGTAAAGCTCAAGAGATTTATTCGGCGTTACCGATTGACCAATGTGCAGATTACGAGGTATTGAAGAAACACATTCTCAAAGCCTATGAATTGGTCCTGGAAGCTTACCGGCAAAAATTCCGGAATGCCAGGAGGAGGGAGAGTGAGACCCACATGGAGTTTGCCAGATTGAAAGAAACCATGTTTGACAGGTGGTGCGATTCAAAAGGAGTTGGGAAAGACGTCGAACTATTGCGACAATTGATCCTGGTGGAGGAATTCCAACAGTGTGTCCACGAGGACATTAAAATACACCTGGAGGAAAGGAAAGTACCAAAGTTGTATGAGGCAGCGACCATGGCAGATGACTATGCCTTAACCCACAGGATGGGGTGCCACAACCCTAACTTCTCGCCTGGACTTAGCCAGGGGAGCTATGGTACGGCAGGGGCGGAGAACGAAAATTCATGGAGGCGGCCTCGAGAGGAGGACCACTCTGATATCACGACTTCTAGAGGTCAGAAGTCAACGGTTTCAAGGCAGACGTATCCTCCGTGGGCCTCGAGGCAGACCACGAGGCTCTCCTCCGGGCCTACTTGTGCTTTTTGCCATAAACCAGGACACTTGATGTCCCACTGTCATGCTTTGGGAAAGGAAAATCAGGAGCGGAGTCCGACTAGTACAACTCCGAATGTGATGGCAAACGTGAGAAATCACCCGCAGAAGAGTTACCAACCATTTATTTATGAGGGGTTGGTCTCCCTAGAGGGAGACTCGACTAACCCAAGACCTGTTAGGGTATTGAGGGACACAGGAGCACATCAATCCTTAATGCTTGAAGGCATTTTGCCATTGTCGGAGAGTACAGCCACTGGTGATAGTGTTCGGTTACAGGGGATCGGTGGCTGTGTTAGCGCTCCCCTTCATGTCATCAATCTAGAGTCTGATTTGGTGTCAGGACCGGTCACCATGGGGTTGCAAGCCACTCTTCCTGTAGAGGGAGTATCAGTTGTGGTGGGGAATGATTTGGCCGGGGGTCAAGTTTCTAGTAACCTGATGGTTGTGAAAAAGTCCGATATGGAAAATAACACCACCCCAGTCAGGGATGGAGGCAAAGTTGGCAAGCTTTTTGTAGGTGGACTGAACTTCAAAACAAAGGAAGAGGTTCTGGAATCTACCTTTAACAAATATGGACCGCTTTTGGAAGTGCTGCTGATAAAAGACAGGGCGAGCCAAAAGTCAAGAGGGTTTGGCTTTGTCACATTTGAAAACTCAAAGGACGCCAGAAATGCAGGAAAGGATCTGAATAACCAGGAGTTGGAGGGTCGGACCATAACAGTAGGGAAGGCATTTCGTCGGCGTCGAGAGGGCTACAGAAGAGCACAACTTGGCAGTAGTGTTGGTGGGGGCCGCAGCCGATATGGCTATGGAGGCTCCCAGGGTTACGGCAGCTCCCGAAGGAACGACTATCAGGGTAGCGGCCGAGAAGGAGACCGTTATTCACGTGACTACAGTGACAGGTGGTCCAACCGTGAATCTTAGGGAGGTTAGAAAGAGTGGAAGCACTGAATGCTACGGAGCAGCCGAGCCAAAATTCCTACACGGATTAACCGTGAACGCCACGTTCCTAAAGGCGTCCAGGTAGTGAACTTTCCTACATGGATTAACCGTGAACGCCACGTTCCTAAAGGCGTCCATGTAGTAAACGTTCCTGCACGGACTAACCGTGAACTTCACGTTCCTAAAGACGTCCATGTAGGGAATACTCAGCTCGGCCTCCCGGGAAAAAGTACTATCAAGAGGCAATGGGTGGTTTGTTTACAAAAGTTGGCCTGCAAAGAAAGCTTTCGCTGTGGTCAAACCTTTTCTCCTGAAGGGGGGAAGTGTTATGGACTCGGCCCTAATGATTGTTGTTATGAGTATTGTTGTTGGTTCGAAGTATTCTAGATATCATGCTTATTATGACTTAAGGGAAAGGGTTGTTGTGAGTAAAAGATTTTAAAACGCTCATGGTAAAATGTGGCCGGAAATCCGGATCGAGACCGGAAGAGGTGGAGCGAGAGAGAAAGAGGTGGGAGGATCGAAAAGAGACGTGGTGGTTGAAGCTCCGGGCCGAGCGTTCGACATACAGTGCGAGGGAACTTTGCGTCCCTGAAGGGAAGTTCGGTCGATAAGAAATATCGCCGGAGTGCGTGGAGCCTGTGTCGTCGGGTATTCTCATTGAGGTTCCGGAGGTTCCAGGCCTTGAGAATCCGGGTTGGAGCGATAGCCGTCCGCCATCTTGGCCACGCGAGCACCCTGCAGTGAACAGGCTTTCGTCGTGTCGGCTGGGCATTATTCCCTGGTGGATTGCCGGGAACGGCTGTGCCAGAAAGGGACACGTGAGAATTATACGGAGGCTCACGGGTTGAACCGCAGCGTGTACGTCGGAGCGCATCTTTGTGAGGTTCCTCTCCACCGCTGTGTTGCTGGGGGCTGAGCACGTGACTTCGGGGTCGTCTCGCTCGTCTACGCCTCAATTGACCATCGGGCCTTGACTCCCTGATCGCGGGAGCACACAGAGACATTGGGACTTCGCCTTGGAGGGGAGCAGAGACATTGGGGGAGGTGCCGTGAGTGTGGGGTTAAGGGGCTTGACAAGGATATTATCGTAAGATTTGAAAGTAGGGGTGATTGGCCCCATTGCTTTATGGCTCTTTGTGTGTGATTTATAATATAGTATGGTTTGTTTATAACTTGGTGTGGTTGCATCATTGGTTCGGCTGTTTCATTTGCTGGTTCCATTGAGGGACATTATTTGCTGGGTTTCAACCAAGGATAAAACATCTTTCTGCCGGTGTTCGGAGGTCCACCAAGACCAGAGGTAAAGGGGGGTGGGGGGGGGGGACCCCGTAACAGAGGGTGCAGAGGTTGAAGGGCCATGTGAGGCTACCGCGGGTCCAACCGCCGAGAGCGAAGGGTTGTCCGCGCCGCCTATGTCTTTGGTGCCGGCGCGTTCGGTTCTGGTCGGGGATCGGGCTACTGATGGAGACGCGCCACATGGGCCGATGGGGGATTCTGATGAAGGATTTTCGAATTCGCCTCGCCCGACGATTCCTGAGACCGAGCGCGGCCCTATTGGCTACACGACCCGTGCCGGGAGAGAGTGTCTCTGGCCGCAGTGGCTGGGATTGTGAATGATTGCGTGAAGGCACGTTGTGGGATGTCATTATATATTTCATATTTTATAACTTAGTCTCGCGCGCTAGCTGGAACTTAAATGGAGGGTGAATGATATGAAACTACGGAGTACATCTCCGAGCAGTGCCCCTCCCCAACCACTCATTAAAGATGCAGTTCCATGACCCGTCCACGTGTGTCTGCTCACTGTCTATATAACCACCTGTCGGGAGGACAGGATTCATTTCTGCATCGTCTGGCTTCAAGTTTGGTAAGAATGTTTAAACAAATATGCCGTGTCATTGCCATTGCATTATTATGGTTGCCATTGTCTTACAATGGTTGAGAATGCTTGCTTCATTCGAGTTTTATACCTTTCTGTAGATGTGTCGAATTCAAGTGGATTAAACGTCAGAATTTGAGTAGGTGTGGACATCTTTGAGTGCAGATTGATGAGGGAAAAAATGAATTTAAACGATTTCAGCATGAGGCTGCAACATAACAAAATGTGAAAAAAGTGAAGGGGTCTGAATACACTGTATATATATATATATCTTTAATAAACAGGAAGTAAATTCCTGTGTGGGGCTAGTGGAAAAAATTCTGACTCAACCTGGCACTCGAACCCACGAATCTCATCACTTACATGGTGACAGCCCACTGAGCTATTGAGTCTCCAGAATGTCCTCAGAGATTTCTCACACTAACACTGCGAGATTTATAATGACCGATGTCTTACGTGCCTGCTAGGCAGACCCTGGATGTGAGTAATACAGGGTATCTCAAAATACATGGAATCCATGTCACTGCTAATAATTCTGCCAATATTAATGTTCTTGTTCTTTTTTTTTCAGATTTGAAGAGAGGAGACCATAACAACTAATAATTATCAATCAAAATGCCTTGGACAAAGGAGGAAAAAATATTTTGCGTCACTACTTATTTGGAGACGGAATCATTCAAAACGGTACGAGCAAAATTTCGCAGGAAGTTCAACTTCAACAACTATCCCCAGAAAAACCACATTTATCGTTGGGCACACAAATTTCAAGCCACTGGATCAGTAAACAACCTCAACAAGAAGGCAGAAACACCCAGTTCTGGCAGGAAGCTGACTGCAAGATCTCCTGACAATGTGAATGCGGTGTGACGTTCTGTCGGAAGGAGCCCGAAAAAGTCCATCCGAAGACGTAGCCAAGAGCTGTCACAAAGGAGCGTTACATTGTGGTGCTCAACAAGTTCTGGAGGGGACTTGGGAGACGTCGTGGCGTGAATCGAGATGTGCAATGGTTCCAACAAGATGGGGCAACTCCACATACAGCCAACATCATGATGGAGTGGCTGGACCACCGATTCCCTGATCGGCTGATCAGCAGGCGCCGCGAACACGAGTGGTCTCCGCATTCACCCGATCTGAACCCCCCAGATTTTTTTTTTATCTCTGGGGGTTCTTGAAGGACCACGTGTATGAGAATCGTCCTCAATCCATTTCTGAACTGAAAGTGGCCATCACCCAGAAGATGCGTGCCATCAGGAAGGAAGAGTGTGTCAGGGTGATTGACAACTTCGCTCGTCGGCTTCAAGTGTGTCTAAGGCGCAAAGGCGGTCATTTGGAACATGTGCTCTAATAAATGTATCGTTTGAGCTAGAGACCTCAAATCTTCAGTTTTTTTATTGTTATCATATCAGCTTCCAGGAAATTTAATCTTTTTTGGAGTTTCTTGTCTGAGTAATAAATTATTATCATGTTAATGGGTTCCATCTATTTTGAGACAACCTGTATATATTGTTACGGACATGGCTTAAGATGTTGCTTGACCGAGCGGAATGGCCGCCGTGTTCGCACAGTTTACCCGATTACCCCCAACTCACCCGATTCCACTCGAACGTTGGCCAAATCGCGCTACGCTAAATCAATGATGGAAAGGACACAACGACTGGGATAAATGAAACGACGCAAGGGGTACAGTTCTCAAGACCTCCGGAGGAGGATATAATTAGTGGTGGAGAAAAGGGGTAGATTACAAGGTAATGAGGTAAAGACACAGAAGAGATAGGCACTTAGACACAATCTTATCTATCCCAGACAGACCACAGACAAACGGAACAAGACTGACTTACACAGGGATTGATGGCAGGGAAGGACAGGCAGTCGATAGCACAAGGTGCACCTTGGCTCAGGGACAGGATAAAGCACGGTCCAGTCCAGAGATGTGGGGAGGTGTCACAGCGCTCGGAGGTGGCGTCCTTCTCTCTCCAAGCTCAGGGCGCATCTGACGTCACCTCCCTCTTCCTGCGCATGCTCAGCGGGGAGTCACACGCCCTCGGCTCGTTGGCTCCGCCCCAGATGGGACCGATCCGCCGCTTCTATTGGGTGCGGGGGTTACCGGGCTCCGCCCTTGACGAGGAGCTGACAGCGAGCCCCTACTTGGTAACCCCGTCGAGCACATGCTCGATGGCGGCTCGTTGGAAAGGCCTGGTGCACTCCCAACACCCCCCACCAACCAAGCCGGAGTGAGGACGCGCACTCCCCGCGCCGCCGCCGTTGTTGTTGTTGTTGTTGTTGCTGAACCGTGAGGAAGAGCTGCGGGGAGGTATTGGGAGGTCCTAAACTTCCTAACGGTGCCATACAATCACATTCTGGTGCAACGAAGAGTCAGAATTAATGGAAACGAGTCCTTAACTGACATAGACTAAGAATAACTAGCAAGATGTCCTATAGTTGTCTACGTGAGATGCGGTGGACCTGGATGCGACATTTAATGGGGGAAATAGGGGGAGGTCAGGTCTACAGAGTGTTGTTTACAGAAAATGGGACTAGGAAATGGGGGATTGGGGATAATTGGGAAGTATTGAGGAAATAGGGGAATATTTACAAGCGGATATGGATGGATGTAAATCCCATATCCGCAACAATATATATATGATCAACGCCTGTTTGGAGTTTGCGAAAAAGCACCTAAACGACTCTCAGACTGGGAGAAACAAGATTCTGTGGGCTTTCATGTGTCTTTCACTGAGGAGAGGCTTCCGTCTGGCCACTCTGCCATGAAGCCCAGATCGGTGGAGTGTTGCAGTGATGGTTGTCCTTCTGGAAGTTTCTCCCATCTCCACACAGGATCTCTGGAGCTCAGCCAGAGTGACCATCGGGTTCTTGGTCACCTCTTACCAAGGCCCTTCTCCCCCGATTGCTCAGTTTGGCCGGGCGGCCAGCTCTAGGAAGAGTCCTGGTTGTTCCAAACTTCTTCCATCTAAGAATTATGGAGGCCACTGTGCTCTTGAGAACCTTCAATGCAGCAGAATTTTTTTGTAGGCTTCCCAGATCTGTGCGTCGACACAATCCTGTCTCTGAGCTCTGCAG
Organism: Myxine glutinosa; assembly: GCF_964187855.1. NCBI lineage: Eukaryota > Metazoa > Chordata > Myxini > Myxiniformes > Myxinidae > Myxine > Myxine glutinosa. The sequence continues at coordinate 11,118,977 of NC_136268.1, forward strand.
GCAGTTCCTTCGACCTCATGGCTTGGTTTTTGCTCTGATATGCATTGTCAGCTGCGAGACCTTATATAGACAGGTGTGTGCCTTTCCAAATCATGTCCAATCAATTGAATTTACCACAGGTGGACTCCAATCAAGGTGTAGAAACATCTCAAAGATGATCAAGAGAAATGGGAGGCACCTGAGCTAAATTTCAAGTGTCATAGCAAAGGGTATGAATACTTATGTCAATGTGATATTTCAGTTTTTTCTTGTTAATGAATTTGCAAAACTTTCCAAAATCCTGTTTTCTCTTTGTCATTATGGGGTATTGAGTGGAGATTTATGAGGGAAAGAATGAATTCAAACGATTTCAGCACAAGGCTGCAACATAACAAAATGTGAAAAAAGTGAAGGGGTCGGAATACTTTCTGAATGCACTGTATATATATCAAATTACCATATAATTTGACAATGTCAGCTTCATCAAACAAACTTATTTAATGACATGAAATAGGAGAGGAGAGAAAATAATGTTATAGATGTATATTCCCAATGCATTGTCCAGCCTCGGTTTGCTCATAAATGTGGCATTGCTTGTGGAAGTAAATTTAAAGACTTCAAAAAAAAAAGAGTAGATCCATTCTTTCAACTGAGATTATTGCTTACCAGAAATTCAAAGGAGAATGTGAGTGTTCCATCGAGCTCAGGGCTAGTACAAAGCTAATGTTCAAAGGAAGCTTGATATCGGCAAAGATCTAGTGACATGCTACCAAACATGCACAAGTCATGACAAATAACCACATCGGTAAAACATCCAGCTTGAGAGTTCATCAGGAAAACCTGGAGCTCCCTATCCCTTGTTTTTCTTGTTCTTTTTTAAACAAGGTCTAAGCTTGTTGGAGAGGTAGGACATAGAACAGATCAGGACACAACACACCAAAGGGAACAGCAGGAGAAAGGGGAGACATCAAAAGCAGGGTGGATGGAGATCAAAGGTAGACGGAGACAGGCAAACAAGGGATGCAGGTAATGAGGAGGGTTAGGGGAGAAAGCAAGCGATGAACAAGATGGATACAATGCAAAAGTTTGCAAGGGGTGGAGTGGTTTAACGGGTTTAGAAAAGATCATGGCTTTGGATGGGAGATCATGGATGACCTCAGATGCTGATGAACAGCTATCTTGAAGACCCGGAGTGAAGAATTGGATCAAAGAGAGTGCGGAAGGCGGTTCCACAGGTGGGAAAAAGAGAAATAAATCAGTGGATGTGAGCAGTGGTTCTGGATTTAGGAAGTGTGACTAGGAGGGGGTTGCTGGTGGACCGTGTCCATCCTGCTGATACTTGGGGGACAGATGTACTGAGAGGTGAGATTGTGCAAGACCAGAAATGAGGTAGAATAAGAAAGAGACCAGCGATCTGTTGGCAACAGCAAATTGATAGGCCCATCGACTCAGCTTCATTGCGAGAGATTGGAATGATCTTTAAAGCCTTGGTTTCCATGGCATCAGTTGAGCAAGGTGTGAGGCAGGGGATCCAGCCCAGAGGGGAGAGCAGTACCCCATTGGGCTGCAGATGAAAGCCTTGAAGGTGTGTCGGAGGTCAGGTGTGCCAAGGAAGGACTTTGCACGACAGAGAATGCCCACTCGGCTTCTGGCTTTGGAGGCCAGATTTGAAATGTGGCTCGCCCAAGGAAAATCATGGCTGAGAATGATACCCAAGAGTTTGAGTGACCGAACCTCTGAGAGAGTTGCTTAGAAAGTAGACAGAAGGGTTTGTGCGATGGTCCTTTCAGAGAGAGAGAGTGTGTGTGTGTGGGGATTTATCAGGATTAAAGGACATTTCCAGGTGTTGAACAAGATTATGATTATGTCAAGGTCTGAGGAGAGAGAAGAGGTTGTTGCTTGTCTGTCAGAAGCATGAAGGATGTCACGGAAGAGAATGGAGACATCAAAGAGATAAAGATGATTGATCAGTCAGTGAGATAATTGATGAATATTAGGAATAGGATGGGCATAGAACACGGCCTTGGGGTAGTCCAGCCTTGACAGAGAGAGAGGAGAAGAAACTGTTCCATTTGCATCTCTTTGCCTCTCATCTATATCTATATAATAATACCGCAAGGACTCGACTTTGTTATCCCTTTTACGCTGCACCCAGTGACCCGATGCCCACGGCACTAATGGATTTACGATCTACGAACCGCGCTCTTTGTTTATCACATACAGCCACACTCGAAAAATCTGAATTAGTCGACTTTGGGGCCCAAAAGCATCCGATTAACTGCCGATACGACGCCATCTTACGACGCCATCGTATTGGCGTCTGCTGGGCGAAGGCGATGCCAGCCGTCCGCTGATTGGACAGTCGAGTGGTGTGAACATGGGTGGTGTGAACCAAATGGTCTTTTTATTCCCTTGAACATTTTAAATTAGGATATATAAGGAAACGTCTTTATCGTCATTTTAATAAAGTGAAATGGAGTGACGTTGCGATACTCGGGGTGCGTTGCATAAATCCTCGTAACTCAGAGAGTTGTAGCAGGTGGCGAGACGTAAGGAAGCTTAAAGATAACGAGCTGAAAACAGACGAACGATATGTCAATCTCTTTCTACACCGAACGGAAATAAAAGTATGAGAGCGGGAAGGCATGGCCTGAACACTTCGAGCAGAGAGGATTGATTGGACTTAACTGAAAGAGAAAAAATTGGGGGTTAACGGAAGAAGAAGATCCCATGAGCAAATGGTACACTCTATCCATACACCACATCCTCCCTTCCGTGGATGTTCCACGACCAATCTCCTTACTTTGCATGGACTACAAACTTTTTTCAAAGTACTTGCAAACTGATTGAAAAAGGGTTATTGGTGATTTGGTCTTACCTGATCAGAGTTGTTGTGTTACTGATAGATTTATCTATGATAACGTCTTTTTAATCATACACCGGATTGACGGTAAATGCGTTTAAAAAGGGTTTGGAATGTTTTTCCTTAATCTCGAAAAAACCTTCAACAACACAGATCACAGGCTCATGTATCATTTGTTGGAAGGATGTGGACTTTAGAGTAAACTCTAGAGCTGATATTGTTTTGTTATACGCCAACATATGTTGTTAATTGTCGAAACACACGGAGAAATAGTAACGATCGTCAAAGTAATGACCAAAGTCGTCCAAATGCGGAAAAAAATGTGAGTTCATTTTTCCGGAAGTTCCGGTAGACCAAGGGTGGGGTCGACTCGACAGTGCGGTCACGTGGTCCGTCAGTGCGGTCACGTGGACCGTCAGTTCGGTCACGTGGTCCTACAGTGCGGTCACGTGGTCCGTCAGTGCGGTCATGTGGTCGGCAAGGGCGCATTTCTCCATTTTAATGCAGCATTCTCATATTCCTTCTCTAATTCTTTCTAAATTTCTTCATTCCTATTACGTTCGATTGTAAAGAGAAACTTTCCCGATCGATATTTCCACAAGGGGATGGTTTCGATGTACACACACATCACGTACAGCCATACTCGAAAAATCTGAATTCGCCGACGTTGGGGCCCAAAAGCATCCGATTAACTGCCGATACGACACCATCTTACGACGCCATCGTATTGGCGTCTGCTGGGCGAAGGCGAAGCAAGCCGTCCGCTGATTGGACAGGCGAAGGCGACAGCAAGCCGTCCACTAAGTGGACAATCCAGAGCATGCATTTGTGCCGGTGTCGGCGATCGTTGTTCCAAACGCACTCTTCATTCTCATCTTTCTTCCTAACTCTTACTCGGACAAGCAAATCCCCTATGCCATCCATAATGGTACAGTGGTACACTCTATCCATACACCACATCCTCCCTTCCGTGGATGTTCCACGGGTTTCGGCTAGTATTACAGTAATACGTTTGTTTTCCCATCCATGTGTAATGCTCCTTACCACCCATTGGTTGAACGGCTGGCCTGACTCCACCCGCGCACGACTTGTTAGCCAAGAAGAGAAGCAACAACGCAGGTAACCAAAAAAGAGTCTTTATTGCAAAGCTCAACTATAGCACTGAGGTGCACGGTGCCCCGTGTATATCCCGAGGCCACGCCTACCCCTCGGGAGTGGCCGACACCCTCTTGGTGCATGGAATGATGTCACCGCGCCAGCGCCATCGTGTCCGCCACACGCGCCCCCCCCCCCCCCCCAGAATTCCCGCGCACCTGAAGGGTCAGTTTGCGGGGCAAACGGATGACCCGGCCGAAGCGCCCTCCGGCGGCTGGCGGCGTCTGGGATGCCGGCATGTCATCTGGGATGCCTCCGGCGGCACCTGGGATGGGTGCAGGACCGGGGGGGGGGGGCGTGCCACGGGGGCCGAACCACTGGCGGGGGGTGGTCCACGTCGAGGTGGGCCGGCTTGAGGCGGTCCACGGAAACGCGGTCAGGAGTACCGCCGATGTCGAGGGTGAAGTGTTTCGCCCCGATCTCCAGCACGCAGAAGGGCCCGTCGTGCGGGGGCCGCAGCGGTGTCCAGTGGGCGTCATGGCGGACGAACACGTACTCCGCCATGTGAAGCTCCGGGGCGACGTGCGTTGGTGGGCACCCGTGGTGCGCCGTCGGCACAGGGGCGAACCTCCGGGCGGCCTCCTGCAGTGCGGAGCGCTGCTGCGCCACGGACCATGGTGCCGTGGAGTCGGGGAGGAACTCGCCCGGCACCCGCAGCGGTTGTCCGAAGACCAACTCCGCCGCGGATGCGCGCAGGTCGTCCTTGGGCGCCATCCGGAGACCCAGCAGGACCCAGGGGAGCCTGTCGACCCAGCCGCCGTCGCGGAGGGTGGCCTGGAGCGTGGCCTTCAAGGAGCGGTGGAAGCGCTCACATAGGCCGTTGGCCTGGGGGTGGTAGGCCGTGGTGCGGTGCAGCTGGACGCCGAGCCCCCGCGCGACCACCCCCCAGAGCTCCGAGGTGAACTGGGGGCCGCGGTCGGACGAGATGTCCGAGGGGGCGCCGAACCGGGCAACCCAGGTGGCGATGAACGCCTGCGCGACGTCCGCCGCCGTCATCGCCGCCAAAGGCACGACATCCGGCCACCGGGTGGTGCGGTCCACCATGGTGAGGATGTGGGTGAAATCCCGCGAGGGGGGCAGAGGTCCCACCAAGTCCACGTGAACGTGGTCGAACCGATGTTCGGGCACCGTGAACGGGGCCAACGGGGCCTGAGTGTGGCGGTGCACCTTCGCGCGCTGGCACGCAAGGCACGTCCTGGTCCAATCGCGGACGGCCTTCCGGAGGCCATGCCAGACGAACTTGTCGGCGACCAACCTCTTGGAGGCCTTCGTGCCCGGGTGGGATAGGCCGTGGATGGCGTCAAAAACCCAGCCCGCGGGCACGATGGGGCGAGGCCGCCCGAGGGAGACGTCGCACAAGAGGGCCGTGCCCGCGCCGTCGAACGGCACCTCGGTGATGCGGAGGCCCGTGACGGCGGTCCGGAAGGCCTGGACGTCGGGGTCGGCGGTCTTGTCCGCCGCCATCCGGGCGTAGTCGATCCCGAGGTGGACCGCGTGGGCAACGGACCGGGAAAGGCAATCCGCCACCGGGTTGTCCTTTCCCGCGACGTGCCGGATGTCCATCGTGTACTCGGACACGGCCGAGAGGTGACGCTGCTGCCGGGCCGACCATGGCTCGGCGACCTTGGCCATCGCAAAGACCAGGGGTTTGTGGTCGACGAAGTCCGTGAACGAACGGCCCTCGAGCAGATGGCGGAAGTGCCGGACCGCCAGGTGGAGCCCGAGCAACTCGCGGTCAAAGGTGCTGTACCGGCGTTCGTGCGGGCGAAGCTGCTGGCTGAAAAACGCCAGCGGTTGCCAAGCACCACGCACCCATTGCTCGTGCACCGCGCCCACCGCGTCGTTCGACGCGTCGGTGGTGAGGGCGATCGGTGCATCGAGCGCTGGGTGCGCGAGCATGGTGGCGTTAGCCAAGGCGAGCTTTGCGCCCGCGAATGCCGCGTCCATCTGCTCGGTCCAAACAACGTCACCTTTGCCCGGCTTCCCCCGGAGGGCCTCATGCAGGGGCCGCAGGAGCTGGGCGACGCGGGGCAGGAAACGGTGGTAAAAGTTTACCATCCCCAGGAACTCCTGGAGCCCCCTGATTGTGCGGGGGCGTGGAAGCCCCTTGACCGCCTCCACCTTTGCCGGCAAGGGGGTGGCCCCATGCCTGGTGACGCGGTGCCCAAAAAAGTCGATTTCGGCGACGCCGAACCGGCACTTGCCGGGGTTTACGATCAGGCCATGCTGGCCCAGGCATTCGAAGAGCGTGCGGAGGTGGCGGAGGTGCTCTTCGCGGGACGCGCTTGCGACGAGGATGTCGTCCAGGTAGACGTACACGCAATCCAAGTCGCGCAAGACGCTCTCCATCAATCGTTGGAACGCCTGAGCCGCATTCTTCAAACCGAAGGGCATCCGAAGAAACTCGAAGAGGCCGAATGGTGTAATGACAGCCGTCTTCGGTACGTCCTCCAGCCTGACGGGGACCTGGTGGTACCCGCGGATGAGGTCCACCTTAGAAAAGAAGGACATTTTCGCCAACCGGGCGGAAAAGTCCTGAATGTGAGGGACCGGGTAGCGGTCGGGGGTGGTGGCATCGTTGAGTCGGCGGTAGTCCCCGCACGGCCGCCATCCCCCGCCAGGCTTCGGCACGATGTGCAGTGGCGATGCCCAAGCGCTCTTGGAGCGCCGTACGATGCCCAGCCGCTCCAGCATAGCGAACTCCGCCTTTGCCACCGCGAGCTTCGTCGGCTCGAGGCGGCGTGCCCGGGTGTAGATCGGTGGCCCGACGGTGGGGATGTGATGTTTGACCCCATGCTTGACGGCCACCGCCGAGAAGGTGGGCCGCGTGAGGGCCGGGAAGCTGGTGAGGAGGCGGGTGAACTCGTCTGCTGCCGGAAGCGTACAGACCAACCTTGCCGGGATCGAACCGCTCAGCGAGCCGCTTGGCGAGCCGCTCGGTGAGCCGCTCAGGGAGCTGCCCAACGAACTGCTCAGTGTGCAAGCAAGCGAGCTGAACGTTTCCGCCTGGACGAGGCGTCTGTTCTTCACATCCACCAACAGCCCATTTGCACATAGGAAATCCGCACCGAGCAATGCCATGGGCACGCTGGCGGTTACGAACGTCCATTGAAAGCGTTGCCCTCCGAACCGCAGGGAGAGGCAGCGCTTCCCGAATGTGCGTATGGGTGTACCTTTGGCTGCAAGCAACGCGGGGCCCCGGCCCGCGGTTCGCTTGTCGGACGTGGAGGCGGGGATAACGCTCACCTGTGCGCCTGGGTCTCAGAGGAAGCGACGCCCGGACAAGGTGTCCTTGACAAAAAGGAGGCTGCCGGAATGGCCGACGCTCAGGGCCACTACCGAGCGCCGGCTTGGTAGTTTCCCGACTTGCCAAACGAGCACGGCGGGCAACAATTCCTAGCCTTGTGGCCAAACCTGGCGTGGAAACGGCACCAGGTTTGCGGCGAAGGCGGAGGCTGCGGTTTTCGCGGTGGTGGTGGGCGGGGCATGGCGGCGGCCACGTGGTGTGCATCAGCATCAGCCTCGGGAACCACGAGGTGTACATGCGCATCAGCCTCGAGATTGGCGACGGCCGCACCGAAGCTCGCCCGCGTCTCACAAGCCGCGAAAAACTTGTCGGCCTCGACGGCCCGACGGCTAGGTGGAAGAACCAATGACTGAGAAAAAGGTGCATGACAGCACACCTGGAGTTTGCAAAAAGTCACGTGAAAGACTCAGAGTATGAGGCAAAATATTCTGTGGTCTGATTTGATGAAAATTGAACTCTTTGGCCTGAATGCAAAGCACTAGGTCTGGTGGAAACCGAGCACAGCTCATCACCCATCTACACCGGCGGAGTTTGGGAGGGGGGAGGGAGGACAATGCCCCTGTAGCGGTTACCTTATTGGGACATAATCCACGTGCACGGGCCAGTGGGGTTTTTGATGATGTGGGCGTGACGTACGCCCGGTTGTTGAAGCCACACCCTCCAAAGAGGGTGTTGGCGCTATAAAAGCTGTATGAGTTCCGTTCGCGTGAGAATTTCTGTCGGAATAACAGGAGCTTTGAACACCTATGAAATGGCCTCATCTTCTCATCATCCTCAACTCCTAAACTGGTGACCCCGGCTGCTCCCGAACGGATTCGGGGGCTTCAAACGAACATAGCAAGCGCAGTTTCGATCGACCTGCCGGAGTTTTGCGAACGTTTTCGGGGGCTTCCAACGAGCATGGCAACACCTACATTGGTGACCCCGGCTGCTCCCGAACGTATTCGGGGGCTTCAAACGAACGTGGCAACCGCAGTTTCGATCGAACTGCCGGATTTTTGGGAACGAAGGGCGGCCATTTGGTTCGTCCGCACTGCGCTCAGCTCCTCCTCTGCGACCAGAAGGGCGAGCCTGCTCCAGGATCCTCCGAAGGAACATAGTTACGAGACGTTGGTGGCACTGCTGCTCGTCTCCGCGGGCAGTGACTTTGGCGGCACGGCTGCTCGTCACCTTTGGGCGCACTGCTGCTCGTAACCTTCATGCGCACTGCGCTGGGCTCATCCTCTGCGACCAGAGTGGTGAACCTTCTACAGGATCCTCCGAAGGGACACAAGCATGAGACGTTGGCGGCACTGCTGCTCGTCTCCTTCGCATGCACTGATCCGAGTAGCACGGCTGCTCGTCACCTTCGCGTACACTGCTGCTCGTACCCTTCGCGCACACTACGGCCAAGCACCTCCTCTGCGACTAGAGTGGTGAGCCTTCTCCAACGTGCGCTGCTGCTCGTAGCCTTCGTGCGCACTACGGCCAAGCACCTCCTCTGTGACCAGAGTGGTGAGCCTTCTCCAACGAGCACTGCTGCTCATCACCTTCGCGCGCACTGACCCGAGCAGCACGGGTGCTCGTCACCTTCGCGCGCACCGACCCGAGCAGCACGGCTGCTCGTCACCTTCGCGCGCACTGACCCGAGCAGCATGGATGCTCGTCACCTTCGCGCAACTACATACTACAACTACAACTCGCGAAAACTCTACAACTACAGCTGCAACTCACGCCACTACTACTCCTACTCTGCAACCTCGGTAGGCCCGCGAGGAACCTCAGCAGCCTCCCCCGAGGCCTTGACCAGCCCCCTTGGTTGGCTCAACCCCACGGCGGGGCCGTCCCCCGTGCGAGTGCATTCTGGTGGGGGGGGGGGGGGGCATGTAGCGGTTACCTTATTGGGACATAATCCACGTGCACAGGCCAGTGGGGCTTTTGATGATGTGGGCATGACGTACGCCCGGTTGTTGAAGCCACGCCCTCCGAAGAGGGTGTTGGCGCTATAAAAGCTGTACGAGTTCCGTTCGCGTGAGGATTTCTGTGGAATAAAGGAGCTTTGAACACCTACGAAATGGCCTCATCTTCTCGTCATCCGCAACTCCTAAACCCCCACCTTTATTTTTTTTCAGTCGTTTACAGTCAAGATAAAAACCTCCCGTATTTAAACGTGAGTAACAATAATGAACGTAAACTGTATTTGTGATTTCACGTACACTGTAATTACAATAACAAACGGTAATTTTGGAAGTCAGACCTAGATACCCATTATTAATATGAAGCCCCCCCCCCCCTCCCCCAAATAGAGAAGTCAAACTACGCCAGTGCCATCTAACATCATCCCTACCGTGAAGCATGGTGGTGGCAGCATCATGCTATGGGGATGCTTTTCCGTGGAAGGGATTGGAAGACTTGTTAGGATAGAGGGAACAATGAATGGAGCCAAATACAGGAAAATCCTTGAGGAGAACCTGCTTCAGAGTGCAAAAGACGTGAGACTGTGGTGAAGATTTATGTTCCAACAGGACAATGACTCCAATCATTCAGGCAAATCAACACTGGAATGGCTTCAGAACAAGAACGTGAAAGTCCTTAGGAGAAACCGAGAAACCAGTTTCAGAAATAATGCACAAAGAAGAAAGAACCACCTTCAGAACCACCTTTAGAGGCAATTTCCCCCCGCAGAGCAGGGGTTGTCCATTTTCAGGCACCTTGGTCCCCTTTTTGAAGCAATGTTTTATGGCCGGATGCCCTTCCTGCCACCAACCCTGTCAGTCGCCTCGCGACACACAGGGAATTACCAGTGAACTGGTACTGAAGGAGCAGAGCTCCAACGCGAGTCGAAAGAATTGACGCGACCAAAGACGGAATTCGTCCGGGTTGCTTTAATGAAACAAAACAGCTCAGGTATTCTGACAAGCCCGTTTATCGGGCAGCAATATATATCCACATTTATGCCAGGGCATTTGCCCGGGAAAACCGAGACCGGGCATGCCCGGGTGTCAAGGGCGAGTCCTGGAAGGCGAGTCTGGACATGCCCGGGCGTCCTGAACGCCGCCTGGCAAGTCGAGGCTGGGCGTGCCCGAGTGCTCTGGGTGAGCCCTGGAAAGGCGAGAGCGGGCATGCCCGGACGCTCTGGGCGAGCCCTGGAAAGGCGAGTCTGGACATGCCCGGGCGTCCTGGACGCGGCCTGGCAAGTCGAGGCTGGGCGTGCCCGGGCGCTCTGGGCGACCACTGGAAAGGCGAGAGCGGGCATACCCGGGAAAGAGGAGACCGGGCGTGCCCAGGAGGTTCGGGCGTGCCCGGGAACAGCGAGTCCGGGCATGCCCAGGAGAGGCGCGTCTGGGCCCGTCCGGACGAGCCCGGCATGGCGATCGTGTCCTGGCAGGTGCAAGGCGATTGTGTACATTCAGCGGGATCCGGTACACACGCCCCTCCAGAATCGACCTGCACCGGCAGGGTCAATTTAAGGGGGGTCCGGATGACCCGGCCGAAGCGACCCTGGAGGGTCGTGGGGGGGGGTCCGATCTGGTGGTGGGTGGTCGAGCGGGGGGAACTGTGGACGGGGGGCGGCCTCACCGTGGAGGAAGGGCCAACCGTGGTGGTCGGTCGACGTCCACGTGCGCCGGTTTGAGGCGGTCCACAGAGATCCGGTCCGACCGGCCTCCGACGTCGACGACGAAGGACTTGTTGCCCCGTCGCAGGACCCGGAAGGGCCCGTCGTACGGCGGCCGGAGTGGCCCCCGGTGCGCGTCATGACGCACAAAGACGTACTCCGCTGTGCGAAGCACCGGGGGGACGTAGGACTCGGGGCCACCGTGGCGGGACGTTGGCATGGGGGCAAATCGTCGGGCGGCCTCCTGGAGGTCCGAGCGCTGGTGTGCGGCGGACCAGGGACTGGTAGCGTCAGGCACGAACTCGCCCGGGACGCGGAGCGGCTGGCCGTAGACGAGCTCGGCGGCGGACGCCCGGAGGTCCTCCTTGGGGGCCGTGCGGAGGCCCAAAAGGACCCACGGCAGCCAGTCGGTCCAACCGTCGTCCTGAAGGCCAGCCATGAGTGCGGCCTTCATGGAGCGGTGAAACCGCTCGCACAATCCATTGGCTTGGGGGTGGTAGGCCGTGGTGTGGTGCAGCGTGACCCCCAAGGAGCGGGCGATGGCGCCCCAAAGTTCGGATGTGAACTGTGGGCCGCGGTCGGACGAGATGTCCGCCGGTGCGCCGAAGCACGCGACCCAGGTGGCGATGAACGCCTGTGCCACGTCGGCGGTGGAGGTGAGGGGCATGGCCTCCGGCCACCTGGTGGTCCTGTCCACCATGGTGAGCAGGTGGGTGAACCCCCGCGATGGGGGCAGGGGACACACCAGGTCCACGTGGACGTGGTTGAAACGCCGTGCAGGCACGGTGAAAGGTGCTAGTGGGGCCTGGGTGTGGCGGTGGACCTTGGCCCGCTGGCAGGCCGTGCAGGCGTTGGCCCAGTCGCGGACGTTCCGTCGAAGGCCGTGCCTGACGAAACGCGCCGACACCAGCTTCTGAGAAGCTTTCCGGCCCGGGTGAGAAAGGCCGTGGATGGAGGCGAAGATGCGGCGCTGCCAGGAAACGGGCACGATGGGGCGAGGCTGGCACTGGGAGACGTCGCATAGCAGGACGGTGCCCGCGAAGGGGATGTCGGCCAGGCGGAGGCCCGTGTCCGCCGCCCGGAGGGCCTGCACCGAGGTGTCGGTGGTCTGGTCGGCCGCCATGAGCGCGAAGTCCATGCCAAGGTGGACCGCGTTCGCACTGGCCCGAGAAAGACAGTCGGCCACGGCGTTGTCTTTGCCGGCGACGTGCCGGATGTCCGTGGTGAATTCCGACACGGCGGAGAGGTGGCGCTGCTGGCGGGCCGACCACGGCTCCGTGACTTTGGCCATTGCGTAGACCAACGGCTTGTGGTCGACGAAAGCCGTGAACGGGCGGCCCTCCAGGAGGTGTCGGAAATGGCGAACGGCCATGAATAGACCGAGCAGCTCGCGGTCGAACGTGCTGTATTTTAACTCGTTCGGCCGGAGTTGCCGGCTGAAAAAAGCGAGTGGCTGCCAAACCCCGTCCACCCATTGTTCATGGACGGCGCCCACCGCGTAGTTGGAGGCATCCGTAGTGAGGGCGATGGGCACGTTGAGCACCAGGTGAGCCAGCAGCGTTGCGTCGGCGAGGGCCCGTTTTGCACTCGCGAAGGCCGCGTCCATGGCTGCGGACCAAACTATGTCATGCTTGGCCGGCTTGCCCCGGAGGGCCTCATAAAGGGGCCGCAAGAGCTGAGCAGCGCGGGGCACGAATCGGTGATAAAAATTCACCATGCCGAGGAACTCTTGTAGGGCCTTGATGGAACGGGGACGCGGGAACGTGGTAATGGCCTCGACCTTGGTCGGCAGCGGCACGGCCCCGGTCTTGGTGATGCGGTGGCCCAAAAAGTCAACGGTCGTCGTGCCGAAGTGGCATTTGGCCGGGTTGACAATTAAGCCGTGCTCGCTGAGGCGACCGAACAGTGTTCGGAGGTGGAGGAGGTGCTCGGCGCGGGACGTGCTGGCGACGAGGATGTCGTCCAGATAGACGAAAAGAAATGGCAGGTCGCGCAGCACGCCGTCCATTAAGCGCTGGAACGCCTGGGCCGCGTTCTTGAGGCCAAACGGCATCCTCAAAAATTCGAACAGGCCGAACGGCGTGATGACGGCCGTCTTCGGGACGTCGGCCGCCCGGACAGGTACCTGGTGGTATCCCCGTATCAGGTTAATTTTGGAAAATATGACCCATCCCGCCAAACGGGCGGAAAAGTCCTGGATGTGCGGGATCGGGTACCTGTCGGGGGTGAGTAGGGAGATAATGGGGCTTCCAGGACACCCATGTATTTAGATGGGACTTTTCCCCAAACTGCCCATTTTTCCCCCGATTACCGCGACACCCCCTTCTCCTTTTACATGTAAGTGAATGGGGGAGTCCTTACTTACCCTCCAAGGACCACGCGACATTCAAAATTCCTCATTGATCCTATGAATATTTGCTCATTTTCTAATTTTTTAAACAACTCCATTCTCTTATGGAACTCATCCCCATCTAGGATATTGATAAAATATACATCAAGTACCTTTCTCTGTGCGTTTATAAAATGATATGTTTCACGGAGGGACCTGGTCTGTCCTCCTCCCGATCCACATACCATTTTAAAATTATAATATTTATTATCCGGTTGATAACCATCAAAGTTCTCACTCCACTCTAATATATTTTTCTTCCCGCCCTCCATTACCCCACTTAACAAATGAATACGTTTATCCGTCTTGAGGACCTTCTGACCCTCTCAACCTCTCGGATCTGGTATTTCTCACACTCATTATGTTTTTCATTTATATACCTAGGTTGATTAAACATCCACCCTTTAGTCTGGTTAATACTTGGTTCTATCATTTATTTATTTCTAAAAAAGGCGGCGGTAGCCCTTAAAATCCCTCACACCATTATCTTATCACTAATATATGGATGGTTGTTGTTTAATGGCTTATCAGTTTTGTTTTTTGTAATTATTGTGAGTAAAATGAACCCAAGATTTCTTCCCCATTCATATCATATAATTTGTAAGTCCAAGGGACTGTATCCATTACATCAATGATTTTAAATAATTCACGAGTCCATTTTTGTGTATAACCTTTTTCAAAATGGCTTTTCCATTTGTATATTCTTACCATATCACCAACTTTGAACTTGGGTTTTTTCAAATTAATCCCCATTTCATATTTTAATTTTGTAAATGTTTCTGATGGTTTTGATTTTGTTGATGAATGAACTGTATTATTGTAATTATCAACAATATTCTGGATTAAATACACCCATTGTTGAGAACCGAGTTGTGTGAATTTTTTATATAATTTTTCTTTTAAAGTACGATTAAAACGCTCAATAACAACTGCCTTTCCTTCATTAAAGGTGCTGTATAATTTAATATCCTCCCCCTTAAGAAATTTCATAAATATTTTGTTATAGAACTCTGTTCCCTCATCAGTCCATAACTTCTTTGGTTTCCTTTTATCCCTATCAAATATTAGCTTAAAGGCTAACATTAAAGTATTACCTCTCTTGTTTTTCAACGGAACAACCCAGGCAAATCTACTCCTCAAATCAATAACGGTTAACGCATACCTGTATCCCCTGTCATTATTCAATTCAATTAAATCAGCGGACCATATGTGGTCGGTGTATTTAGAATAAACTTTCCTTCTTTTAAACTTTGTGATTATAGGTTTGTGTAATTCATTAGCCAAAAGCTCCTCAGCCTTGATGACATCATTGGAGTCTAATAGTTTTTTGAGGGTGAATAACCAAGACCAAGTTTCAATTTGACACTTATCATTTTTTTAACAATAAACCGATCAACTTTCTCTCTCAATGTAGGATTTTGTATCAAAGACAAATTATATAACATTTCTCTGTCTGCTTCATGTTTTTCATCCAATGTAGTGGTATTCCCATAAGCAATATCATGCTTCATACACACTTCGTCAACCCTATTTGTAGGTTTAGACCAAGGTTTAGGATTGTCAGCCTCATCTAATCTTTTATCCAAGTTTGTTCCTGGACCACAGAAAGAATACCCTGGAAGGTGTAATTCCCCTGGAATTCCAGTTGTTGTAAATTTACTTCCTGACAGAAACTTTTGTATGTCTCCTGCTCTTTTAGGAGAGATGAATTGGCACTTTTTAGAGCCACACACTTGACATATTCCTTTTTGATAAACTCTATTATTTTTAGCTTTAACATAAGAGATATTTTTAGATTTAGTTTTCTTTTTACATTTGAGACAATAACTCATATTTATTTATCAGAAAAATTCCGACAGAGTATCAAAACCTTTTTGGTTTTCAACATATACATTTCAATCTTTATTTTTAAAACATAAAGAATCCTAAGGAATGCCTTCACTCTCTCCTCCATTTATTTACAAATAAAAACTAACTAAAGTCAATGACACCAACATCATCAATCACATAATCTTTTCCTTCTTCTTCTTCTTCTTCACCACTTTCTCGTTTAAATCTCCTCCCTGAAAGTGAAGACATTGACGTTGTTATTTTTGAAACCATTATCTTCATAAGAGGTGTTAATTCTTTAATTTCCTCTTCGGTGCGTTGAGATTGATTTATTTGCTGTAATACACTCAATCTTTTACGAATCTCACTGATTTCCATCTTTTTATATTTTTCCTCCCTCTCTCTTTGCTCCCTTTCCTCCCTCTCCTCCTTCTCCTTTTTCTCCCTCTCCTCCTCCTTTTTCTCCCTTTCCTCCTTCTCCTTTTTCTCTCTTTCCTCCTTCTCTTCTTTAACTCCTTCCTCATTTATCTTAGCAATTTTTGATATCAATATTTTCACAGCATTCATTCTTTCTTTATTTTCCTCTTCGGTGAGTTGAGATTGATCTTCTTGCTGTAATACATCCACTCTTTTTTGAATCGCTCTGATTTCCATCTCCCTCTCCTCCCTCTCTCTTTGTTCCCTCTCCTCCTTCTCTCTTTTCTCTCTTTTCTCCTTCTCTTCTTCAACTCCTTCCTCATCCCTTGCTACCCTTGAGGTTAAACCCCAAAGAATATTATACATATACTCATCTGGATTTTGAGATATTCTTGTATCTATAATTATTTTTCTCAATAGGATACCAATAAGATTTGTTGACGATTTCTAAAAGAGTTTTATATTTCATAACTTTGAGAAGTTCATTTTTATTTAATACTTTAAACAAGTCTCTATTTGTGGGTTTAACAATATCAGTATAAGGCCAGTTTTTTATGACAAAATTCCCATGTATATGCTCCAAATCATAAGGTATGTAATACCGAGCACCCTTTTCTTGTAGGTATCCTTGAATACAAAAATTATAATTCTCTTGTAGTCTTCTTCCTGCCATTTATGTATCAGAAATATATGTGAGATTAATATTATGACAGGTAATACCACCCCATCTTCCCACTACCAAATCGGTTTGTATTCCTCGGCTTTCTATCCTTATCTCATGACCTTCCTTCTTTGTCATGCTAACCATCGCTATACTATCATATATTTTTCTTTTCTTAAAACCATGTATTTGTTGTTTATTAATTGTACTTCCACATAAATCCTTATCCTCACCAAGTGGATAATATTCTTCTTTACGAGACTGATTAAAATCATGTAGGTCTTCTATGTTTATTGAAAAAGACCAATTATACCCTAAATCAGGCATATCATACCCCCATTTATTAATTCGCATATTAACTATATGTCCTTCTTTATAAAATTCAATTGTAAGCAGGTAGTTAAATTCAATGAGGAAAGGTGTATGGTCAGTATAACCAGGTGTTGTGGTTGTAAATTTTACTTGTTTAACAAAACGTGCTGTTTTCTTTAAAAATATATATTGTGATAAATCACTAAATCTAATTAAGTCATTCGCATCTGTAGGGTTTGGATAATTGATTAATTTATAAGTATTCTTCATATTAATATTTTTACTTACACTATATTTTTGTCGTTCAGCCTGTGCCTTTGTATAATAATTTGATAAATCAATATCCTGAGAGGATTTTCCAAAGATAGAACCATCTTTTCCAACATAAGTCATTTATATTAGATTAAAAATAATATCAAAAAATTTTCATTATTGTTGAGTTGAAATAATACATATAAACATAATTGACCACAACATTTAGAATTAATTTCTTGAACTTGAAATGTTTGATAAACACCATTCTGTAAGAATTGTATTACTTCAACAGGTGGTGGCATACCATAACTATCAAAATAATATTTATCCTGACTATTATGAATACAAACCCAATGAGAACCATTCTGTGTGTCTAAATTCATAATAATATTCTTTGTATTCTTATTTATATGTATTAATTCATCTCTCATACAAATAACCACATTATCAATTTTTTGTGTTTTACAATACTTAGCTAGTTCTATATTTGACGTTGTATTCTTTCCAAATTGTTTAAACCATTTATCCATTTATTTATGAGAAAGATACAATCCATTACCCCGTTTAGTTAGTTTAACACCCGCTTGAGCGATAGAGGAAAGCATATCTACAACCAACAATCTAGCTTTATCAGGTAAACTTTCAAGTTTTTGAGCAAAATCCACAATTACACCACTTCCACTAATTTGTTTCTCCAACTCCTTGTTATGTCTTTCCAATTCTTTTTGAGCTTTTAGTTGTGCCTTCCTTTCGTTAGCAGTTTTTACCGCTGCTGAAATACCACCAGTCAATGCTCCCGCCGCACTTAAACCAGCAAATAAAGGAATTAGAAACGGGAGAAATCCTCCTCTTGACTCGTCTATTGAATATTTCTTTAACATAGGTTTTGTCATTTTAATTTTAAATGAACCAGTATCATTTAGTGTTTTTACTTGTGTGTGTGTGAGTAAAACATCAATTCTTACAGCTCCTTTTCTTTGAATTGTATTAACATTAATAATACAAGGCTTTTGATTTTGAATACAAGATGTTAATTTATTAAGATTGATTTGATTAACATATACCCCAACCATTTATTTATGAGAAAAAACCTATGTGATATTAATCATAACACCATTATCTGTATTAATCTGTAATTCTGTTTCCTCCAAAAGCAAACAATATGCATTAACCTCTTCACTCTCCCCTCTTTCAATGTATAGAGAAGTATCCACTCGATTAGACTTTATAGTTTCCTTTTGAGAACTCAGGTCAATTGCGTAGATTGTATAAAGTTTTTGAAACGCAACCATATCCAAAATAGGATCATTATTACCATTACTTTCACACACCTTTTGGTAGGACTTGTAGGCTTCCGCATAATCATTTTTTTCCCAATCAATTTCCAATCTATCTCGCGGATAAAATGTGCCATCAAGAGAAACCCGAAGTTGTTTCACCTTAGCATTATCACTCAGCGCATTATTCTCATCAGTGCCTTCATCTCCATCTGGTTTCTTAAAAATGAGCCATAGGTATCGTGGCTTTCCTTGAAGAACACCTAAATTCCAAGTGTAGGTAGTGTGTTCCAGTTTAACGTGTTGACATCTTCTTTTAAGGTATGATACATTTAGTGGTTCCTTTGAGTTAAGTCTTCTATTTAACATCTCTTCCGTTTTAAGATTAGGAGTATATTCACTAATATACCAACACAAATCATTAATAACAAATTTATTATTATCACCAAAAGCATTTTGAGCCCCAAAAAGCAATCTATTTACATTATCATTCCTTTGTAGTTGAAATCTAATTTTAAGCCCATACAAAACTTTATCATAATCACAAAATCCAAATATACCTTTAAGAGGTACTGCTACGGTAAAACTATTCTCTGCTTTTGTTTCATCATTATACATTGACTTCCTTTGACTATAACCGGGGTCAGCTTTTGTTCCCGTTGACATATCAGGAATAAAACCTTCAACAGCTCCCTTACCCATTCTATCACTAAACGAATATAGTGTAAATTTCATCATTTCAGATGTAGCAGAGACATAATCAACCGCTTCAACCTCTTGTGTTCCAATATACAGGCGGACACTGTCAAACATTTTCCAGAAGAAATCATTTACGAGTGTAGCATTAGTATTATTCGCAGCCTTAGTGAATTTAAATTTACACAGCAAGAAACTATCAGCTAGATTCAAGTAAGTTTGTTGATTATTTATTTCAAAACTTTTTGTTCCGTTTGAATTCCAGTCTGTTCCTGTTATAGCATTTATCTTAAAATAGTCTTCCTTTTTTGTGGAGTTTGAAATGATAATTGTATCATCCAAATCATAGATACTATCAATCGCTTCCATACTTGTATTTATATCGTATTAAAATCGTTGAAACCCTGACCCAAGTATTTTAATGATTTTTTGTCGTTCTTGTGAAGATAGTTGAGTTTTACCTTTTTTTATTTCTTTGATTGCTTGTAATGTATGAGACTCCTTTTGAGCATCTTTTATACTCTTTATAGCACCCGCAACGGAGCCCACGGCAGAAGCAGTTGAACCAATTAGGTCTTTATGTTTAAGGATGGTTGAACCAATACCCATTAGAGTATCAATTATCCCATCTCCTTTATTTCGAAATTGATGACCTACACCTCGTTGTCTCTTAGGTTTATAGTATCCTTTACCCACATACCTTGTATAGTATGGTGAAAGGTACATGCCCTCCCCTGTAATTATTTTATATTTTCCCAACTCATGTTTTCTCACAATAACCATTATTTATTTATTGAAAAACTTCACGTAGGTGAATTCTGATGGATATAATTTCATCATTAAAGGATATCATACGATTATCTTGGTCGGTTATCCTAAAATTTACTCTGTATATGGTTTTTCCTGACACAGGTAAATAGACAAGATTTTTTGGTTCCATATTAAATTTATAACCAATCGGGGTTGAGTATGCACTGAATGAAAATATTGTATTTGTTCTTATTCCATCGTTATAAGCACCATCAATCAAATCACAATGAATTAATACTGAATTTATACCGGAGGATATTTGGATAACATTATCACTGTAAAACGTCCCGTTATTTTCAATCTTTTTTGAAGAGAAACCCAATAGCTCTCTAAACGAATTTTCAATCGTGAAATCAACTTTATAATTATTTTTAAGTTTAATAGTTGATTTTGAAGTGTGTTTTTGAATATCTATTACAATATTTTTTGGTTCATCACCTTTTTCTTTCATAAGGCGAGAGACTTCTGAAGATATTTGAGAAATCTCGTAAGCTCCAGGTGAAACGGTTATAGTTTTATATCCACTTCCTGGATTATAACTAAACTTGTTGTTTTTCTCTGATATTAAAAAGGGTATTGTAAGTTTCCATTGACAACAAAGATGCCTCATATGAGGTAAGGGGGTCAAGTTGTAGTGGGTAAGGGAATGAAGCTGTGTAATCGCTCGTTGTGAAATTAAAACTAAGAATTGTGCTTCTCATCTTATTTAATATCTAATAAAATATCTTTGTATTGACATTTATTAATTATTTTCATGTTCATCAACTGATCTAAAATGGCTGAGGATTCATTAAAACAATTGTTGTTTCCAGCCTTCTTACTACCTAACAACAATAATAGCCTATTAACTAATTGTGATGGGTCATTTGGAAGAAAACTAACACCCGAACCAAGCTTACTTAAAGCATCAATAATATGTTTCTCCTTCTCATTCTTCTTACTTTTACCAGCAACAGAAACTCCATAATCAAGTGCATTTAGCAACTCAATATATACCCTATCTTCCTCTCTTTCCATATCAAGTGGTTCCTCAAAATATTTTGAACCGCTGAATCCGGGGTTTGTTAGAAGAAACATTAATCTTGGAGTTAATTTAACATTTGGTTGAGTAGAACTCAAGAACATCAATTCATCATTAAATATCAATACCTTTTCTTCCACAAGATGAAACACTGCTGGTTCTTCTGTTGGAATGAGACCTGCTCTGGTTTTTGAACCCGCCGAATATTCATTGTTTTGAAGAGCTTCCACAACATAATTAGGTGGTTGATTTACCTCCTCAAGTTTCCGAAATAATCCTTCATCATCATATTGTAATTTTCCAAGTTCTTGTTTTGTTATCTGACGAAAATCTTTGAGCATTTGAAGTTTTTTCGGAGTAAATTCTACCGTGGGAACTGTAGGGTGTTGAGTTTTTAAAAGCGGTTTAAAAAATTTCTCTTGTTTTCTTTCAAAGGCTTCTTCACCAGTTAGTTTCTGTCTCCGTTTCTTCTTTATCTCTTCCTGTTGCTTTACAACTTTTGAAACCAACTCTTGATGTTCCTTAAACTTTCTTGCTCTTTCTTCAGCATTCATTTAGTATTGAAAAATATCATTTAATGAATTGTAAAGGTCAATGGGAAAATTTTCCTTTTCTTCATCATTATAGTAAATGTGTTGAAATAAATCTTTTTCTTTAAATATTTCATCAAATTCTTTATTGGTATTAATACGAGTTGTTATTTCTTCTTCACTAATACTTGTATCTCTGCTTTTCATACGTTTGCGTTGAGTCTCCTCATCGATATCAAAACCGAATGATAAAATCTTAACTCCATCACCACACAATTGTTTAATAATTTGTCTCATTCCTTCAGGATTAGTTTCTAAAATCCCAAGACCATTAGATTTTACTTTATTTAACTCACTCTTACAATGTGAATATTTTGTAGAACCAATAGAGACCTCCCCAAATATTTGACCTTCGTTCCTCAATCGCATATGTTCCTCCATTGAAATGTAGTAATAATCTTTCCCTTCTACTTCTCCTGGTTGCTTTGCTCTGGTTGTAGTACTCACAAAACGAATCATAGGGTGTTTTTAAAAAAAACTTACAATCTTTTCATTTTTACTATTCAAGAGTTTAGATTTATGAAAGTTCTTTCCTGAAGCAGATTTACCCACAAGATTAATAATAATAGTTATCATTTATATATGTAATTATGTTTAAAATAAAAATACATCCTTTAATATCTCATCTTGTTTCACAACAATATATTTATATTTTTCAATCGTGTGTTTCATATAATTTTCAAATTCTTTTTTACTACATAACGTAGAGCAATTATCTCTCCAAAAATTATTTACATCTATTGAATTTAACTTAAATAAAATAAAAGTATTGGCATTGTTTCTTATTGAGCGTCGAGGGAGTTGAAAATATGATTGACTAAGATATATACAATTACAAGAAGAATGTCTCCCTCTTGTATAGTAGCTATCCATTACTGTTTGGTTTCTCTCATTAACACAATCATCAAAGATGACGAGGTTCTTTTTTGATTTATCTAAATCTTGAGGTGAAGGTATATCATCCGTATTATCACTGAGAATACAAGTTATGGGTTTTGGTTTAGGTTTCTGTGTATCACAAAATAGTTGTATTATATCCTCAATGTTATAATCATTTAGTTTGTTTTGAAGTTTAAATAAACCGATAATGTCTTCCTTTTTAAGACCCGCATTAAAACCTTGTGATAGTAGTTGATACTCGGGTTGAAAACTTGACTTCGTAAAAATTATTAAATTATCATAATCTAAAAAATTAGGACCAAGGAGCATCTTTAAAAGTAAACAGGTTTTTCCACATCCGCTTGAACCAACTATTAGACATCTCAATGAATTTGGAATGTTTTTATGGTTATTAAATTTTATCTTATTTTCCCAAACGGGTAAAAAATCATTCATTTATATATTTGGAAAACAAGTCATCTAACTTTTTTTGAGCTATTTTAGAAACTCTATATTTTATCCTGAGTTCGGGTTTAATTTCAAAATAATTCATTATTTTATTTATATAGTATCTTGTATTAACATTTCCATTAAAATTATTTTGAATAATAAATATCATTAAACCCTTATACATTTCCTCAATACAAATAGTCTCTTCCCTTGAAAGAAATGGTGTATTATCATCACAATACTTAACATTCATCTCTCTTATTAATCTTGTAAAGTAATTCATTTTTGGTTCTAATTTAAAAGAGTTATATATTTTTTTATATTTTTTATTATCATTAATTAAAATTAAATCACAGAAAATACATTGTTTATATGAACCCTCATTATTAAGCCCTATTCTATCACAAGCCGGACAATTCTCTAATTTATCATATGGAGAGTCTGGAAATTCTAAATATCCTTCAGAACTTATCATATTTATATGGTAAATTTTTACTTAAACTAAACGCAAGTTTATTCATTAATAAATACAATGTTTCAAAGCACAAAAGACAAATTTCAATCAATCTCTACTTCGGTGAAATATATAGAAAAATATGTCAAAGATGTTAAATTGAACAAAGATAAATATGGAAATTTTTGGGTAAAACCAGTTATGGAAAATAACATGAGCCCCTCTATTTCATTTAAAGGAAGAGCTCTAACTATACCTGGAAAGACATCCATTAAAGTAAATCTAACAAAAGTTTATCCTCTACTCCTGGCAATTTATTCAAAGCTTGAAAAAGTGATTGACCACGATACTTTGAAAAAGAATGATAAGACCATCAACAATACTCGTGGAGAAATTTGTATTTACTTTAATAATCCAAAGGGTGTAGATCTAAGTAAAATGAATGATGTTAATATTTCTGGTGAAATGTCATTTCGTTCTATGATAGTTAGAGATTATTTAAAGATAACTTTTGATATTAAAAATGTAGAGATTGAATCCGTTAATGAAAGAAAGTATATTGGTATAGATGGAAAGGTTTTTTCTGCTAATTAAATATGAGTCATTACAGCAGTGAAGATTTTACTATTTCATTGAACTCGGACGATAGTGATGATAGTATTTCATTGAACTCAGATGATAGTTATGATGCTAATAGTTTGTGCTCAAATGATAGTTATGAGAGTAGTTTTATTGATGATTCCGATTACTATATAGAGTTTAGTGATGAAGAAATATGAAGTTTCTCACTCTATAAATAACATGAAATCTGGTTATTGTTCCGCCTGTGATAAACAGTACAATCGATATGATATTCATATCAGGACCATTAAACATGCTATCAATACATCTGATAAGAGTAAAAATATGATAAGATGTGAACCTTGTAATAAGCTAATTAGAGTACTTGATAAAAGGAAACATAAACAAACAAAGCACCATTTAGATAATGTTCTTAACGGTTATAAAGAAGAAGAGATGAAACATTGTGATCTTTGTGATAAGGATATGAAGAAGACTAGTTATAGATATCACATCCTAACCAAGAATCATATGAATAAGTTGCCCCAAATTTAATTGAGTTTCCTGACTCTTGTTTTCAATTTTTTCATGTTTTATTTTAAGTAAAAGATAACTAGTAAATAGTGAAGTTTTTTACTATATAAATATGACGAATTCTACTTACTGTGAGAGTTGTGAGCAGAACTACAAACATATCAAAAAACATTATAGAACACAAAAACATTTAAAGAGTAAAGATAATAAGTATTGTAAGATTTGTAAGACATGGGTTCTGAGAAATGGGTATGATCAACACTTAGATACTCAAAAACATTTGAAGAATCTCAAACCAAAGGTTCTTCCAAAGGTCTATTGTGAGCGCTGTCAACACTACATCCTCAAGAAGGATTGGAAGCGTCATGAGAAGACAAAGAAACACCAAGTTCCATATTATGAGATTGAAAATTTAGATGGTGCTTTCAAAGGAAATATTAAAATTAGATTGTTCCGTTTCAAAGATCCAGTCCCCTGTTCTCTGGGAGCTGCTGTTGATCTTACAAAGGAAGGAATAGTTGATCAGATTGATAAGACTATATCTGAAATGGGAAGTTGTAAATATTATTTGGGGACTAAATTGGTTCTTCGTAAAAAGGAAGATCCACCATTTAACTTTTACCTACATACAACAACTTACATGGTACTTAATAAAAATGATTATAATAGAAATAAAGAACAGGTCTTTAATGAGCTTAAATATAGTGAATATAATATTGATGATCTTATTGTCGGAAGCGGTCTCACTGTTGAAAAGGTTCTGTTTGTTGATGTTCACATTTTTAAATCTGATCCACTACAAGCAAGATCATATATTCAACTTCCTAAAATCATCAAAGATAAAAATGCTATAGTAAATATTCAGAATACTGATAACAAGTGTTTCTTGTGGTCTGTACTGGCATATCTACATCCAGCAAAAGAACATGCTGAAAGAGTAAGCAATTATATGAAATATGAAAATGAATTGAATATGAAAAATTTGAAATTTCCGATGACTCTTAATAATATTCCAAAGTTTGAAAAGTTAAATAATATTTCTATAAATGTCTATGGGTTGACTGAAAAGAATAAAGTGCAGATTTTACAAATCTCAGATGATGAGAAAGAAAAACATGTTGATCTCTTGTATTTCCGATCTGGTGAAATTGAATATTATGCTTATATCAAGAACTTTTCAAGATTAATTAAATCACAAGTCTATTCTAGAAAATGTAAAGTTTATCCATGTCGTCGGTGTTTGAATACATTTCATTCACAGGAGAGATTGGATACTCATAAACAATATTGTTCAAATGAGAAAGCAACAGTCATTACACTTCCAAAGCCTGGTTCTAAAATTTCATTCAAAGATCAAAATAAAACAATTAAACATCCTTTTGTGATATATGCTGATTTTGAGAGTATCTTGGAAAAAATAGCAACAGCAGCTCCAGATCCAAAAGAATCATACACAAATAAGTATCAAAAACATACTCCTTGCGGATTTTGTTATTATATAAAATCATCCGTTGGTGATGAATATAACAAGGTAGAGGAGTATAGAGGCTCAAATGCCCCAGAGGAGTTTGTGAAACGACTAGAAAAAGACTGTGTTCGATTAACCACGATAATGAGAGAAACCAATAAACCAATGTCCTTAACAAGTAAAGAAAAAAGAGAATTTAGACAGCCAAAGGCTACCTGTCATATTTGTGGGGAGAAAATTGGTGAAAGCCTAAAGGTTAGAGATCATTGTCATCTCACTGGTAAATATAGAGGTCCGGCTCATCAAAGTTGTAATATTAATTATAAACTCCCCTCGTTCATTCCTGTCTTTCTTCATAACAACGCTCATTATGATACACACTTGTTTATTAAAGAGTTGTCAAAGACTCCTGGGAGTATCAGTGCTATTCCAAGTACAGATCAAAAATACATCTCCTTTACAAAAATCATTCCAACAAGACCAACTACAAGAATTCGATTCTTGGATACATATAAATTCATGGCTAGTCCTCTTGCTAACCTAGTTAAAAATTTGAAAAAATTTCCATGTTTGGAGAGTAATTATGAGGATACGGAACTCCTAACACAAAAGGGAATTTACCCGTACGACTATATGGATTCATTTAAAAGATTTGATGAAAAGAAACTTCCTTCAAAAGAAGATTTTTATAATATTCTAAATAATAGCAATGTTTCAGATGATGATTATGTACATGCTCAAAATGTTTGGAAAAAATACAATATCAATAATATGGGTGATTATCATGATCTCTATCTCAAGACTGATGTCCTTCTTCTAGCAGATGTATTCGAAGCATTTAGATCTGTGTGTCTTTCTGGATATGGCTTGGACCCTGCTCATTATTTCACAGCACCGGGTCTTGCTTGGAGTGCTATGTTAAAAATGACTAAACAAGATTTGGATTTGATAACCGATGTTGATATGCTCCTGATGATAGAGAGAGCAAAGAGAGGGGGAATTTCACAAGTCTGCTCATCGAGATATTCAAAAGCAAATAACAAATATCTTCCAGATTATGATCCAAAGAAAGATAGTTCCTATCTCATGTATTATGACGCCAACAACCTCTATGGGTAGGCAATGTCCCAAGCACAACCTTATGGAGGATTGAAATGGGAGAGTGATCATGAGGGTGTTCTAGAAAAGATTTTGAGTTCAACACAAAAAGAGTTGGATGAAAGGAAAGAAGGGTATTTCCTGGAGGTTGATCTAAAGTATCCAAAAGAACTCTTTGAGAAACATAAAGATCTTCCTTTCGGGTGTGAGAAAGAATTAACAAACCCAGAGTGGTTGAGTGAATATCAGAAATCATTTGATAAGGAATCAAGAACAGAAAAACTTTTAACAACATTCTTTGATAAGAAGAACTATGTACTACATCAGAGAAATCTTTTACAATTTGTGAAACATGGCCTAATTGTTGAGAAAGTTCATCGGGTCCTGAAATTCAAACAGAGTTATTGGTTGATTAAATATATTGATTTTAACACTCGAAAGAGAACGCTTGGAAAGACTGACTTTGAGAAAGATTTTTATAAGTTGATGAATAACGCGGTGTTTGGGAAGACTATGGAAAATGTTAGAAAGAGACAAAATATCAAGTTGACAACTTCCTGGGAACAAACTTCCAAACTAATCAACAGACCGAGCTTTGAGCGTGTTGAAATCTTTACAGAAAACTTTTGTGCTGTTCATATGATGAAAGAAGAAATTGAGATGGATAAACCGATTTATATTGGTACTACTGTTCTCGATCTATCAAAACTACTGATGTATGAATATTATTATGAGAATTTGAAAACAAAGTATGATGATAACGTCATGTTGATGTATATGGATACGGACAGCTTCATCCTGAGTATCAAGACAGATGACGTCTATGATGATATGAAAGCTGATTCTGTAATTTATGATACAAGCAACTATGCTCAAAAGAGTGAATTGTTCTCGAATCAAAATAAAAAGGTGATTGGAAAGTTCAAGGATGAGCTTGGTGGAAATATTCTGAGTGAGTTCATAGCATTGAGAGCAAAGGCCTATGCGTATAAATATAGAGTTGGGAATGTGGAGAAGTGTGATCAGAAACTCAAGGGGATTAAGAAAAATGTAATTAAAGAAAGTATAAATTTTGGTCATTATTATCAATGTTTGATGAGTGGGGGGGGGAACAATATCGAAAGGTAAAAGGGATTAGGAGTTATAAGCATGAATTATATTCAGAAGAGATAAATAAACTAGCACTAGGAGCATATGATGATAAACGATATATTTTAGAAAATGGATTTGATAGTCTCCCTTATGGTTATATAAGTATATAAGTGATAAGATATATAAGTGATAAGATATATAAGTGATAAGATATAAGTGATAAGATATATAAGTGATAAGATATATATATATATATATATATATATATATAAGTGATAAGTTAAAAAGGGGGGTTAGGGATTTTAAGGGCTACCGCCGCCTTTTTTATAAATAAATAAATGATAGAACCAAGTATTAACCAGACTAAAGGGTGGAGGTGAAATCAACCTTGGTATATAAATGGAAAACATAATGAGTGTGAGAAATACCAGATCCGAGAGGTTGAGAGGGTCAGAAGGTCCTCAAGACGGATAAACGTATTCATTTGTTAAGTGGGGTAATGGAGGGCGGGAAGAAAAATATATTAGAGTGGAGTGAGAACTTTGATGGTTATCAACCGGATAATAAATATTATAATTTTAAAATGGTATGTGGATCGGGAGGAGGACAGACCAGGTCCCTCCGTGAAACATATCATTTTATAAACGCACAGAGAAAGGTACTTGATGTAAAGTTTATCAATATCCTAGATGGGGATGAGTTCAATAAGAGAATGGCGTTGTTTAAAAAATTAGAAAATGAGCAAATATTCATAGGATCAATGAGGAATTTTGAATGTCGCGTGGTCCTTGGAGGGTAAGTAAGGACTCCCCCATTCACTTACATGTAAAAGGAGAAGGGGGTGTCGCGGTAATCGGGGGAAAAATGGGCAGTTTGGGGAAAAGTCCCATCTAAATACATGGGTGTCCTGGAAGCCCCATTATCTCCCTACTGGGGTGGTAGCGTTGTTGAGGTGGCGGTAGTCGCCACACGGGCGCCATCCGCCCCCCGGCTTTGGCACGATGTGCAGTGGTGAGGCCCACGCGCTATTGGAGCGCCGCACGATGCCGAGGTGCTCCAACGCGTCGAACTCGGCCTTTGCCACGGCGAGCTTGGCCGGGTCGAGGCAGCGGGCCCTGGCGTAGACCGGCGGGCCCGTAGTGGGTATGTGGTGCTCGATCCCATGCCGCACTGCGACGGCCGAAAACGTCGGCCGCATGAGGGCCGGGAATTCCGCGAGCAGGCGAGCGAACTCGTTCGCCGTCGGGAGGGCGCACGCCAGTTCGGTCGGCGTGGAGCTGCTCATCGTGCACGCCAGGGAGCTGAAGGTCTCGGCGTGGACAAGGTGACGTCGTTTGACGTCGACCAGCAGCCCGTGCGCACAGAGGAAGTCGGCGCCCAGCAAAGCCATGGGGACGCAGGCGGTCACAAAGGTCCACTGAAAGCGCTGGCTGCCGAAGCAGAGGGTGACGTCGCGCGGGCCGAAAGTGTGTATGGCCGAGCCATTAGCAGCGACCAAAGAGGGGCCGCAAACGGCGTCCCGCCTGTCCTGCTCGGAGGCGGGTATGACGCTCAGTTGGGCGCCGGTGTCACAAAGGAAACGCCGCCCGGACGCTTTGTCCCGAATAAAAAGCAAGTTGCCCGAGTGGCCAGCGCTCGTGGCTGGGAATGAACGCCGGCCCAGCCATTTCCCGACTTGCCGAAAGTGCACGGGGGTCGGCACGTCCGAGCCTTGTGTCCGAACCTGGCGTGGTAATAACACCACGCCTGGTCAGGTGGAGGCCCCGGCCGTCGTGTCGGAAGCGGTCGGCGCGGCGTGGCGGCCGCCAGTTGCACCGGCAGTTCGGCCTCCAACCGCGCAAGGCACTCGGGCATCGGGGGCGTCGCCTCGGACGGTGGCAGGCTCCAGGTAGCCGCGCCGATGTGTTGGCCCGCCGAGGAGATCTTATCGGCTTCCCTGGCGAGGGCGCGGGGATCGGTGATCGACGTGCCAGCCAGGGCGAGGCGTACCGGGTGAGGCAGCTGGCGAAGGAACAGCTCGCGGAACAGAAAATCCGGAGAATGCTCACCGAGCAACGAGAGCATATAGTCCATGCGCTCGGACGGGCGTGTGTCGCCGAGCTCGGGCAGGTCGAGCAGGCGCCGTGTGCGTGCCGCCGGTGAGAGGGCGAAAGCGTCGAGGAGGAGCATCTTCAGCGCGTCATACTTGTCAGCAGCCGGCGGGTGCTCGAGGAGGCTCAGGGCGCGGGCCGCGGTGGCGGAACCGAGCGCTGCCACGACGTGGTGGAAGCGGGTGTCGTCCGCGGTGGTGCCTCGCAGGGCGAACTGGGAGTCCGCCTGGGCGAACCAAACAGCCGCGTGAGCCTCCCAGAAGGTAGGCAGTTTAAGAGTCACTGCCGTGTCCATGTCGGTAGGTCACCAGTGAAGGAGCAGAGCACCAACGCGAGTCGAAAGAATTGACGCGACCAAAGACGGAATTCGTCCGAGTTGCTTTAATGAAACAAAACAGCTCAGGTATTCTGACAAGCCCGTTTATCGGGCAGCAATATATATACACATTTATGCCGGGGCATTTGCCCGGGAAAACCGAGACCGGGCATGCCTGGGTGTCAAGGGCGAGTCCTGGAAGGCGAGTCTGGACATGCCCGGGCGTCCTGAACGTGGCCTGGCAAGTCGAGGCTGGGCGTGCCCGAGCGCTCTGGGCGAGCCCTGGAAAGGCGAGAGCGGGCATGCCCGGACGCCCTGGGCGAGCCCTGGAAAGGCGAGTCTGGACATGCCCGGGCGTCCTGGATGCGGCCTGGCAAGTCGAGGCTGGGCGTGCCCGGGCGCTCTGGGCGAGCCCTGGAAAGGCGAGAGCGGGCATGCCCGGGAAAGACGACACCGGGCGTGCCCGGGAGGTTCGGGCGTGCCCGGGAACAGCGAGTCCGGGCATGCCCAGGAGAGGCGCGTCTGGGCCCGTCCGGACGAGCCCGGCATGGTGATTGTGCCCTGGCCGCGTCCTGGCATGTGCAAGGCGATTGTGTACATTCAGCGGGAACCGCTACAGTACTCAATTTTCGGACCTCGGAAGGATGACAGGCTGAGTCAACCCCCCCTGGCATTAATTCAGCGATCGACCGGGATTTGAACCCAGGATCCTAGGAACCCAAGCTGGCACCCTAACCGCTAAGCCAACACCAGGCTTTGAAATAATCCACATAGAAGGACATTTCAAAATGTTAGTGAATGAACGAACGCACGCACGCACGCACGCACGCACGCACACACACACACACACACACACACACACACACACACACACACACACACACACACACACACACACACACACACACACACACACACACACACACACA
Organism: Myxine glutinosa; assembly: GCF_964187855.1. Lineage (NCBI taxonomy): Eukaryota > Metazoa > Chordata > Myxini > Myxiniformes > Myxinidae > Myxine > Myxine glutinosa. The sequence continues at coordinate 11,150,005 of NC_136268.1, forward strand.
CACACACACACACACACACTTTTATGGAGAGGGACTTTGTGGCCACTCTGTATGTATATATATACATTGTTGCGGTAACAAGTAACAAACAAACAATTAACAAACGGACCCAAATGCAATACCCTCTCCTCTGGCGTGGGTAATGAAAGAGATGAACGGACAAAATAGTGAAATACAAGAATTGTTTAAACATCATCAGGGAATCTTTCATGTTATGAGAGCACAGAACACTGTCTTGAGGAACTCCAGCCTTGACAGGAAGGGGAGATGAGAGAAATCCATTCAGGGCCACAAGTCCAGGGCCTCTTCCCCCCCCCCTTTCCCCCTCTTCCTCCCCTCCTCCTCCGCCTCCTCTCTCCCTCCCCTCTCCTCCTACTCCTCCTCTTCCTCCTCTCTCTCTGTCTCCCCCCTCCTCCTCCTCCTCTTTTGCTCTCTTCCTCTCTCTTCGCCCCTCCTCCTTTCTCCCTCACCCTCCTCCTCTCTGCCCTCATCATCCTCTCTCCCCCCCTCCTCCTCTCTCCCTCCGCCCTCATCATCCTCTCTCTTTCTCCCCCACCTCCTCTCTCCCTCATCCTCTTCCTCTGTCTCGCCGCCCTCATCATCCTCTCTCCCCCCGCATAAACCTCTCTCCCACCCTCATCATCCTCTCTCGCACCCTCCTCCTACCGCCTCCCTCACACCCTCCTCCTACCTCCTCTCTCCTCCTCCTACCCTCTCCTCTTCCTCCCCCTGCTCTCTCTCCTCCTCCTCCTCCTCTCTCCCTCCACCCTCATCATCCTCTCTCCCCCCCCCCCCCTCATCATCCTCTCCCCCTCCTCATCATCCTCTCTCGCACCCTCCTCCTACCTCCTCTCTCTCCTCCTCCTACCCCCTCCCTCTACTCTTCCTCCCCCTCCTCTCTTTCCCCCTCCTCCTCTCTCCCTCTGCCCTCATTAGCCTCTCTTTCCTCCCCTCCCCCTCCTCCTCCTCCTCTCTTCCCCTCTATCTCTCCTTCTCCTCTCTCCCTCCTCTCTTCCCACCCTCCTCTCTCTCCCCCCTCCTCCTCCTCCTCTCTTCCCATCTATCTCTTCTCCTCCACTCTCTCTTCCCCTCCACCTCTCTCTCTCCCTCTCCCCCTCTCTCTCTCCCCTCCTCCACTCTCTCTCCCCCTCTCTCCTCTGTTAATATTCCCGTCAGTGAAGCGACTCTATCAAGGCAACCCCGGGTACCTTTGCTAGTACACAATCCAGGGGCCTAATGTGATGATCACGGCCCGGCCAAGCAGTTTATCACGTGACGAGAAACACCTCAAAATCACAGGTGATGGAATGAATGTAGAATTTTATTTCAATCATTTGACTTTCTCAGCACCGTTTCTCTGGCAGATTATGCATCTTTATATCGAGTTTGCTCTGTGATATTGATTATCCAGATGTCATTTCAACAATTACTCCACTTCCCAAACTCCAACATTCACTTGTCCTCAACAGTAGTTTAATAAGGTATACCTCGTCTACTTTCCAATCTTCCTTCAAATTCAGTTTATTCTTCTCGACAAATTAAAGAAAACAAAAAGCCTCTCTTGGTTTCCTTTATATTCATGGAATTCTGAAGTTCTCTTACCTGCAACATTCATTCTGAATTATGTTTCAAAGTGATGAAAAAAAAAAGTATTAAATATCAAGAAAAACAAAACCCAAAAACAATTTTGACAACTGTAATGTAAGGACGTCAGGTTTCCCCATTAACAATAAAAAGGTGATCGAGAGAATGAGTAAGCATTGTTATTAAATAGAAATGATATTTCGATCAAATCCCATTCGAGTCTGTAAATCAAGTTTGATCCCATAAATGTTCAGGTTTGATCCCATAAATGTTCAGGTTTGATCCCATAAATGTTCAGGTTTGATCCCATAAATGTTCAAGTTTGATCCCATAAATGTTCAGGTTTGATCCCATAAATGTTCAGGTTTGATCCCATAAATGTTCAGGTTTGATCCCATAAATGTTCAGGTTTGATCCCATAAATGTTCAGGTTTGATCCCATAAATGTTCAGGTTTGATCCCATAAATGTTCAGGTTTGATCCCATAAATGTTCAGGTTTGATCCCATAAATGTTCAGGTTTGATCCCATAAATGTTCAGGTTTGATCCCATAAATGTTCAGGTTTGATCCCATAAATGTTCAGGTTTGATCCCATAAATGTTCAGGTTTGATCCCATAACTGTTCAGGTTTGATCCCATAAATGTTCAGGTTTGATCCCGTAAATGTTCAGGTTTGATCCCATAAATGTTCAGGTTTGATCCCATAAATGTTCAGGCTTGATCCCATAATGTTCAGCTTTGATCCCATAAATGTTCAGGTTTGATCCCATAAATGTTCAGGTTTGATCCCATAAATGTTCAAGTTTGATGCCATAAATGTTCAGGTTTGATCCCATAAATGTTCAAGTTTGATGCCATAAATGTTCAAGTTTGATCCCATAAATGTTCAAGTTTGATCCCATAAATGTTCAAGTTTGATCCCATAAATGTTCAGGTTTGATCCCATAAATGTTCAAGTTTGATCCCATAAATGTTCAGGTTTGATCCCATAAATGTTCAGGTTTGATCCCATAAATGTTCAAGTTTGATCCCATAAATGTTCAGGTTTGATCCCATAAATGTTCAGGTTTGATCCCATAAATGTTCAGGTTTGATCCCATAAATGTTCAGGTTTGATCCCATAAATGTTCAGGTTTGATCCCATAAATGTTCAAGTTTGATGCCATAAATGTTCAGGTTTGATCCCATAAATGTTCAGGCTTGATCCCATAAATGTTCAGGTTTGATCCCATAAATGTTCAAGTTTGATGCCATAAATGTTCAAGTTTGATGCCATAAATGTTCAAGTTTGATGCCATAAATGTTCAGGTTTGATCCCATAAATGTTCAAGTTTGATGCCATAAATGTTCAAGTTTGATGCCATAAATGTTCAAGTTTGATCCCATAAATGTTCAGGCTTGATCCCATAAATGTTCAGGTTTGATCCCATAAATGTTCAAGTTTAATGCCATAAATGTTCAAGTTTGATGCCATAAATGTTCACGTTTGATGACATAAATGTTCAGGTTTGATCCCATAAATGTTCAGGCTTGATCCCATAAATGTTCAGGTTTCATCCCATAAATGTTCAAATTTAATCCCATAAATGTTCAGGTTTGATCCCATAAATGTTCAGGTTTGATCCCATAAATGTTCAAATTTAATCCCATAAATGTTCAGGTTTGATCCCATAAATGTTCAGGTTTGATCCCATAAATGTTCAAATTTAATCCCATAAATGTTCAGGTTTGATCCCATAAATGTTCAGGTTTGATCCCATAAATGTTCAGGTTTGATCCCATAAATGTTCAGGTTTGATCCCATAAATGTTCAGGTTTGATCCCATAAATGTTCAGGTTTGATCCCATAAATGTTCAAGTTTAATGCCATAAATGTTCAAGTTTGATGCCATAAATGTTCACGTTTGATGCCATAAATGTTCAGGTTTGATCCCATAAATGTTCAGGCTTGATCCCATAAATGTTCAGGTTTCATCCCATAAATGTTCAAATTTAATCCCATAAATGTTCAGGTTTGATCCCATAAATGTTCAGGTTTGATCCCATAAATGTTCAGGTTTGATCCCATAAATGTTCAGGCTTGATCCCATAATGTTCAGCTTTGATCCCATAAATGTTCAGGTTTGATCCCATAAATGTTCAGGTTTGATCCCATAAATGTTCAAGTTTGATGCCATAAATGTTCAGGTTTGATCCCATAAATGTTCAAGTTTGATGCCATAAATGTTCAAGTTTGATCCCATAAATGTTCAAGTTTGATCCCATAAATGTTCAAGTTTGATCCCATAAATGTTCAGGTTTGATCCCATAAATGTTCAAGTTTGATCCCATAAATGTTCAGGTTTGATCCCATAAATGTTCAGGTTTGATCCCATAAATGTTCAAGTTTGATCCCATAAATGTTCAGGTTTGATCCCATAAATGTTCAGGTTTGATCCCATAAATGTTCAGGTTTGATCCCATAAATGTTCAGGTTTGATCCCATAAATGTTCAGGTTTGATCCCATAAATGTTCAAGTTTGATGCCATAAATGTTCAGGTTTGATCCCATAAATGTTCAGGCTTGATCCCATAAATGTTCAGGTTTGATCCCATAAATGTTCAAGTTTGATGCCATAAATGTTCAAGTTTGATGCCATAAATGTTCAAGTTTGATGCCATAAATGTTCAGGTTTGATCCCATAAATGTTCAAGTTTGATGCCATAAATGTTCAAGTTTGATGCCATAAATGTTCAAGTTTGATCCCATAAATGTTCAGGCTTGATCCCATAAATGTTCAGGTTTGATCCCATAAATGTTCAAGTTTAATGCCATAAATGTTCAAGTTTGATGCCATAAATGTTCACGTTTGATGACATAAATGTTCAGGTTTGATCCCATAAATGTTCAGGCTTGATCCCATAAATGTTCAGGTTTCATCCCATAAATGTTCAAATTTAATCCCATAAATGTTCAGGTTTGATCCCATAAATGTTCAGGTTTGATCCCATAAATGTTCAAATTTAATCCCATAAATGTTCAGGTTTGATCCCATAAATGTTCAGGTTTGATCCCATAAATGTTCAAATTTAATCCCATAAATGTTCAGGTTTGATCCCATAAATGTTCAGGTTTGATCCCATAAATGTTCAGGTTTGATCCCATAAATGTTCAGGTTTGATCCCATAAATGTTCAGGTTTGATCCCATAAATGTTCAGGTTTGATCCCATAAATGTTCAAGTTTAATGCCATAAATGTTCAAGTTTGATGCCATAAATGTTCACGTTTGATGCCATAAATGTTCAGGTTTGATCCCATAAATGTTCAGGCTTGATCCCATAAATGTTCAGGTTTCATCCCATAAATGTTCAAATTTAATCCCATAAATGTTCAGGTTTGATCCCATAAATGTTCAGGTTTGATCCCATAAATGTTCAAATTTAATCCCATAAATGTTCAGGTTTGATCCCATAAATGTTCAGGTTTGATCCCATAAATGTTCAAATTTAATCCCATAAATGTTCAGGTTTGATCCCATAAATGTTCAGGTTTGATCCCATAAATGTTCAGGTTTGATCCCATAAATGTTCAGGTTTGATCCCATAAATGTTCAGGTTTGATCCCATAAATGTTCAGGTTTGATCCCATAAATGTTCAGGTTTGATCCCATAAATGTTCAGGTTTGATCCCATAAATGTTCAGGTTTGATCCCATAAATGTTCAGGTTTGATCCCATAAATGTTCAGGTTTGATCCCATAAATGTTCAGGTTTGATCCCATAAATGTTCAGGTTTGATCCCATAAATGTTCAAGTTTGATGCCATAAATGTTCAGGTTTGATCCCATAAATGTTCAGGCTTGATCCCATAAATGTTCAGGTTTGATCCCATAAATGTTCAAGTTTGATGCCATAAATGTTCAAGTTTGATGCCATAAATGTTCAAGTTTGATGCCATAAATGTTCAAGTTTGATGCCATAAATGTTCAGGTTTGATCCCATAAATGTTCAAGTTTGATGCCATAAATGTTCAAGTTTGATGCCATAAATGTTCAGGTTTGATCCCATAAATGTTCAGGCTTGATCCCATAAATGTTCAGGTTTCATCCCATAAATGTTCAAATTTAATCCCATAAATGTTCAGGTTTGATCCCATAAATGTTCAGGTTTGATCCCATAAATGTCCAAATTTAATCCCATAAATGTTCAGGTCTGATCCCATAAATGTTCAGGTTTGATCCCATAAATGTTCAAATTTAATCCCATAAATGTTCAGGTTTGATCCCATAAATGTTCAGGTTTGATCCCATAAATGTTCAGGTTTGATCCCATAAATGTTCAGGTTTGATCCCATAAATGTTCAGGTTTGATCCCATAAATGTTCAGGTTTGATCCCATAAATGTTCAGGTTTGATCCCATAAATGTTCAGGTTTGATGCCATAAATGTTCAAGTTTGATCCCATAAATGTTCAGGTTTGATCCCATAAATGTTCAAGTTTGATGCCATAAATGTTCAGGTTTGATCCCATAAATGTTCAGGCTTGATCCCATAAATGTTCAGGTTTCATCCCATAAATGTTCAAATTTAATCCCATAAATGTTCAGGTTTGATCCCATAAATGTTCAAGTTTGATGCCATAAATGTTCAGGTTTGATCCCATAAATGTTCAGGTTTGATCCCATAAATGTTCAGGTTTGATCCCATAAATGTTCAGGTTTGATCCCATAAATGTTCAGGTTTGATCCCATAAATGTTCAGGTTTGATCCCATAAATGTTCAGGTTTGATCTCATAAATGTTCAGGTTTGATCCCATAAATGTTCAGGTTTCATCCCATAAATGTTCAAATTTAATCCCATAAATGTTCAGGTTTGATCCCATAAATGTTCAAGTTTGTTTTCTTTAACATACAGCAATGTTAAACAAATATCAATCCAATGACGAGTTTCATTGTTTATCAATTACATTTTTTGTTGACACATTTCCACATTAAACTCACAATTTTGGATTATGTCAAATTAATAATCATTATTTTTGCGCTTCTTCTCCAAATTGTGAACAATCGGACCTAGCGTGCCAGCACCGTGGTGCCACGACCCCCGACCCTGCCTCCCCCGTATCCGGACTCTCTTGGCGTAGGCATGCCATCAAACATGGACCCTCCTGACATTACAGTTTGATTCGTACTCATTTCTCCAGGTGTGTAGGTCGAGTTGTCCGGTCCTGGTGGCCGGCGGCCATACATGGGACCAACGTCCGGCCCAGGTAGAGAAGCCTGTGGCATTTCAGGTGCCGGTGGTGACAGTGTTGACCCCATTGGTCCGAACAAGTCTTCAGCTAAAGGACCTTTGAATCTGGGAGTGAGAGAAAAGGAAATTGTCGTTTATACAATTCATTATTTTATATAATTACTGGGGCTGAATTCAGCTCACATTTCATACTTGGATTCCATGATGAAAAAGATGGCAAAATGGAGTTTTTATTTAAAAAAAAACAACAAACAAGGAAATGGGATTTGTACCGATGCTTGTGTGGCAGCAGGGCTGAAACCAACATAACATCCTGAATGTGAAAACAACTAGAGAGTTCATAGAACATCTTACCCTGTGCTGTCTTGAGAAAAAAAGGATGTGGGCGGGGTCATCGAGCGGCAACTTTGATTGGTCGAGATGACGTAAAAATGCCATATTAGGGTTAGGGTTTTAAAAAAGTGTCTAAAAGGGGATTTGTGTTCTTCGCTGTTCAAGTTCACTTGAAATGAAATGCAGATTTTACAGGTTGTAAATTAAAATAAATAAATAAAATAATTTCGTAAGTTTACCGCCGTTGATGATCCAACATATTACATTAATTATTTGTACCTGTTGTTTGTGTCATCTATGACATCCTTAAAACGGTCATTTCCTGTTTGGAATCATTTCCAATTTTGTTTGATTGCCAGACAAGCAGACAGAGTAAAAACATGATCTCGCTCCTTTCTGCGCATGTGCGGGTGAGACAAATTCAGAGTGAAACTACCAGAACCGATTCGTTTTCTGATTCACGTTCAAAATATAAACATTCAAGTGAAATCAAGTTGTTCCTCAATCAAACCGACATTTGTAGACAAACAGAGAGACAGACACAACCAATTGCTTAACGTCGCATTGTGCATGTGGTACAATTACTACAAGGTTTCAGAGAGGGTAAAGAACCAAGTAGGTGGTGTTTTTTGTTTTGTTTTGTTTTTTGGATACAACATCGAGGCTCGTGCAAGAGCTAACGTTGATCACAAAAAGACAAACTGACACATAAAAACATATAACATATGATAACAAGAAAAACTGACACATAAAACGTATGATAAAGGGAGCGGGAGAACAAGATGGAGAGCAGGGACATCAGGAGATCTGTGGGAGGGAGAGGGGCAATGTCACGTGTTGAGCAATATCACAAGCACTCACAATGATTCCTCTCCCTCCAGGAGCTTCTTGTAGGTAAAGATCTCCGTATCAAGCGCAGTTTTCACATCCAGAAGCTCCTGATAGGACACAAGCTGGCGCTGGAGATCTGCCGTGCAGGCCTCGATGTCGTTTTCAAATCTGCAACTCTCACTTTGCAGGTGCATCAGCTCTCCGGATTCTCGCGCTTGCAAATCTGACACTGTCCCGACATGCGTCTGATGCTGCAATTAGACAAGAAGAGAGCCATGTGAGCGAGTTAGCTTCAAACATTGCAAATAGTGCTTATATTTCTGAACTCACTCATTCTGGGTTTAATCTCAGGCACCACTAGGAATTAACACGTCATCGTGGCCATAGATCTCAACGTTTGTTACATTAAATGCAAAGCATTATGCAAAATATAATCGGCTAAATATGCGAAGCAACAGAACTACAGAGTTCCTTGGCTGAGATGGGAGAACCTTACGAAAGGACAACACTTTCTGCAGCACTTCACAAATTTAGGCTTCATGGGAGAGAGTGGCCAGATGGAAGCTGCTCCTGAGAAAGAGGCACCTGTCAACACACCTGGAGTTTGCAAAAGTGCACGTAAAAGACTCAGAGAGTATGAGGCAAAATATTCTGTTGTCTGATGAGAAGAAAATTGAACTCTTTGGCCTGAATGAATACAAAGCGCTACGTCTGGTGGAAACCGAGCACGGCTCATCACCCATCATACACCATCCCTACCATGAAGCATGGTGGTGACAGCATCATGCTATGGGGATGATTTTCAGTGGCAGGGACTGGGAGACTTGTAAGAATTGAGGGAACAATTAATGGAGCCAAATGCAGGTAAATCCTTGAGGAGAACCTGCTTCAGAATGCAAAAGATCTTAGACTGGTCAAGATTTACGCTCCAACAGGACAATGACCCCAAGCATACAGCCAAAGAAACACTGGAACAGCTTCAGAAGAAGAACATGAAAGTCCTTGAGTGATCCAGCCAAAGCCCAGACTTCAATCACATTGAGAATCTGTGGAAAGACTTCAAGATTGCTGTTCACCGACGCTCCCCATCTAACGTTATAGAGCTTGAGCAAATCTGCAAGGAAGAATGGGAGAAACTCACCAAATCCAGGTGTGCAAAGCTGATACAGACATACTGAAGAAGACTCAAAGCTGTAATCACTAACAAAGACGCTTCTGCAAGGTATCGACTCAGGGGGCTGAATACTTATGTAAATTAGATATTTCTGTGTTTCATTTTTAATTATTTTGTTATGATTTCTAAAAACATGTTTTCACTTTGTCATTATGGGATATTTCTTGTAGATCGGTGACAAAAATTTTAAATGAAATCCCTTTTAAATTAAGGCTGTAACATAAAAAATGTGAAAAAGTCAACAGGTGTGAATATTTTCTGAAGGTACTGTATCTTCCTGCTCTTTTGTTCTCCCAGTTATCGGTGTATGTCTGTTGATATTTCATCTTGTATTTTTCTTTATCCTTTTTTGCAATCATTGTGTTTCATGTATTCATTGCTGTTTCTGTTTCATGCGTGACATCTTCCATTTGCACCTGTCTTTGGAAAGTTTTTGCTATGTGGTTATGGATACCTTATCTGGCTTGGTGTCTTTGTGTTTACATTGCTGCAGCTGTTCTGATATGAGTTTTTCGTATCCTGATGGAAGGTGGCTCGTGCTATCTGTTTCTACCTTCCAAAATCGACATTTCACGTTTCCGTTTCATGTGTGTTTGCATGGGTAAACCGTGTGAGGGAATTAGTTGAAATGTATTGGCTGTACTTGGGGTGTGTCTCGGAAGGTTTTAGGCATTAAACATTTCTTTGTAGTCACTGGGATTCAGGGAGACGATGCAAATTCTCGATGTAAACTGTACTGTATAGCGCCACCTAGTGGTGGTGGGACAGGTATTGCAAGTCAGTTGTTAAGATGATTTGCAACTTTGCCCTCAACACGTGGCAGAGTACAAGTGCTTTACTGACTCCTGCCAGAGGGAGGGGGTATTACTCTCCCATAGGGAGTGGGGGTTCCAATATATTGAATCAACAAAAAAGTGTTGGAAAAGTACACCGACACCTGAAATGAACCCTCCCAACCTGCATGGGAATATTATGCCCCACAGCATTATTTATGCACCTCTCTCTACTGTGTCTATATACTGTGTTCAGATTTGGTTGGACAACAACTTTGAAAGCCTGCAGTGACGAGCCCAATACCCAAACGTAATCCCAATTGAGGTATTCTGGGACATCTTGGAATGCTGCCTGAAGAGCAGACCTCTGTTGGAGGAATAGTGTGACGTTAGATCATCGGTACAAAATGTCAGTGACCTACTAAAATAAATAAAATATAAATAAAAAAGTATTCATATGCAGCCTGTGGCATCATTGATGGGAGAGCGCCTGTGCCGCTGATGCAGTGCCCGCTATTCCCAGTAAGCTGGTGCTCATTTTTCCGACCTTGGAAGGATGGACCAGCTAAGTCAACCCAGGTTGTGTTATTTAACAGCACAATAGGGGCTCAAACTCATGATCCGAAGATCTTCACGAAGCAGCCACCTTAACAGTTAAGCCAATGCCAGGCTTAGAAATCAAATAAACACTAATTAATTAATAAGGTCAAATTTATACTTATTGCACGAATACTTTTGAATATATTAGACATGTACAGACAGTGACAAAGTGCAGGTAATTGCTGAAGGACAAGTAAAACCTCTCATTTAATTCATAAGCCACCTGGTTCCCAAAGATGTACCTAAAAGCAACCTCATACCCAAAGATATACCTAAAAGCAGCCTGTTACCCAAAGATGTACCAAAAAGCAACTGCTTATGCAAAGATGTACCTAAAAGCAACCTGTTACCCAAAGATGTACCTAAAAGCAACCTCATACCCAAAGATATACCTAAAAGCAGCCTGTTACCCAAAGATGTACCAAAAAGCAACTGCTTATGCAAAGATGTACCTAAAAGCAACCTGTTACCCAAAGATGTACCTAAAACAACCTGTTACCCAAAGATGTACCTAAAAGCAACCTGATACCCAAAGATATACCTAAAAGCAGCCTGTTACCCAAAGATGTACCTAAAAGCAACCTGATACCCAAAGATATACCTAAAAGCAGCCTGTTACCCAAAGATGTACCAAAAAGCAACTGCTTATGCAAAGATGTACCTAAAAGCAACCTGTTACCCAAAGATGTACCTAAAAGCAACCTCATACCCAAAGATATACCTAAAAGCAGCCTGTTACCCAAAGATGTACCAAAAAGCAACTGCTTATGCAAAGATGTACCTAAAAGCAACCTGTTACCCAAAGATGTACCTAAAACAACCTGTTACCCAAAGATGTACCTAAAAGCAACCTGATACCCAAAGATATACCTAAAAGCAACCTGATACCCAAAGATGTACCTAAAAGCAACCTGATACCCAAAGATGTACCTAAAAGCAACCTGTTACCCAAAGATGTACCTAAAAGCAGCCTGTTACCCAAAGATGTACCTAAAAGCAACCTGTTACCCAAAGATGTACCTAAAACAACCTGTTACCCAAAGATGTACCTAAAAGCAACCTGTTACCCAAAGATGTACCTAAAAGCAACCTGATACCCAAAGATGTACCTAAAAGCAACCTGTTACCCAAAGATGTACCTAAAAGCAACCTGTGTAGGAAACATGGTTTATCAGCCATAGATGAGCTGGTAGCAACCTTCACAAGGACTCCTTGTTCCCTGCTTTACCATACAAAGTGGATTTACACTCATCCTATTTGAGACTGACCGTAGCAACAAGCTTTTGATACTCCATATTCATTTCTTGGACATCCTTGATCAGGGACTGGTTCTCAGACGTGATAAGTGAAAGCTGATCAGCCGCCCTGTTGGAAGCTCCTTGAAGTTCCTCAATCTGCAAAGCACGAAATAGTCCAGGCCTTATAACTGGGAGATAGTAACTATAAAGCATTCAGGAGATCAAGGACAAGAAAGACAAAGACAAAATAAGGCTAGCATCGACCGAAATGGCGCCGTACCTGACTACGGCAGTATGTTTCTGCTTCCTCAACATTCCGCGAGACCGCAGCGTCGTAGTCAGCGCGCATGGTCACCAAGGATTCAGCCAGACTGACCGAGCGACCAGAGTCCACCGAGATGACCGATGCCTGCGTGCTGGCGAAGCGACCGTACTGTTCCCGCAACTTCTCCAGCTCCTGCGAGACAACTTCAGATTAACAGTCTGTCCGTCCAGTTTCAGAAATAATGAACAAAGGACAATTCAAAATGTTAGTGACTACACACGTACACACACACGTACACACACACGTACACACACACGTACACACACGCATACACACACACGTACACACACACATACACACACACGTACACACACACGTACACACACACGTACACACACACGTACACACACACACGTACACACACACACGTACACACACACACACACACACACGCAGTCACACACAAAGTTTGGACTTTTTCAACATATTTCAACATACAACTATTTGATCTTCATTTCAACAATACTGATAGATAAAGGTGATATAATATAACAAATATCATGAAACATTTACATTTTGTAGTCCATTGTATAATTTAAATAAACATAAATGCAAATTTCACATGTGGAAAAAGTAAGTACACCCCCTACATTTATCACTACTTCAAATACCTAAAATTAGAATCCGGTGCACCAGCTCAGGTGCAAATGATTAGAACATCGTTAGAGAGGATCTTGGAGGAACCTGTCTTATTTGAACCTCAGACATTTAGTTTGGTTTGCTCTTTGTTGTTGAAGTGTGCGGCGTCACCATGCCGAAATCAAAAGAGCTCTCTGAGGCCTTCAGAAAGAAGGTTGTAGATGCCTACGAGTCTGGGAAGGGATTTTAAAAGATCTCCAAACAATTTGAAATCGATCATTCGACTGTCCGGAAGATCATGTACAAGTGGAGAAGATTCCAAACAACTGCCAACTTGTTCAGGCCAGGCCGCCCCAGCAAGTTCAGCCCGAGAGCAGACCGCAAGATGCTGAAAGAAGTCTCGAAGAACCCCAGAATGTCATCACGGGACCTACAGGTCGCTCTTGCCACTGTTGATGTCAAAGTGCACGAGTCTACCATTAGAAAGAGGCTGCACAAATTTGATCTTCATGGGAGGTGTGCCAGGGGGAAACCTTTGCTGTGCAGAAAGAACATCAGGGCAAGACTAAAGTTTGCCAATGAACACCGAGGCAAAGACCAGCACTTCTGGAGCAATGTGCTCTGGACAGATGAGTCAAAGGTAGAGCTATTTGGCCATAGTACCAGAAGACATGTTTGGCGAAAACCAAAGACAGCATTTGACCACAAGAACCTGATACCAACTGTAAAACATGGTGGTGGAAATATTATGGTTTGGGGCAGCTTTGCTGCATCAGGGCCTGGGCAGCTCACCATCATAGAATCCACTATGAATTCTTCATTGTACCAGAGGGTGCTTGAGGATAATGTGAGGCCATCTGTCGGAAAGTTGAAGCTCAACCGAAGGTGGACCTTGCAACATGACAATGACCCTAAACATACCAGTAAATCCACCAAGGAATGGCTGAAAAGAAAGAAATGGAGGGTTCTGGAATGGCCAAGTCAATGCCCGGATCTAAATCCCATCGAGATGTTGTGGGGGGATTTGAAACGAGCTGTGCAACAATTTTTTGGTGAATAAATTATTGCAAAGTCAATTTTTCATTGTTTTTTGTTCAATTAGATCACCTTTATCTATAGATACTGTTTGAATGAAGATCAAATATTGATATGTCCACATATGTTAAAAAAGATTTTAAAAAAGATTTAATGGGGCGTGCTTACTTTTTCCACATGCGAAATTTGCATTTATGTTTATTTAAATTATGCAATGGACTACAAAATGTAAATGTTTCATGATATTTGTTATATTATATCACATTTATCTATCAATATTGTTGAAATGAAGATCAAATAGCTGTATGTTGAAATATGTTGAAAAAGTCAAAACTTTACATGGGGTGAACTTACTTTTTCACGTGACTGTATGTACACGTACACACACACACACACACACACACACACACACACACACACACACACACACACACACACACAAACACACACACACACACACACACACACACACACACAAACACACACACTCAACTTTCATCTATCTATAATTCCAGTAATCTCTGTGTGTCTGTGTGTCTGTGACCGCTGTTTCTCGACAACCACGGGTCCGATCTAATTGAAACTTGCCAGATATATTGCTGGGGACCTGAGGATGTGCCTTTTCAAGGTTTCATATTAATCGGAGAAGTAGTTACCGAGCTATGTCCAAAAAACGATTCAACCAATCAGAGAGCAGCGAGCTATCACGTGTGCCGAACGTGGCGAACAGACTCTGCCTCGGACGGCACATTTGAGAGCGTATTCATTGATTTCACGTTGGCAAACTATGTTGGCGTTAAACTATGTTTTAAAACTAATTAAAACTAATTTGCGATTCATCGTAACTGCGATATGCGACCTTCCGGACAGTCAAATGAGGACGTCACTTCCGGACTTACGGATAGTCATAGTGACGACGTACTGATGCTGAACGTGGCGAGCAGACGCTGCCTCGGACGGCACATTTGAGAGCGTATTCATTTATTTGACGTTGCAATCTGTGTTGATTGTTGTAAGGTACGATCGATTGTAGTACACGTTTATAATAACTCTGCCGATACAGGCCCGATTAACTGCAGCGCCATCCGAGCTGCGGCGTCGGGACGATACATTCATTGTACGGTCACATCACGCACTTACGGGCACGCCCATGGGCCCATGGGCACGCCCAGACATTTTTTTTTTTTTTTTGGCAAGGAACGGGCACCCACGTACGGGCACGTCCTAGTTTATTAAAAATAGCAGAAGTACCCGGCTTCGCTAGGGAGGTTTCATGGGAATTTGGGTTTATGAGTGGGTTCCCAACAGCCACCCGGATTTTTTATTCCAGGTTTACTCCTGTAGCCATTTGGCACCTTTATGGCGAGGTGCACCCGCCTTGACCCGATATCGTCATTGAGTATTGTGACCTTTTTTTAGAACTAAGAGCTTGCCAGACTCGCAGTCCAGCCACACTCTAATAGCACCACCACTGATGGTCCGCAACTGCTTATTAGTCATTGCTTATTTCGCAATTGACCTATAGGACATTTTGGATAATTTAGCCCCACTTATGATGGGCAATTTCACTTCAGCACTTCAGTATAGACGATGTTGTGAGTCGTTGCAGTTGGAGTGTAAATAAAAAGACTGCAGGGACTTCCAAGTCTGGAACAGCCTCCATATAGCTGACCATGAGAAAAGCAAGACTCTTCCAGATGCAATCCTGCCACTGTTAATGTTTGCCCTTGTGATTTGTTGATAGACATGGCGAAACTGACAGGAAACTGAAGTCTCTTGAACTGAAAGGGTAGGTCAGATGGTGTGAGAGGAATGCGAGGAATGAAGACGTCCTCACCTTTGCCACTACCAGTGAGAATAGTGGCCTCAATAACATGGGGCATTGATTTCTTGACCACAAGTCTTGTGCCATTTCACAGTCGAGGCTGATCCAAATTGCGTAGCAGCATTATTGGTGTTCCTACTTTAAGTTCAAGCCGATGAGGAGGCAGGCCAGGTGGTTCTAGCGAAATACGAAATCCAGTGGGGTAACTTACAACTTCAGATTGATCAACAACAGTGTCAACAGATTTGTATGTACGTGAGTCTCCAGGTATTGCCAGCAAGAGTTGCTCGTTTACTGCATTGACTGTGGTGTTGTTTGGTGCCAGAATTGCCCTCTCGCACAACCATTTGTGATTTTGATAATGGTGCTGTAAGTTTGGGAACACCTTTCCTATCAAATCGTTCACTGAAATGACCACAGTGCTGATCGCAGCTGGATTTATGGTACCATCAGCAAGTACAGTTACTCACCCTTCTCCAAGCTGTAGCAGATTCTGAGCAAACTGAGCAGAAAGATGATCACCAAAAAGACGTGCTCTCGTGTTTGTTGACAGGGTCATGGCCTTGACATGGAGCCACAAGAATGACGACTTCAGGCAAGCACCGATTTCATCAGCTCTGGTTCCCCTGGGAATTACAGGAAATGTCTGCCGAAGGTCACCTGACAGTAGAACAGTGACTCCTCCCATTGGGGCCTTGCAATTACACAAATCTTGCAATGTTCTGTCAAGTGCCTCCAATGCTCTTTTATGGGCCATTGTGCATTCATCCCAAACAATTCTTTAGAACTTGACCAGCTCCAGAAGTTTTGGTAATCCTGCAAACAGTGGCATCATTGATGGTCAGGTCTACCGGAAGCTTGAATGCAGAATGGGCAGTACGACCTCCTGGACCTAAGGTGGCGGCATGCCTGAAGAAGCAACAGCAACAGCTATTCGCTTCTGTTGGCGAACTTTGGCCTTCGGGACCGATTAAAGTTGGACTGCACTCTACACAACCCCCAAACCTTGAGTACCTTTCACCCTTGTTTAGAATTAGAGCGAATTCCAATGATCAAATTGAAGAAAACAAAGTTGCACCGATTGCTTTAGAAACAGCTGCGAGTTCAAAGTAAAAGGCGAAGGCTCGTGCTGTACCATACGATACGTGACGGCTCTTTCTGACTTCCTGGCAGAGTACGTGTTGACGCCATACATTCCAGGCGTGCATCAAATACATAGTGTCCGTTAACTTTCCGAAATTTGTCCGCTTTTTGGGTGGTGGCATCGTAGTCGGGACAACTGTCGCTTTTCGTTTGATAAGGGGAAGAGGTGGGGAAAACGCTCGTTTTTTATGGAAAACGTTCGCTTTACTTATAAAATAGGAATAAATCGGAGATTTCCGAAGGTAGGGAGAAATCGGAATAAAAAATAGGAATAAATCGGAGATTTCTGAAGGTAGGAATAAATCGGAATAAAAAATAGGAATAAATCGGAGATTTCCGAAGGTAGGGATAAATCGGAATAAAAAATAGGAATAAATCGGAGATTTCCGAAGGTAGGAATAAATCGGAATAAAAAATAGGAATAAATCGGAGATTTCCGAAGGTAGGGAGAAATCGGAATAAAAAATAGGAATAAATTGGAGATTTCCGAAGGTAGGGAGAAATCGGAATAAAAAATAGGAATAAATTGGAGATTTCCGAAGGTAGGGAGAAATCTGAATAAAAAATAGGAATAAATCGGAGATTTCCGAAGGTAGGGAGAAATCGGAATAAAAAATAGGAATAAATTGGAGATTTCCGAAGGTAGGAATAAATCGGAATAAAAAATAGGAATAAATTGGAGATTTCCGAAGGTAGGGATAAATTGGAATAAAAAATAGGAATAAATCGGAGATTTCCGAAGGTAGGGATAAATCGGAATAAAAAATAGGAATAAATTGGAGATTTCCGAAGGTAGGAATAAATCGGAATAAAAAATAGGAATAAATCGGAGATTTCCAAAGGTAGGAATAAATCGGAATAAAAAATAGGAATAAATTGGAGATTTCCGAAGGTAGGGATAAATTGGAATAAAAAATAGGAATAAATCGGAGATTTCCGAAGGTAGGGATAAATCGGAATAAAAAATAGGAATAAATTGGAGATTTCCGAAGGTAGGGATAAATCGGAATAAAAAATAGGAATAAATCGGAGATTTTCGAAGGTAGGGAGAAATCTGAATAAAAAATAGGAATAAATCGGAGATTTCCGAAGGTAGGAATAAATCGGAATAAAAAATAGGAATAAATTGGAGATTTCCGAAGGTAGGGATAAATCGGAATAAAAAATAGGAATAAATCGGAGATTTCCGAAGGTAGGGAGAAATCGGAATAAAAAATAGGAATAAATCGGAGATTTCCGAAGGTAGGGATAAATCGGAATAAAAAATAGGAATAAATCGGAGATTTCCGAAGGTAGGGAGAAATCGGAATAAAAAATAGGAATAAATCGGAGATTTCCGAAGGTAGGGAGAAATCGGAATAAAAAATAGGAATAAATCGGAGATTTCCGAAGGTAGGGAGAAATCTGAATAAAAAATAGGAATAAATCGGAGATTTCCGAAGGTAGGAATAAATCGGAATAAAAAATAGGAATAAATTGGAGATTTCCGAAGGTAGGGATAAATCGGAATAAAAAATAGGAATAAATCGGAGATTTCCGAAGGTAGGGAGAAATCGGAATAAAAAATAGGAATAAATCGGAGATTTCCGAAGGTAGGGATAAATCGGAATAAAAAATAGGAATAAATCGGAGATTTCCGAAGGTAGGGAGAAATCGGAATAAAAAATAGGAATAAATCGGAGATTTCCGAAGGTAGGGAGAAATCGGAATAAAAAATAGGAATAAATCGGAGATTTCCGAAGGTAGGGAGAAATCGGAATAAAAAATAGGAATAAATCGGAGATTTCCGAAGGTAGGAATAAATCGGAATAAAAAATAGGAATAAATCGGAGATTTCCGAAGGTAGGGATAAATCGGAATAAAAAATAGGAATAAATCGGAGATTTCCGAAGGTAGGGATAAATCGGAATAAAAAATAGGAATAAATCGGAGATTTCCGAAGGTAGGAATAAATCGGAATAAAAAATAGGAATAAATCGGAGATTTCCGAAGGTAGGAATAAATCGGAATAAAAAATAGGAATAAATCAGAGATTTCCGAAGGTAGGAATAAATCGGAATAAAAAATAGGAATAAATTGGAGATTTCCGAAGGTAGGAATAAATCGGAATAAAAAATAGGAATAAATTGGAGATTTCCGAAGGTAGGGATAAATTGGAATAAAAAATAGGAATAAATCGGAGATTTCCGAAGGTAGGGATAAATCGGAATAAAAAATAGGAATAAATCGGAGATTTTCGAAGGTAGGGAGAAATCTGAATAAAAAATAGGAATAAATCGGAGATTTCCGAAGGTAGGAATAAATCGGAATAAAAAATAGGAATAAATTGGAGATTTCCGAAGGTAGGGATAAATCGGAATAAAAAATAGGAATAAATCGGAGATTTCCGAAGGTAGGGATAAATCGGAATAAAAAATAGGAATAAATCGGAGATTTCCGAAGGTAGGGATAAATCGGAATAAAAAATAGGAATAAATCGGAGATTTCCGAAGGTAGGGAGAAATCGGAATAAAAAATAGGAATAAATCGGAGATTTCCGAAGGTAGGGAGAAATCGGAATAAAAAATAGGAATAAATCGGAGATTTCCGAAGGTAGGGAGAAATCGGAATAAAAAATAGGAATAAATCGGAGATTTCCGAAGGTAGGAATAAATCGGAATAAAAAATAGGAATAAATCGGAGATTTCCGAAGGTAGGGATAAATCGGAATAAAAAATAGGAATAAATTGGAGATTTCCGAAGGTAGGGATAAATCGGAATGAAAAATAGGAATAAATCGGAGATTTCCGAAGGTAGGGAGAAATCGGAATAAAAAATAGGAATAAATCGGAGATTTCCGAAGGTAGGGAGAAATCGGAATAAAAAATAGGAATAAATCGGAGATTTCCGAAGGTAGGGATAAATCGGAATAAAAAATAGGAATAAATCGGAGATTTCCGAAGGTAGGGAGAAATCGGAATAAAAAATAGGAATAAATCGGAGATTTCCGAAGGTAGGGAGAAATCGGAATAAAAAATAGGAATAAATCGGAGATTTCCGAAGGTAGGGAGAAATCGGAATAAAAAATAGGAATAAATCGGAGATTTCCGAAGGTAGGAATAAATCGGAATAAAAAATAGGAATAAATCGGAGATTTCCGAAGGTAGGGATAAATCGGAATAAAAAATAGGAATAAATCGGAGATTTCCGAAGGTAGGGATAAATCGGAATGAAAAATAGGAATAAATCGGAGATTTCCGAAGGTAGGGAGAAATCGGAATAAAAATAGGAATAAATCGGAGATTTCCGAAGGTAGGGAGAAATCGGAATAAAAAATAGGAATAAATCGGAGATTTCCGAAGGTAGGGAGAAATCGGAATAAAAAATAGGAATAAATCGGAGATTTCCGAAGGTAGGGAGAAATCGGAATAAAAAATAGGAATAAATTGGAGATTTCCGAAGGTAGGGAGAAATCGGAATAAAAAATAGGAATAAATTGGAGATTTCCGAAGGTAGGGAGAAATCGGAATAAAAAATAGGAATAAATCGGAGATTTCCGAAGGTAGGGAGAAATCGGAATAAAAAATAGGAATAAATCAGAGATTTCTGAAGGTAGGGAGAAATCAGAATAAAAAATAGGAATAAATCGGAGATTTCCGAAGGTAGGGAGAAATTGGAATAAAAAATAGGAATAAATCGGAGATTTCCGAAGGTAGGGAGAAATCGGAATAAAAAATAGGAATAAATCGGAGATTTCCGAAGGTAGGGAGAAATCGGAATAAAAAATAGGAATAAATCGGAGATTTCCGAAGGTAGGGAGAAATCGGAATAAAAAATAGGAATAAATCGGAGATTTCCGAAGATAGGGAGAAATCGGAATAAAAAATAGGAATAAATCGGAGATTTCTGAAGGTAGGGAGAAATCGGAATAAAAAATAGGAATAAATCAGAGATTTCCGAAGGTAGGGAGAAATCGGAATAAAAAATAGGAATAAATCGGAGATTTCCGAAGGTAGGGAGAAATCGGAATAAAAAATAGGAATAAATCGGAGATTTCCGAAGGTAGGAATAAATCGGAATAAAAAATAGGAATAAATCGGAGATTTCCGAAGGTAGGGAGAAATCGGAATAAAAAATAGGAATAAATCGGAGATTTCCGAAGGTAGGGATAAATCGGAATAAAAAATAGGAATAAATCGGAGATTTCCAAAGGTAGGGAGAAATCGGAATAAAAAATAGGAATAAATCGGAGATTTCCGAAGGTAGGGAGAAATCAGAATAAAAAATAGGAATAAATTGGAGATTTCCAAAGGTAGGAATAAATCGGAATAAAAAATAGGAATAAATCGGAGATTTCCGAAGGTAGGGATAAATCGGAATAAAAAATAGGAATAAATTGGAGATTTCCAAAGGTAGGGAGAAATCGGAATAAAAAATAGGAATAAATTGGAGATTTCCGAAGGTAGGGAGAAATCAGAATAAAAAATAGGAATAAATCGGAGATTTCCGAAGGTAGGGAGAAATCGGAATAAAAAATAGGAATAAATCGGAGATTTCCGAAGGTAGGGAGAAATCGGAATAAAAAATAGGAATAAATCGGAGATTTCCAAAGGTAGGGAGAAATCGGAATAAAAAATAGGAATAAATCAGAGATTTCCGAAGGTAGGGAGAAATCGGAATAAAAAATAGGAATAAATCGGAGATTTCCGAAGGTAGGGAGAAATCGGAATAAAAAATAGGAATAAATCGGAGATTTCCGAAGGTAGGGAGAAATCGGAATAAAAAATAGGAATAAATCGGAGATTTCCGAAGGTAGGGAGAAATCGGAATAAAAAATAGGAATAAATCTGAGATTTCCGAAGGCAGGGATAAATTGGAATAAAAAAAAATAGGAATACAGTACATCGGAGATTTCCGAAGATAGGGATAAATCGGAATAAAAAATAGGAATAAATCGGAGAAATAGGAATAATAATAATAATGAAGAAGCGTGGCGAAAACGTTCGCTATTAAAATGAATGTTGAAGTAACGCCACGGCTTATATAGGATTATTAGGAGGGGCGGAGACATTAGGGAGGCGGAGACTATTTAAATTGTCCAATAGAAAAAGGGTAAAACAATTTGACCCTTCTAGAAAGGTCAAATATTTCATGGTCCCGCCTTTTTGGGTTTTTCTTTTGAGTTCGAGCTCGGGGGGTGCGATTTCAGTAATTTTAAAGACTGCCATTGGATTCCCCATATAAAACTACCCCTAGTTGTGCACCATTAAGACCTCGAAGTAGGCGCATACGGATTTGTATACCTAACGACACCACAAACAGACATTGCCTTTTATTATACAGATAATGATAATTTCATTGTCATTTTTCGAATGGTAAAATAAATAGATGTAGTTGAACACAGTAAATAGGTAAATTTTTAATGGAAATCACAAACCACAGCAACAAATTATGACCTAATGTAATGCCGACACCACGTAGGGAAGACAGGAAAAATTGGAAGGGGAGGGAGAGGAAACTTCATATCTTGTATTATTAACAACTTGCAGGTACGTGCGAAGCATCCACGCATTGTGACCAAGTCCTTACCTCTCCACACACCCACCCATCACAAATACCAAGTCATCAAACAACCCCCTCCCTCCCCCAAATCATCAAGCCCCTCTCCCAAACTCCAAGTCATCAAGCCCCCCTCGCAACCTCAAATCCTCAGCCTCCCCATCCCAACCCAAAAGGTTTAATCCCCTCCCCACCCCGAGCCTTCAACCCCCCTCCCAACCACAACTCCTCAATCACACATGACCCCCACCCACGAAAGTTATCAACCCCGCCCCTCCCAAAATTCTCAACCAAGCCCAACCCTATCAAATCCCTTTTCTCCTTCCCCCCGAAGACCCCCAAAGTCCCAAAATACCCTTAAATACCCAGAGAACCCAAAGATCCTTCAAGATCCTAGACATCCATAAGACCCAAAAGACCTGGAGGACCCAAAAGACCCCTAAGACCCTGAAACCCTTTAGACCCCAAAGACCTTTAAGACCCTTTAGTTCGATGGAAGACCCTCAAGACCCATTACACCAGTTTGGACTCTTGATCATTTAAAGGTTTAGACCACTTAGACCTTTTTAGACTACAAATAAATTACAAATAAATAATATCAGCAATATTACAAATAAATTTGTACAAAAAAATGCTCAAGTGATTGGTGTAAATCATGACCATACAGCAAGTCAAGTTCAGTGAGGTCATTATCCTCAGTTAAAACAAACATTCTGAGTATTGCGCTGCAATACATGTCCTCTACCAAAGTTCAAAGTGCCATAACTTTGTCAAAAATGATGGAATATGCAAATTTATGCACGGTTGATGCTGGTTTTCAAACTTGATCCGAGGTATGCTGAAACGCATGTGTGTCACGCCTCGCCTCGTTGATAAGCCCGCAAGGTCGCTCCGTGGAGCAGCCTGCACGTATTGCACTGTGTGAATTATATAATTACCAACTCACGGTCTGAGGTACTGGCGATTCAAGAGATATCCATTTTTTAAATATTGTAGTTTAATTAACGATATCTGCCAAACCACGTGCCCCATCGCAAATTCCAAAAGGTCATTTTAGTAGACTGACGTGCTGAACAGATCTGTGAAGTTTCCCCTCAATTGGATCAAAAATGATGGAGGAGCTCGGTTTTAAAGGTTCATGCTTAAAAACGTCATAACTCTGAAACCATGTGACGTATGACGTCATGCTCGCTGACTTTTTTGTTCGTCATGGGTATGCGATTCTGCCTGAAAAGTTTGGCCTCGATCTGTTCAGCCGTTGCAGAGAAAAAGGGGTTTTCGTGTTTTCATGAAAAACAATATGGCGGCCGAACCACGTGACCTGTGACGTCATAATTACCATTAAAATATTCTGCACACCGAGTCCTCCCGACGGTGAAAATTTGATCTCAATCGGTCCCATTATTGGAGAGAAAATCTTATTTAAAGGAAATTAAAACTTAAAATGGCACTAAGTTAAAGATCTTCAGAATTATCAGAATTCCCAAAGTTCAAAGTGCCATAACTTTGTCAAAAATGATCGAAACGTCGTGAAATTCGAACTTGATCTGTAACCTATTATGAGGAAACCATGTGCCAAGTTTGAAATCATTAGCATTAAGAGTTTAGAAAAAGAAAGTCCGGAAAACTGTTCTTTGCGTGACGGACTGACAGACTGACAGACTGACGGACGGACTGACGGACGGAGGGACGGCGTGCAAACCTATAGTCCCCTCCAGTGTACACCGGTAGAGGACTAACAAGCGCGTGTCTCTGTAGCGGCATGTGGTGATGCAAGCGAGCCGATCCACGCCAGTGGTTAATAAAACTAAAGGCAAACAAAAGCAACGTTTGAGGGCTTCCACAAGATGAAGGCCCTCCCCCCCCCCTCTTAGGAAGGAGGCCCCCAGCAAGATGAAGGTCCCCGCCCCCCCCCCGACAAGATGAAGCCCCCCCCCCGACAAGATGAAGCCCCCTCCCCCGACAAGATGAAGCCCCCCCCCCCCCACAAGATGAAGGGTCCCCCCGCAAGATTATGGGCCCTCCACAAGATTAAAGACCCCCCCCCCGGCCTCCCCCACAAGATGAAACCCTACACCCACTCCAACCAGGTAACCAGACGGACCAGTCTGCCTATGCATACTAAATGCACAGACATAGGTGGCTAGTTTGTACGTATAATTTATAAGGTACAGGTTGGCGAAGCAGTATTTACCCAGGGTATCAGCACACGTTGGGCTACTTTGTGAAAAGTACCATGGAATGTTTAATGTCCACAAATACCACAATCAAGGTGCATGCGGGACAGCAGGCTTTACGTCCTCCTCTGAAGGACGGTCTGCTCTGGGATGCAGCATCCTTGGTTGGCGAGACACAATAATGGTACGATAGTTGTCCAAACCTGTGAAGGCTGAACACCTTAACGGTGAGTGTCTGTGCTACCTGCTGAACTACTGTACGAGGCCAACAATTGCTTTAGCTCTTACATGAGCCTCGACTCTGTATACAAAAAAAAGGTTGCTTTTCCCAGGCAGTCTTCCATACGGGTGCAGGTATGACCAAGGCTCAGCGATGCTTAGCTTGAGGTCGGATATTTTCAAAATCTTTGTTCGAATGAACCACATGGATGCGGGGTAGCACCATTGGCTGAGGGCGTGGCCGTGCCGCTGATGCAGTGCCCTCTGCTGGACAGAGCAGGTATTTGGAATTTGTTCAGGGACCCGGCGATAACTCGCCGACTCTTTACGGACACCGTGGGATATTTAACGTCCACTCACAAATGCTAGCGGACGGGCCATCAGTTTAAAATCCAGACGGAATATCCATTTAATGTCCAGAAAGAACATCCGTTTAATGTCCAGAAGGAACATCCGTTTAACGTCCAGACGGAACAACCGTTTAACGTCCAGAAAGAACATCCGTTTAACGTCCAGACAGAATATCCGTTTAACGTCCAGAAAGAACATCCATTTAACGTCCAGACGGAACATCAGTTTAACGTCCAGACGGAATATCCATTTAACGTCCAGAAAGAATATCCGTTTATCGTCCAGAAGGAACATCCGTTTAACGTCCAGAAGGAACATCCATTTAACGTCCAGATGGAACATCCGTTTAACGTCCAGAAAGAATATCCGTTTAACGTCCAGAAGGAACATCCATTTAACGTCCAGAAGGAACATCCGTTTAACGTCCAGAAGGAACATCCATTTAACGTCCAGAAGGAACATCCGTTTAACGTCCAGATGGGACATCCGTTTAACGTCCAGATGGAACATCGGTTTAACGTCCAGAAGGAATATCAGTTTAACGTCCAGAAGGAACATCAGTTTAACATCCAGAAGGAATATCAGTTTAACGTCCAGAAGGAACATCAGTTTAACGTCCAGAAGGAACATCAGTTTAACATCCAGAAGGAATATCAGTTTAACGTCCAGAAGGAACATCAGTTTAACGTCCAGAAGGAACATCAGTTTAACGTCCAGAAAGAACATCAGTTTAACGTCCAGACGGAACATCAGTTTAACGTTCAGACAGAACATCAGTTTAACATCCAGACGGAACATCCATTTAACGTCCAGAAGGAATTTCAGTTTAACGTCCAGAAGGAACATCAGTTTAACGTCCAGAAGGAACATCAGGTTAACGTCCAGAAGGAACATCAGTTTAACGTCCAGAAAGAACATCAGTTTAACGTCCAGACGGAACATCAGTTTAACGTCCAGACGGAACATCAGTTTAACGTCCAGATGGAACATCAGTTTAACGTTCAGACGGAACATCAGTTTAACGTTCAGACGGAACATCCGTTTAACGTCCAGATGGAACATCAGTTTAACGTCCAGAAGGAATATCAGTTTAACGTCCAGAAGGAACATAAGTTTAACGTCCAGAAGGAACATCCTTTTTGACATCCAGAAGGAACATCAGTTTAACGTCCAGAAGTAACATCCGTTTAACGTCCAGATGGAACATAAGTTTAACGTCCAGAAGGAACATCAGTTTAACGTCCAGCAGGAACATCAATTTAACGTCCAGAAGGAACATCCGTTTAACATCCAGAAGCAACATCCGTTTAACACATTGATGAATCACCCTGCCTGTGAAACACCAGGATGACAGTTTATAGCTTGGTCGGGATTCAAACCCAGGCTAGACAGCTTAGAGGGGAATGTGCGTACCTCTGGAGTCTAGGCCATCCTGTCATCCCATTTTTAAATTATACATCTTCCATGCCACCACGGAAACAACACGTACAGCTTCATAGTAGTGCAAGCACATCTCATAACATAAATACCACACATACACCGTATGCAGGATTCCAAATATGTACAGAGTCAAAGGTAGGAGTTCCAAATATGGACAGAGTTAAAGGTAGGAGCTCCAAATATGTACCGAGTTAAAGGTAGGAGATCCAAATATGTACTGAGTTAAAGGTAGGAGTTTGAAATATGTACTGAGTTAAAGGTAGGAGATCCAAATATGTACCGAGTTAAAGGTAGGAGTTCCAAATATGTACCGCGTTAAAGGTAGGAGTTCCAAATATGTACCGAGTTAAAGGAGGAGTTCCAATTATGTACCGAGTTAAAGGTAGGAGTTCCAACTATGTACTGAGTTAAAGGTAGGAATTCCAAATATGTACCGAGTTAAAGGTAGGAGATCCAAATATGTACTGAGTTAAAGGTAGGAATTTCAAATATGTACTGAGTTAAAGGAAGGAGTTCTAAATATGGACAGAGTTAAAGGTAGGAGTTCCAAATATGTACCGAGTTAAAGGGAGGAGTTCTAAATATGGACAGAGTTAAAGATAGGAGTTCTAAGTATGTACAGAGTTAAAGGGAGGAGTTCTAAATATGGACAGAGTTAAAGATAGGAGTTCTCAGTATGTACAGAGTTAAAGGTAGGAATTTCAAATATGTACCGAGTTAAAGGAAGGAGTTCGAAATATGGGCAGAGTTAAAGGGAGGAGTTCTAAATATGGACAGAGTTAAAGGGAGGAGTTCTAAATATGGACAGAGTTAAAGGGAGGAGTTCTAAATATGGACAGAGTTAAAGATAGGAGTTCTCAGTATGTACAGAGTTAAAGGTAGGAATTTCAAATATGTACCGAGTTAAAGGAAGGAGTTCGAAATATGGGCAGAGTTAAAGGTAGGAATTTCAAATATGTACCGAGTTTAAGGGAGGAGATCCAAATATGTACCGAGTTAAAGGTAGAAGTTCCAAATATGTACCGTGTTAAAGGTAGCAGTTCCAAATATGTATCGAGTTAAAGGAGGAGTTCCAATTATGTACTGAGTTAAAGGTAGGAGTTCCAATTATGTACTGAGTTAAAGGTAGGAATTCCAAATATCTACTGAGTTAAAGGTAGGAGTTCGAAATATGTACCGAGTTAAAAGTAGGAGATCCAAATATGTACCGAGATAAAGGTAGGAGATCCAAATATGTACTGAGTTAAAGGTAGGAGATCCAAATATGTACCGAGTTAAAGGGAGGAGTTCTAAATATGGACAGAGTTAAAGGTAGGAGATCCAAATATGTACCGAGTTAAAGGTAGGAGTTCCAAATATGTACCAGGTTGAAGGTAGGAGATCCCAATATGTGCCGAGTTAAAGGTAGGAGATCCTAATATGTACCGAGTTAAAGGTAGGAATTCCAAATATGTACCGAGTTAAAGGTAGGAGATCCAAATATGTACCGAGTTAAAGGTAGGAGTTCGAAATATGTACCGAGTTAAAGGTAGGAGATCCAAATATGTACCGAGTTAAAGGTAGGAGATCCAAATATGTGCCGAGTTAAAGGTAGGAGATCCAAATATGTACCAAGTTAAAGGCAGGAGATCCAAATATGTACCGAGTTAAAGATGGGAGTTAAAAGTATGTACAAAGTTAAAGGTAGGAATTTCAAATATGTACCGAGTTAAAGGAAGGAGTTCGAAATATGGACTGAGTTAAAGGCAGGAGATCCAAATATGTACCGAGTTAAAGGTAGGAGTTCCAAATATGTACCGAGTTAAAGATAGGAGTTAAAGGTAGGAGTCTAGGCCATTTCGGGTCCTATACTCAGGACATATGTCCTGAGTTAAAGGTAGGAGATCCAAATATGTACCGAGTTAAAGGGAGGAGTTCTAAATATGTACCGAGTTAAAGGTAGGAGTCTAGGCCATTTCGGGTCCTATACTCAGGACATATGTCCTGAGTTAAAGATGGGAGTTAAAAGTATGTACAAAGTTAAAGGTAGGAATTTCAAATATGTACCGAGTTAAAGGAAGGAGTTCGAAATATGGACTGAGTTAAAGGCAGGAGATCCAAATATGTACCGAGTTAAAGGTAGGAGTTCCAAATATGTACCGAGTTAAAGATAGGAGTTAAAGGTAGGAGTCTAGGCCATTTCGGGTCCTATACTCAGGACATATGTCCTGAGTTAAAGGTAGGAGATCCAAATATGTACCGAGTTAAAGGGAGGAGTTCTAAATATGTACCGAGTTAAAGGGAGGAGTTTTAAATATGGACAGAGTTAAAGGTAGGAGATCCAAATATGTACTGAGTTAAAGGTAGGAGATCCAAATATGTACCGAGTTAAAGGTAGGAAATCCAAATATGTGCCAAGTTAAAGGTAGGAGTTCCAAATATGTACTGAGTTAAAGGTAGGAGTTCCAAATATGTACCGAGTTAAAGGTAGGAGTTCCAAATATGTACTGAGTTAAAGGTAGGAATTCTAAATATGTACTGAGTTAAAGGTAGGAGTTCCAAATATGTACCGAGTTAAAGGTAGGAATTCCAAATATGTACCGAGTTAAAGGTAGGAGATCCAAATATGTACCGAGTTAAAGGTAGGAATTCCAAATATGTACCGAGTTAAAGGTAGGAGTTCCAAATATGTACCGAGTTAAAGGTAGGAAATCCAAATATGTACTGAGTTAAAGGTAGGAATTCCAAATATGTACTGAGTTAAAGGTAGGAGTTCCAAATATGTACCGAGTTAAAGGTAGGAATTTCAAATATGTACCGAGTTAAAGGTAGGAGATCCAAATATGTACCGAGTTAAAGGTAGGAATTCCAAATATGTACCGAGTTAAAGGTAGGAATTTCAAATATGTACCGAGTTAAAGGAAGGAATTCCAAATATGGACAGAGTTAAAGGTAGGAATTTCAAATATGTGCCGAGTTAAAGGTAGGAATTTCAAATATGTACCGAGTTAAAGGTAGGAGTTCCAAATATGTACCGAGTTAAAGGTAGGAGTTCCAAATATGTACCGAGTTAAAGGTAGGAATTTCAAATATGTACCGAGTTAAAGGTAGGAATTTCAAATATGTACCGAGTTAAAGGTAGGAGATCCAAATATGTACCGAGTTAAAGGTAGGAATTTCAAATATGTGCCGAGTTAAAGGTAGGAGTTCCAAATATGTACCGAGTTAAAGGTAGGAGTTCCAAATATGTACCGAGTTAAAGGTAGGAATTTCAAATATGTACCGAGTTAAAGGTAGGAGTTCCAAATATGTACCGAGTTAAAGGTAGGAGTTCCAAATATGTACCGAGTTAAAGGTAGGAATTTCAAATATGTACCGAGTTAAAGGTAGGAGATCCAAATATGTACCGAGTTAAAGGTAGGAATTCCAAATATGTACCGAGTTAAAGGTAGGAATTTCAAATATGTACCGAGTTAAAGGAAGGAGTTCTAAATATGGACAGAGTTAAAGGTAGGAATTTCAAATATGTGCCGAGTTAAAGGTAGAAGTTCTAAATATGGACAGAGTTAAAGGTAGGAATTTCAAATATGTAGGCCTACCGAGTTAAAGGTAGGAATTTCAAATATGTACAGAATTAAAGGTAGGATTTCCAAATATGTACCGAGTTTAAGGAGCTTAGGCTGGACCCACCTCATGCTGGTTTCTGCGTTGGAAATCCAGGTCTTCAGATAACAGTCGAAGTTTGGAATCGAGCTCAGCCCGAAGGTCATTTGCCAATTCTAGATCCTGAACAAATGCACATCATATATACATTATATACATATGCACATCACGTACACATCATATACATATGCTATATACACATTCATATGCACGTACATATACACATTTACATCATATACACATCCATATACACATCATATGCACATCATACACATATACACATCACATACATATACACAAACATACACACATCATATACATATACACATCATATGCACATCATACACATATACACATCACATACATATACACAAACATACACACATCATCTACATATACACATCATATGCACATCATACACATATACACATCACATACATATACACAAACATACACACATCATATACATATACACATCATATGCACATCATACACATATACACATCACATACATATACACAAACATACACACATCATATACATATACACATCATATGCACATCATACACATATACACATCACATGCATATGCACAAACATACACACATCATATACATATACAGTGTTATACACATCATATGCACATCACATACATATACACAAACATGCACACATCATATACATATACACATCATATGCACATCATACACATATACACATCACATACATATACACAAACATACACACATCATATACATATACACATCATATGCACATCATACACATATACACATCACATACATATACACAAACATACACACATCATATACATATACAGTGTTATACACATCATATGCACATCACATACATATACACAAACATACACACATCATATACATATACACATCATATGCACATCATACACATATACACATCACATACATATACACAAACATACACACATCATATACATATACACATCATATGCACAATGCACATCATACACATATACACAAACATACACACATCATATACATACATACATACATGCAAGGTGTACATTTTACATATCGCTCGTACAAATGTGGGAATGTGAAACGTCACAGGTTACTTGTGATAACAAAGTCCCGTTGTGGTGCTAAAGGCAGTTCAAGGTAACTTTACATTGTAAGGTGTTTTACTGTGCACGGCAAATGTATCGGGGTCACATTTAAAGGTATCCATCTCTTGATCACAGGTGTGTCCTGACGGCAGCAGCCATCTGAACATTCAAATCTGGTATCTAGGTAAACAATTCCTTACCTGTAAAACATCTTACCTGTAAAGGTGACATTTATTATCCGGGAATCAAATTCAGAGTGATCATTTAAAGGTGAGCAAACTGAGCAATTAGGTGATCTCCATCATGGTACATACCTGCTTCATGTTGGCAATATCAGTCTCCAGCTGAATTTTCACGCCGAGTTCAAATTCATACCTTCAATGAAGAAACCCCAAAATGAAAGAGGTAAAATATATACATTTCAGGTCCTAGTTGAATACAATTGTACAAAACAGGTAAAATATATACATTTTGGGTCCTACTTGAACACAATTGTACAAAACAGGTAAAATATATCCATTTCGGGTCCTAGTTGAACACAATTGTACAAAACAGGTAAAATATATACATTTTGGGTCCTACTTGAACACAATTGTACAAAACAGCTAAAATATATACATTTCAGGTCCTAGTTGAACACAATTGTACAAAACAGGTAAAATATATACATTTTGGGTCCTACTTGAACACAATTGTACAAAACAGGTAAAATATATACATTTCGGGTCCTAGTTGAACACAATTGTACAAAACAGGTAAAATATGTACATTTCGGGTCCGAGTTGAACACAATTGTACAAAACAGGTAAAATATATACATTTCAGGTCCTACTTGAACACAATTGTACAAAACAGGTAAAATATATACATTTCAGGTCCTACTTGAACACAATTGTACAAAACAGGTAAAATATATACATTTCGGGTCCTAGTTGAACACAATTGTACAAAACAGGTAAAATATATACATTTTGGGTCCTACTTGAACACAATTGTACAAAACAGCTAAAATATATACATTTCAGGTCCTAGTTGAACACAATTGTACAAAACAGGTAAAATATATACATTTTGGGTCCTACTTGAACACAATTGTACAAAACAGGTAAAATATATACATTTCGGGTCCTAGTTGAACACAATTGTACAAAACAGGTAAAATATGTACATTTCGGGTCCGAGTTGAACACAATTCTACAAAACAGGTAAAATATATACATTTCAGGTCCTACTTGAACACAATTGTACAAAACAGGTAAAATATATACATTTCAGGTCCTAGTTGAATACAATTGCACAAAAGAGGTAAAATATATACATTTCAGGTCCTATTTGAACACAATTGTACAAAACAGGTAAAATATATACATTTCAGGTCCGAGTTGAACACAATTGTACAAAACAGGTAAAATATATACATTTTGGGTCCTACTTGAACACAATTGTACAAAACAGGTACAATATATACATTTCGGGTCCTAGTTGAACACAATTGTACAAAACAGGTAAAATATATACATTTCAGGTCCTACTTGAACACAATTGTACAAAACAGGTAAAATATATACATTTCAGGTCCTACTTGAACACAATTGTACAAAACAGGTAAAATATGTACATTTCGGGTCCGAGTTGAACACAATTCTACAAAACAGGTAAAATATATACATTTCAGGTCCTACTTGAACACAATTGTACAAAACAGGTAAAATATATACATTTCAGGTCCGAGTTGAATACAATTGCACAAAAGAGGTAAAATATATACATTTCAGGTCCTAGTTGAATACAATTGCACAAAAGAGGTAAAATATATACATTGCAGGTTCTATTTGAACACAATTGTACAAAACAGGTAAAATATATACATTTCAGGTCCGAGTTGAACACAATTGTACAAAACAGGTAAAATATATACATTTTGGGTCCTAGTTGAACACAATTCTACAAAACAGGTAAAATATATCCATTTCGGGTCCGAGTTGAACACAATTCTACAAAACAGGTAAAATATATACATTTCAGGTCCTACTTGAACACAATTCTACAAAACAGGTAAAATATATACATTTCAGGTCCTACTTGAACACAATTGTATAAAACAGGTAAAATATATACATTTCAGGTCCTAGTTGAATACAATTGCACAAAAGAGGTAAAATATATACATTGCAGGTCCTATTTGAACACAATTGTACAAAACAGGTAAAATATATACATTTCAGGTCCGAGTTGAACACAATTGTACAAAACAGGTAAAATATATACATTTTGGGTCCTAGTTGAACACAATTCTACAAAACAGGTAAAATATATCCATTTCGGGTCCGAGTTGAACACAATTGTACAAAACAGGTAAAATATATCCATTTCGGGTCCGAGTTGAACACAATTGTACAAAACAGGTAAAATATATACATTTCGGGTCCGAGTTGAACACAATTGTATAAAACAGGTAAAATATATACATTTCGGGTCCTAGTTGAATACAATTGTACAAAACAGGTAAAATATATACATTTCAGGTCCTAGTTGAATACAATTGTACAAAACAGGTAAAATATATACATTTCAGGTCCTAGTTGAACACAATTGTACAAAACAGGTAAAATATATACATTTCGGGTCCTAGTTGAACACAATTATACAAAACAGGTAAAATATATACATTTCGGGTCCTAGTTGAACACAATTGTACAAAACAGGTAAAATATATACATTTTGGGTCCGAGTTGAACACAATTCTACAAAACAGGTAAAATATATACATTTCAGGTCCTAGTTGAACACAATGGTACAAAACAGGTAAAATATATACATCTCAGGTCCTAGTTGAACACAATTCTACAAAACAGGTAAAATATATACATCATCTCATGTCCCAGTTGAACACAATTCTACAAAACAGGTAAAATATATACATCTCAGGTCCTATTTGAACACAATTCTACAAAACAGGTAAAATATATATAATCCAGGTCATAGTTGAACACAATTCTACAAAACAGGTAAAATATATACATTTCGGCTCCGAGTTGAACACAATTCTACAAAACAGGTAAAATATATATAATCCAGGTCATAGTTGAACACAATTCTACAAAACAGGTAAAATATATACATTTCGGGTCCAAGTTGAATACAAATGTACAAAACAGGTAAAATATATACATTTCAGGTCCTAGTTGAACACAATTGTACAAAACAGGTAAAATATATACATTTCAGGTCCAAGTTGAATACAAATGTACAAAACAGGTAAAATATATACATCTCAGGTCCTAGTTGAACACAATTGTACAAAACAGGTAAAATATATATAATCCAGGTCCTATTTGAACACAATTCTACAAAACAGGTAAAATATATATAATCCAGGTCATAGTTGAACACAATTCTACAAAACAGGTAAAATATATACATTTCGGCTCCGAGTTGAACACAATTCTACAAAACAGGTAAAATATATATAATCCAGGTCATAGTTGAACACAATTCTACAAAACAGGTAAAATATATACATCTCAGGTCCTAGTTCAACACAATTGTACAAAACAGGTAAAATATATACATTTCGGGTCCGAGTTGAATACAAATGTACAAAACAGGTAAAATATATACATTTCAGGTCCTAGTTGAACACAATTGTACAAAACAGGTAAAATATATACATCTCAGGTCCTAGTTCAACACAATTGTACAAAACAGGTAAAATATATACATTTCGGGTCCTAGTCGATGTTACGTTATCTGTACAATGATTATATATATATATATAACACAATCTGTACAATGATGATATAACACACTTAGCCTTGATCTCATCCGCAGAGGCACGCAGGTGATCAACATCAATCTCCAGCCTCACGCGATCCAGCGTCATCTCGGCCACGTTGGTCACCAGGTCGGACAGCTGTCCCTCAGCCGTCTCCAGGTTCACCGTCCCATCAGGGGTCAGCGGTTCACCTCCGGTCAAGGTGCGCAGCTGCTCCTCCAACACCGCATTCTCCTGGGTTAGGGTTCGCACCTTCTCCACGTAACTGCCCAACCGGCCGTTCAGAGAGTGCAAGATGGACTTTTCATTCGTACGTGTCAGCAACGACGGAAAGACTTTACCTGTCCCAGGTGCGAACGTCCCCAGCACACCGGCCATACCAGACGACGTCAACGCACGACCCACGCTGAAGGCCGGACTTCCGCCAAAACCTGGAATTCCGAGTCCAGGTGGGAAGGCATTGCGGACGCTGAAAGCCGATTGGAGGCCGAACCCGAAGCCCGCACCTGAACGTGCACCCATGACCGAAGAGCCCATTCTGACGGATCCAGGTGCAACGCCAAAGCCAATGGCACGATTTCCTCCAAATCCAAGATGGGGAATTCCACCTCGGAAGGACTGAGAGCTATTTGGGAATGAAGAGACTGAATTCATCTTTGAACCTCGACTTCTATAAGAACATGTCACCTGCCAACACCGTTATTCTTTTATACCTGTTCTCAACAGTTTAATTGATGCAGCGGTGAATCACCTGGTGTGTGAAACTGCTACCCAACTCGGAATGAAAGGAAACCTGAGAAATCCTTTGAACCCAACTCGGGATGAAAGGAAAACTCGGAAAACATTTGAACCTCAAAGGAAATTTTGTTTGTTCAACTGAATCTGTTAAACTGAGACAACCTGATTAAAAAGTACAAAGACACAGGTGTAAATTAAATGTCTATAACTCCATAAATTCTGAAAATGATGAGAATGGGTGCCCCATCTATACAAAGGATGAGAACCACAGCACAAGCTTATGAAGCAATGCACACATCACCGATGGGCTGTTTATCCTGGGTTAGAATGTCGACTCATCCACAAACTGCCGCCCTGGAGTTTCTCACGAGCAGGATGAGGTATCGCTGTGCGCTGCCAATCAGATGCATGTTCAATGGGGATCACAGGCAGGATGAGGTATCGATGTGCGCTGCCAATCAGATGCATGTTCAATGGGGATCACAGGCAGGATGAGGTATCGATGTGCGCTGCCGATCAGATGCATGTTCAATGGGGATCACAGGCAGGATGAGGTATCGATGTGCGCTGCCAATCAGATGCATGTTCAATGGGGATCACAGGCAGGATGAGGAATCGATGTGCGCTGCCAATCAGATGCATGTTCAATGGGGATCACAGGCAGGATGAGGTATCGCTGTGCGCTGCCGATCAGATGCATGTTCAATGGGGATCACAGGCAGGATGAGGTATCGATGTGCGCTGCCAATCAGATGCATGTTCAATGGGGATCACAGGCAGGATGAGGTATCGATGTGCGCTGCCAATCAGATGCATGTTCAATGGGGATCACAGGCAGGATGAGGTATCGATGTGCGCTGCCGATCAGATGCATGTTCAATGGGGATCACAGGCAGGATGAGGTATCGATGTGCGCTGCCGATCAGATGCATGTTCAATGGGGATCACAGGCAGGATGAGGTATCGATGTGCGCTGCCAATCAGATGCATGTTCAATGGGGATCACAGGCAGGATGAGGAATCGATGTGCGCTGCCGATCAGATGCATGTTCAATGGGGATCACAGGCAGGATGAGGTATCGATGTGCGCTGCCGATCAGATGCATGTTCAATGGGGATCACAGGCAGGATGAGGTATCGATGTGCGCTGCCAATCAGATGCATGTTCAATGGGGATCACAGGCAGGATGAGGTATCGATGTGCGCTGCCGATCAGATGCATGTTCAATGGGGATCACAGGCAGGATGAGGTATCGATGTGCGCTGCCAATCAGATGCATGTTCAATGGGGATCACAGGCAGGATGAGGTATCGATGTGCGCTGCCAATCAGATGCATGTTCAATGGGGATCACAGGCAGGATGAGGTATCGATGTGCGCTGCCAATCAGATGCATGTTCAATGGGGATCACAGGCAGGATGAGGTATCGATGTGCGCTGCCAATCAGATGCATGTTCAATGGGGATCACAGGCAGGATGAGGTATCGATGTGCGCTGCCAATCAGATGCATGTTCAATGGGGATCACAGGCAGGATGAGGTATCGATGTGCGCTGCCGATCAGATGCATGTTCAATGGGGATCACAGGCAGGATGAGGTATCGATGTGCGCTGCCGATCAGATGCATGTTCAATGGGGATCACAGGCAGGATGAGGTATCAATGTGCGCTGCCAATCAGATGCATGTTCAATGGGGATCACATGCAGGATGAGGTATCGATGTGCGCTGCCGATCAGATGCATGTTCAATGGGGATCACAGGCAGGATGAGGTATCGCTGTGCGCTGCCAATCAGATGCATGTTCAATGGGGATCACAGGCAGGATGAGGTATCGATGTGCGCTGCCAATCAGATGCATGTTCAATAGGGATCACAGGCAGGATGAGGTATCGATGTGCGCTGCCAATCAGATGCATGTTCAATGGGGATCACAGGCAGGATGAGGTATCGCTGTGCGCTGCCAATCAGATGCATGTTCAATAGGGATCACAGGCAGGATGAGGTATCGATGTGCGCTGCCAATCAGATGCATGTTCAATGGGGATCACAGGCAGGATGAGGTATCGATGTGCGCTGCCAATCAGATGCATGTTCAATGGGGATCACAGGCAGGATGAGGTATCGATGTGCGCTGCCAATCAGATGCATGTTCAATGGGGATCACAGGCAGGATGAGGAATCGATGTGCGCTGCCAATCAGATG
The DNA here is from genome assembly GCF_964187855.1 of Myxine glutinosa. Classification (NCBI taxonomy): domain Eukaryota; kingdom Metazoa; phylum Chordata; class Myxini; order Myxiniformes; family Myxinidae; genus Myxine; species Myxine glutinosa. Next base: position 11,187,862 of record NC_136268.1, read on the forward strand.
CATGTTCAATGGGGATCACAGGCAGGATGAGGAATCGATGTGCGCTGCCAATCAGATGCATGTTCAATGGGGATCACAGGCAGGATGAGGTATCGATGTGCGCTGCCGATCAGATACATGTTCAATGGGGATCACAGGCAGGATGAGGTATCGATGTGCGCTGCCAATCAGATGCATGTTCAATGGGGATCACAGGCAGGATGAGGTATCGATGTGCGCTGCCAATCAGATGCATGTTCAATGGGGATCATAGGCAGGATGAGGTATCGATGTGCGCTGCCAATCAGATGCATGTTCAATGGGGATCACAGGCAGGATGAGGTATCGATGTGTGCTGCCAATCAGATGCATGTTCAATGGGGATCACAGGCAGGATGAGGTATCAATGTGCGCTGCCGATCAGATGCATGTTCAATGGGGATCACAGGCAGGATGAGGTATCGATGTGCACTGCCAATCAGATGCATGTTCAATGGGGATCACAGGCAGGATGAGGTATCGATGTGCACTGCCGATCAGATGCATGTTCAATGGGGATCACAGGCAGGATGAGGTATCGATGTGTGCTGCCAATCAGATGCATGTTCAATGGGGATCACAGGCAGGATGAGGTATCAATGTGCGCTGCCGATCAGATGCATGTTCAATGGGGATCACAGGCAGGATGAGGTATCGATGTGCACTGCCGATCAGATGCATGTTCAATGGGGATCACAGGCAGGATGAGGTATCGATGTGCACTGCCAATCAGATGCATGTTCAATGGGGATCACAGGCAGGATGAGGTATCAATGTGCGCTGCCAATCAGATGCATGTTCAATGGGGATCACAGGCAGGATGAGGTATCGATGTGCGCTGCCAATCAGATGCATGTTCAATGGGGATCACAGGCAGGATGAGGTATCGATGTGCGCTGCCGATCAGATGCATGTTCAATGGGGATCACAGGCAGGATGAGGTATCGATGTGCGCTGCCAATCAGATGCATGTTCAATGGGGATCACAGGCAGGATGAGGTATCGATGTGCGCTGCCGATCAGATGCATGTTCAATGGGGATCACAGGCAGGATGAGGTATCGATGTGCGCTGCCAATCAGATGCATGTTCAATGGGGATCACAGGCAGGATGAGGAATCGATGTGCGCTGCCAATCAGATGCATGTTCAATGGGGATCACAGGCAGGATGAGGAATCGATGTGCGCTGCCAATCAGATGCATGTTCAATGGGGATCACAGGCAGGATGAGGTATCGATGTGCGCTGCCGATCAGATGCATGTTCAATGGGGATCACAGGCAGGATGAGGTATCGATGTGCGCTGCCAATCAGATGCATGTTCAATGGGGATCACAGGCAGGATGAGGTATCGATGTGCGCTGCCATTCAGATGCATGTTCAATGGGGATCATAGGCAGGATGAGGTATCGATGTGCGCTGCCAATCAGATGCATGTTCAATGGGGATCACAGGCAGGATGAGGTATCGATGTGTGCTGCCAATCAGATGCATGTTCAATGGGGATCACAGGCAGGATGAGGTATCAATGTGCGCTGCCGATCAGATGCATGTTCAATGGGGATCACAGGCAGGATGAGGTATCGATGTGCGCTGCCAATCAGATGCATGTTCAATGGGGATCACAGGCAGGATGAGGTATCGATGTGCGCTGCCAATCAGATGCATGTTCAATGGGGATCACAGGCAGGATGAGGTATCGATGTGCGCTGCCAATCAGATGCATGTTCAATGGGGATCATAGGCAGGATGAGGAATCGAACGAAGCGTGCCGACAATCAGATGCATGTAAAAGACGATCACATGTTAATCTTTAAAATTGTTCATCTTTTAAATAGTTTCGTCAATGTGTGTTTCCCAATCACCTTGTTCATCTTTTAATATCACATTAAATGTGTTTCCCAATCACACTGTTCATCTTTTAATATCACATTAAATGTGTTTCCCAATCACACTATTCATCTTTTAATATCACATTAAATGTGTTTCCCAATCACCTTGTTGTCTTTTAATATCACATTAAATGTGTGTTTCCCAATCACCTTGTTGTCTTTTAATATCACATTAAATGTGTTTCCCAATCACACTATTCATCTTTTAATATCACATTAAATGTGTTTCCCAATCACCTTGTTGTCTTTTAATATCACATTAAATGTGTTTCCCAATCACCTTGTTGTCTTTTAATATCACATTAAATGTGTGTTTCCCAATCACCTTGTGGCTTTTAATATCACATTAAATTTGTTTCCCAATCACACTGTTCATCTTTTAATATCACATTAAATGTGTGTTTCCCAATCACACTGTTCATCTTTTAATAGCGCATTAAATGTGTTTCCCAATCACAGTGTCATTCTTTTAATATCACATGAAATGTGTTTCCCAATCACCTTGTTCATCTTTTAACATCACATTAAATGTGTTTCCCAATCACCTTGTTTATCTTTTAATATCACATTAAATGTGTTTCCTAATCACCTTGTTTATCTTTTAACATCACATTAAATGTGTGTTTCCCAATCACCTTGTTTATCTTTTAATATCACATTAAATGTGTTTCCCAATCACCTTGTTTATCTTTTAATATCACATTAAATGTGTTTCCCTATCGCACTGTTCATTTTTTAATATCGCATTAAATGTATGTTTACCAATCACTCTGTTCATCTTTTAATATCACAGTAAATGTGTTTCCCAATCACTCTTCCCATCTTTTAATAAGACATTAAATGTTTCCCAATCATGCTGTTCATCTTTTTATAGCACATTAAATATTTCCCAATCGCACTGTTCATCTTTTAATATCACATTAAATGTGCGTTTCCCAATCACTCTGTTCATCTTTTAATATCACATTAAATGTGTTTCCCAATCACACTGTTCATCTTTTAATATCACATTAAATGTGTTTCCCATTCACTGCTCATCTTTCAATATCACATTAAATGTGTTTCCCAATCACCTTGTTCATCTTTTACTAGCACATTAAATGTGTTTCCCAATCACACTGTTCATCTTTTAATAGCCCATTAAATGTGTTTCCCAATCACACTGTCATCTTTTAATATCACATTAAATGTGTTTCCCAATCGCACTGTTCATCTTTTAATGTCACAACAAATTAATTAAAAAATAAATACAGAAATATCTCATGAACATAAGTCAATAATTCATCCCCTGAGTTTATCGTTCCGAGTCTTTTTGGGTATGTGTGTATGAGCTTTGTACATCCGGATTTTGGGAGTTTCTCCTATTCTTCCTTGCAGATTTGCACAAACACTTTTTTTTTGTATACTGAATCGAGGCTCGTGAAAGAGCTAACATTTACTTCACAAACAAATCAACCAGACAAACAAAATATATAAAAAGAGGGAGCGGAAAACAAGATGGGGAGAGAAGGAGAAGCACACAAACACAACATTTGAGAGCAGGGAGATGTGTGGAAGGGAGAGGGCTTGGGGGGAGGAGGTGTGGGAAGGGGGGGGGGGGGGGGAGGGAGAAGTATAAAACACAAAGACACCAAGGACTTCCAGGACAGAAGTTGGTATTTCAAAAAAGTGGAATTGGGGTGAAATTAGCGGGGGTAGAAAAGATCAAGGTTTTGGATGGGGGAAGATAAGAGATGGTGGTGAATAGTTTGAATCCTCAAAGGGATTCAAGTCTGGGCTTTGGCTGGGGCACTCAAGGACTTTTTTGTATACAGAATCGAGGCTCTTGTAAGAGCTAACACATTGAACATGAAAACATGCACAGACACATAAAACATGCAATGAAGGTAGCGGGAGACAAGAGGGGGAGAGAGAGGGAAGCACAAAAGCGCAACAACAGTGGAGAACAGGGACGTCAGTAGATCTGTGGAAGGGTGAGGGCTGGGAGGAGGGGGGCTGGGTACACTGTATAAAGCAAATGAACACTGCTAGGAATTTCAGGAAAGAAGTTACGGATTGAAAGAGGTGGATTTGGGGTGTTTTAACAGGGGTAGAAAAGATCAAGGTTTTGGATGGGGGAAGATAAGAGATGGTGGTGAATAGTTTGAATCCTCAAAGGGATTCAAGTCTGGGCTTTGGCTGGGGCACTCAAGGACTTTTTTGTATACAGAATCGAGGCTCTTGTAAGAGCTAACACATTGAACATGAAAACATGCACAGACACATAAAACATGCAATGAAGGTAGCGGGAGACAAGAGGGGGAGAGAGAGGGAAGCACAAAAGCGCAACAACAGTGGAGAACAGGGACGTCAGTAGATCTGTGGAAGGGTGAGGGCTGGGAGGAGGGGGGCTGGGTACACTGTATAAAGCAAATGAACACTGCTAGGAATTTCAGGAAAGAAGTTACGGATTGAAAGAGGTGGATTTGGGGTGTTTTAACGGGGGTAGAAAAGATCAAGGTTTTGGTTCTTTCACCGTCTTGTTCTGAAAACATTCCAGTATTGCTTTGGCTGTATGCTTGCGGTCATTGTCCTGTTGGAATGTAAATCTTCACTGCAGTCCAAGGTCTTTTGCACTCTGAAACAGGTTTTCCTCAAGGATTTGCCTGTAGTTGACGACATCCATTGTCCCTTCTGTCCTTACAAGTCTCCCAGTCCCGGCCACTGAAAAGCATCCCCATAGGATGGTGCTGCCACCACCATGCTTCATGGTAGGGATGGTGTTAGACGCGTGATGAGCTGTGCTCGGGTTCCACCAGATGTAGCGCTTTGTTTTCAGCCCAAAGATTTGATTTTTTTGTCTCATCAGACCACAGAATATTTTTCCGCATGCTCTCGGAGTCTTTCACGTGCCTTGTTACAAACGCCAGGTGTGCTGTCATGTGCCTTTTTCTCAAGAGTGGCTTCAATCCAGCCACTTTCTCTTAAAGCCTAGATTTGTGAAGTTGTAGGGTAGTTCCATATTCCTTCCATTTCCTAATGATGGAGCTCACTAAGCTTTTGAGAACTTTCAACACTCTAGAAATTGTTTCATACCCTGCCCCAGATATATGCCTCCTCACAATTCTATCTCCGAGTTCCTTGGACTTAATGGTAGAGTTTCTGCTCTGCCATGCACTGTTCTGTTCAAATCCATTCCTGTAAAAAATGGTGAACAAAGGCTCGACAAATTCATTCATGTACCAAAATGGTGAACAAAGGCTCGACAAATCCATTCATGTACCAAAATGGTGAACAATGGCTCGTCAAATCCATTCATGTACCAAAATGGTGAACAAAGGCTTGTTAAATCCAATGTTGTACGAAAATGGTGAACAAAGGCTCGTCAAATTCATTCATGTACCAAAATGGTGAACAAAGGCTCGTTAAATCCATTCATGTACCAAAATGGTGAACAAAGGCTTGTTAAATCCACTCTTGTACCAAAATGATGAACAAAGGCTTGTTAAATCCATTCATGTACCAAAATGGTGAACAAAGGCTCGTCAAATCCATTCATGGACCAAAATGATGAACAAAGGCTCGTCAAATCCATTCATGGACCAAAATGGTGAACAAAGGCTCGTTAAATCCATTAATGTACCAAAATGGTGAACAAAGGCTTGTTAAATCCACTCTTGTACCAAAATGGTGAACAAAGGCTCGTCAAATCCATTCTTGTACCAAAATGGTGAACAAAGGCTTCGTAAATCCATTCTTGTACCAAAATGGTGAACAAAGGCTTCGTAAATCCAATCTTGGACCAAAATGGTGAACAAAGGCTTGTTAAATCCAATCTTCGACCAAAATGGTGGACAAAGGCTTGTCAAATCCATTCATGCACCAAAATGGTGAACAAAGGCTTGTTAAATCCATTCATGTACCAAAATGGTGAACAAAGGCTCGTTAAATTCATTCATGCACCAAAATGGTGAACAAAGGCTCGTTATATCCATTCTTGTACCAAAATGGTGAACAAAGGCTTGTTAAATCCACTCTTGCACCAAAATGGTGAACAAAGGCTTGTTAAATCCATTCATGTACCAAAATGGTGAACAAAGGCTCGTTATATCCATTCTTGTACCAAAATGGTGAACAAAGGCTTGTTAAATCCACTCTTGCACCAAAATGGTGAACAAAGGCTTGTTAAATCCATTCATGTACCAAAATGGTGAACAAAGGCTTGTTAAATCCATTCATGTACCAAAATGGTGAACAAAGGCTTCTTAAATCCACCCTTGTACCAAAATGGTGAACACAGGCTCGTCAAATCCATTCTTGAACCAAAATAGTGAACAAAGGCTTTTTAAATCCACTCATGTACCAAAATGGTGAACAAAGGCTCGTCAAATCCATTCATGTACCAAAATGAGGAACAAAGGCTTGTTAAATCCATTAATGTACCAAAATGGTGAACAAAGGCTTATTAAATCCATTCATGTACCAAAATGGTGAACAAAGGCTCGTCAAATTCATTCATGTACCAAAATGGTGAACAAAGGCTTGTTAAATCTACTTGTACCAAAATGGTGAACAAAGGCTCGTCAAATCCATTCATGTACCAAAATGGTGAATAAAGGCTTGTTAAATCCATTCATGTACCAAAATGGTGAACAAAGGCTTGTTATATCCATTCTTGTACCAAAATGGTGAACAAAGGCTTGTTATATCCATTCTTGTACCAAAATGGTGAACAAAGGCTTGTTAATTCCATTCATGCACCAAAATAGTGAACAAAGGCTTGTCAAATCCATTCATGTACCAAAATGGTGAACAAAGGCTCGTTAAATCCATTCATGTACCAAAATGGTGAACAAAGGCTCGTCAAATCCATTCATGTATCAAAATGGTGAACAAAGGCTCGTTAAATCTATTCATGTACCAAAATGGTGAACAAAGGCTCGTTAAATCCATTCATGTACCAAAATGGTGAACAAAGGCTTGTTATATCCATTCTTGTACCAAAATGGTGAACAAAGGCTTGTTATATCCATTCTTGTACCAAAATGGTGAACAAAGGCTTGTTAATTCCATTCATGCACCAAAATAGTGAACAAAGGCTTGTCAAATCCATTCATGTACCAAAATGGTGAACAAAGGCTCGTTAAATCCATTCATGTACCAAAATGGTGAACAAAGGCTCGTCAAATCCATTCATGTATCAAAATGGTGAACAAAGGCTCGTTAAATCTATTCATGTACCAAAATGGTGAACAAAGGCTCGTTAAATCCATTCATGTACCAAAATGGTGAACAAAGGCTTGTTATATCCATTCTTGTACCAAAATGGTGAACAAAGGCTTGTTATATCCATTCTTGTACCAAAATGGTGAACAAAGGCTTGTTAATTCCATTCATGCACCAAAATAGTGAACAAAGGCTTGTCAAATCCATTCATGTATCAAAATGGTGAACAAAGGCTCGTTAAATCTATTCATGTACCAAAATGGTGAACAAAGGCTTGTTAATTCCATTCATGCACCAAAATAGTGAACAACGGCTTGTCAAATCCATTCATGTACCAAAATGGTGAACAAAGGCTCGTCAAATCCATTCATGTACCAAAATGGTGAACAAAGGCTCGTCAAATCCATTCATGTATCAAAATGGTGAACAAAGGCTCGTTAAATCTATTCATGTACCAAAATGGTGAACAAAGGCTCGTTAAATCCATTCATGTACCAAAATGGTGAACAAAGGCTCGTCAAATTCATTCATGTACCAAAATGGTGAACAAAGGCTTGTTAAATCCACTCTTGTACCAAAATGGTGAACAAAGGCTCGTCAAATCCATTCATGTACCAAAATGGTGAACAAAGGCTCGTCAAATCCATTCATGTACCAAAATGGTGAACAAAGGATTGTTAAATCCATTAATGTACCAAAATGGTGAACAAAGGCTCGTTAAATCCATTCATGTACCAAAATGGTGAACAAAGGCTTGTCAAATCCATTCATGTACCAAAATGGTGAACAAAGGCTCGTTAAATCCACTCTTGCACCAAAATGGTGAACAAAGGCTGGTCAAAACCATTCATGCACCAAAATGGTGAACAAAGGCTCGTTAAATCCATTCATGTACCAAAATGGTGAACAAAGGCTCGTCAAATCCACTCTTGCACCAAAATGGTGAACAAAGGCTGGTCAAAACCATTCATGTTCCAAAATAGTGGACAAAGGCTTGTCAAATCCATTCATGTACCAAAATGGTGAACAAAGGCTTGTCAAATCCATTCATGTACCAAAATGGTGAACAAAGGCTCATTAAATCCATTAATGTACCAAAATGGTGAACAAAGGCTCGTTAAATCCAATCATGTACCAAAATGGTTAACAAAGGCTCGTTAAATCCATTCATGTACCAACATGGTGAACAAAGGCTCGTTAAATCCATTCATGTACCAAAATAGTGAACAAAGGCTTGTCAAATCCATTCATGTACCAAAATGGTGAACAAAGGCTCGTTAAATCCATTCATGCACCAAAATGGTGAACAAAGGCTCGTTAAATCCATTCATGTACCAAAATGGTGAACAAAGGCTCGTTAAATCCATTCATGCACCAAAATGGTGAACAAACGCTCGGTAAATTCATTCATGTACCAAAATGGTGAACAAAGGCTTGTTAATTCCATTCATGTACCAAAATGGTGAACAAAGTCTTGTTAAATCCATTCATGTACCAAAATGGTGAACAAAGGCTCGTTAAATCCATTCATGTACCAAAATGGTGAACAAAGGCTCGTTAAATCCATTCATGTACCAAAATGGTGAACAAAGGCTCGTTAAATCCATTCATGTACCAAAATGGTGAACAAAGGCTTGTTAAATCCATTATGTACCAAAATGGTGAACAAAGGCTCGTTAAATCCATTCATGTACCAAAATGGTGAACAAAGGCTCATTAAATCCATTCATGTACCAAAATGGTGAACAAAGGCTCGTTAAATCCATTCACGTACCAAAATGGTGAACAAAGGCTCGTCAAATCCATTCATGTACCAAAATGGTGAACAAAGTCTTGTTAAATCCATTCATGTACCAAAATGGTTAACAAAGGCTCGTTAAATCCATTCATGTACCAAAATGGTGAACAAAGGTTCGTTAAATCCATTCATGTACCAAAATGGTGAACAAAGTCTTGTTAAATCCATTAATGTACCAAAATGGTGAACAAAGGCTCGTTAAATCCATTAATAATAATAATAATAATAATAATTCATTTATTTTGTATAGCGCTTTTCATGAAGCCCAAATGTGCTTTGACAGAGTGCAAAACATAATGCATAACAAAACATGAAAACAACAATTGCAAAAAGACAAGAATCAATAGGGAAATATTTAAAGCAAAAGGAGGGAGAAGGAGAAGTGATAGTCAGGGGTTAAATGCTGTGGGTTGAATGTTGAATGCAGTGCTGAACAGGTGGGTCTTGAGTGATGTTTTGAATGTGGTGAGTGAGGAGGAGTCTCTGATGGTGTGAGGTCGTGAGTTCCAGAGGGTGGGAGCAGCGATGGAGAAGGCCCTGTCCCCCCAGGATCTGAATTTGGTCCGGATGGGGGGGTGGGGGGGGGGGGTCAGGAGGTTGGTACCAGCAGAGTGGAGGTTACGGGTAGGAGTGTGTCTGGAGAGGAGGTCAGCCAGGTAGGATGGGGCCAGGTTATGGAGGGCTTTGTAGGTCAAGAGGAGGATTTTGTACTGGATTCTCTGGGAGATGGGGAGCCAGTGAAGCTTGTAAAGGACGGGGGTGATGTGGTCATGGGTCCGGGAATGGGTGAGTAGATGGGCAGCGGAGTTCTGAATGTATTGGAGTTTATTGGTGATTGTTGAGGGTGAACCATAGAGGAGGCTATGCAGTAGTCCAGACGGGAGGTGATGAAGGCGTGGATGAGGGTTTCTGGAGCCGTGGAGCAGAGGGATGAGCGGAGACGGGCGATGTTTTTCAGGTGAAAGAAGGCTGTCTTTGTGATCTGTTTAGTGTATTTGTCGAAGGAGAGGGTTTGGTCAAAGATGACGCCAAGATTCCAGATGAGAGGGGAGGTGGATACTGGGATACCGTCGATGTTGAGGGCAAAGTTATGGGTGGATTTTGTGAGCGTTTTTGGGCCAATGATGATTATTTCAGATTTATCACAGTTAAGTTTGAGGAAGTTGATTTGAAGCCAGGATTTTATTTCAGAGATGCAGTTTGTCAGGATAGAGTGGGTGTCGGTGGAGACGGACTTGGTGGAGATGAAAAGCTGGATGTCATCGGCGAAGCAGTGGAATTGGAGACCATGACGGCGGATTAAGCGACCGAGGGGGGACAGGTAAAGGATGAAGAGGAGGGGGCCAAGAACTTAACCTTGGGGGACACCTTGGGGGAGGGGAGCAGTGGGAGATTTGCATTTATTGATGGAGATGAACTGGCGTCTGTCAGAGAGGTATGATTTAATCCAAGAGAGGGCAGTGCCGGTAACGTTAAAGGTGGATTCAAGTCGGGTGAGGAGGATGGTGTGATCGATGGTGTCAAAGGCAGCGCTGAGGTCGAGGAGGACGAGAATGTTGAGGTTGCCAGCGTCAGAGGAGAGGAGAAGGTCGTTGGTGATTTTGAGGAGAGCAGTTTCAGTACTGTGGTTGGAGCAGAATCCGGATTGGAATGTTTCATACAGGTTATTGGCAGAGAGGTGATGTTTGAGTTGAGTGGCTACAGCGCGCTCCAAAACTTTCGACAGAAAGGGTAGGTTGGAGATGGGTCTGAAGTTGTTTCGGGTGTCAGGGTTTAGACCAGGTTTTTTTAGAATGGGGGTAACAGCAGCAATTTTGAGGGATGGTGGGACGATGCCTGAAGACAGGGAGGAGTTTATTGTTGCAATGATAAGTGGAGAGAGAGCAGGGAGGGAGGCCTTGACAAAGCTGGAGGGGATGGGGTCAAAAGTGCAGGTGGCAGTTTTCATTCCTATGAGTTCAGAGAGGTCAGTAGGGGAGACCGGGGAGAATTGAGACAGGGGAAGGCAGGATAAGGGGGGGCAGGTGGTTGGAGGGGGAGCGGGTGCGGCGGTGGTCAAGCTGTTGTAGATGTTGTCAATTTTGCGTTGGAAGAAAGAAAGGAAGGAGATGCAGTTGTCTACTGTGAATGACTGGGTGGTGGTGTCCAGGGGGCGGAGGAGTTTGTTTATTGTCGAGAAGAGTGCTTTTGGGTTTCCGGAGCCAGTGGATAATTTGAGAGTAGTAGGCGGAGCGGGCGTGGGAGAGGGCATCTTTGTAGTGTTGTAGGTGGTCCTTGTAGGCTTGGGAGTGAACTGTGAGACCTGTTTTATTGCGGAGTCTTTCAAGTTGGTGAGCACGAGTTTTCATCAGGCGGAGTTCAGGGGTAAACCAGGGAGCAGAATGGGTGAAAGAAACTGTTTTGGTTTTTACAGGTGCAAGCTGGTCAAGGCAGGAGGAGAGAGTGTGGTTGTAGTAGTCAGTGAGGTCGGAAGGGGTGTGGAGGTCAATGAAGGGAGAAGTGGACATTTTTTCAGAGAGGGTGGATGAGAATGAGGTAGGTGAAAGAGCGTTTAGCTTACGGAAGTTGATAGTGCGATAATGTCTTGGTGTTGGGGTGGGGATGTTGATGGTCATAGTGATGGCTAAGTGGTCAGAGAGGGTGAGGTCGGAGCCAGAGAGATGGTGCATCCAGTGGAGCAGACAAGGTCCAAAATGTGACCACGGATATGGGTAGGAAAGTTGACATGTTGAGTGAGGTTAAAGCAGGTGAGTAAATCAGTGAAGTCAGTGGTTATTGTGGAGTCAGTGGAGTCCATGTGGATATTGAAATCACCAAGGAGGAGGATTGAGGGGAGAGGGAACGTAGCTGGGTCAGAAAGTAGGAGAAGTCAGACAGGAATAATGAGTGTGGTTTGGGAGGGCGGTAGACGACAGCCATGACTGACTGCGTGCGACCAGAGAGTTTAAAAGCCAGGTGTTCAAAGGATGAGGATGAGGCGATGGGGATGAGGCTGGTCCTGATGTCTTGACGGTGGATAACGGCAATTCCACCACCTCGGCCCTCCGAGCGTGGTTTATTGACGTAGGAATATCCATTGGGTGTGGTGAGGTTGAGCGTGTAGTAGTCCAGAGGTTGTTGCCAGGTTTCGGTGAGACAGAGAAAGTCCAGTTTGTTATCCAGGATGTAGTCGTTGAGGATGAGGCATTTGTTGTTGAGGGACCGGGTGTTGAACAGGGTGAGCTTGATGTTGTTTTGAACAGCAGGGATGAATTCAGGTGATTTAGCCAGGGTTCGTAGGCAGGAGGTGCGATTTTGTGCGTTGCTGTGACCAGGTGCGCTGGGACGAAGAGTGAGAGTGCGCTGAGCCGACCAGAGGACGGGGATGGAGTGACCTGATTGTACATATACAAACTTACGACCGGAGCCACGGTGAATGTACCTGGGTCGTCGGAGGAGTCCATTCGATTAATGTACGAAAATGGTGAACAAAGGCTCGTTAAATCCATTCATGTACCAAAATGGTGAACAAAGGCTCGTTAAATCCATTCATGTACCAAAATGGTGAACAAAGGCTCGTTAAATCCATTCATGTACCAAAATGGTGAACAAAGGCTTGTTAAATCCACTCATGTACCAAAATGGTGAACAAAGGCTCGTTAAATCCATTCATGTACCAAAATGGTGAACAAAGGCTTGTTAAATCCATTCATGTACCAAAATGGTGAACAAAGGCTCGTTAAATCCATTCATGTACCAAAATGGTGAACAAAGGCTCGTTAAATCCATTCATGTACCAAAATGGTGAACAAAGGCTCGTCAAATCCATTCATGTACCAAAATGGTGAACAAAGGCTCGTTAAATCCAATCTTGTACCAAAATGGTGAACAAAGGCTCGTTAAATCCATTCATGTACGAAAATGGTGAACAAAGGCTCGTTAAATCCATTCATGTACCAAAATGGTGAACAAAGGCTCGTTAAATCCAATCTTGTACCAAAATGGTGAACAAAGGCTCGCTAAATCCATTAATGTCCCAAAATGGTGAACAAAGGCTCGTTAAATCCATTAATGTCCCAAAATGGTGAACAAAGGCTTGTTAATTCCAATCATGTCCCAAAATGGTGAACAAAGGCTTGTTAATTCCATTCATGTACCAAAATGGTGAACAAAGGCTTGTCAAATCCATTCATGTACCAAAATGGTGAACAAAGGCTTGTTAATTCCATTCATGTACCAAAATGGTGAACAAAGGCTTGTCAAATCCATTCATGTACCAAAATGGTGAACAAAGGCTCGTCAAATCCATTCATGTACCAAAATGGTGAACAAAGGCTCGTCAAATCCATTCATGTACCAAAATGGTGAAGAAAGTCTTGTTAATTCCATTCATGTACGAAAATGGTGAACAAAGGCTCGTTAAATCCATTCATGTACCAAAATGGTGAACAAAGGCTCGTTAAATCCAATCTTGTACCAAAATGGTGAACAAAGGCTCGCTAAATCCATTAATGTCCCAAAATGGTGAACAAAGGCTCGTTAAATCCATTAATGTCCCAAAATGGTGAACAAAGGCTTGTTAATTCCATTCATGTCCCAAAATGGTGAACAAAGGCTTGTTAATTCCATTCATGTACCAAAATGGTGAACAAAGGCTTGTTAATTCCATTCATGTACCAAAATGGTGAACAAAGGCTTGTCAAATCCATTCATGTACCAAAATGGTGAACAAAGGCTTGTCAAATCCATTCATGTACCAAAATGGTGAAGAAAGTCTTGTTAATTCCATTCATGTCCCAAAATGGTGAACAAAGGCTCGTTAAATCCATTAATGTACCAAAATGGTGAAGAAAGTCTTGTTAATTCCATTCATGTCCCAAAATGGTGAACAAATGCTTGTTAAATCCATTAATGTCCCAAAATGGTGAACAAAGGCTCGTTAAATCCATTCATGTACCAAAATGGTGAACAAAGGCTCGTTAAATCCACTCATGTACCAAAATGGTGAACAAAGGCTCGTTAAATCCATTCATGTACCAAAATGGTGAAGAAAGTCTTGTTAATTCCATTCATGTCCCAAAATGGTGAACAAATGCTTGTTAAATCCATTAATGTCCCAAAATGGTGAACAAAGGCTCGTTAAATCCATTCATGTACCAAAATGGTGAACAAAGGCTCGTTAAATCCATTCATGTACCAAAATGGTGAACAAAGTCTTGTTAATTCCATTAATGTCCCAAAATGGTGAACAAAGGCTCGTCAAATCCATTCATGTACCAAAATGGTGAAGAAAGTCTTGTTAATTCCATTCATGTCCCAAAATGGTGAAGAAAGTCTTGTTAATTCCATTCATGTCCCAAAATGGTGAACAAATGCTTGTTAAATCCATTCATGTACCAAAATGGTGAAGAAAGTCTTGTTAATTCCATTCATGTACCAAAATGGTGAACAAAGGCTCGTTAAATCCACTCATGTACCAAAATGGTGAACAAAGGCTCGTTAAATCCATTCATGTACCAAAATGGTGAAGAAAGTCTTGTCAAATCCATTCATGTCCCAAAATGGTGAACAAAGGCTCGTTAAATCCATTCATGTACCAAAATGGTGAAGAAAGTCTTGTTAATTCCATTCATGTACCAAAATGGTGAACAAAGGCTCGTTAAATCCACTCATGTACCAAAATGGTGAACAAAGGCTCGTTAAATCCATTCATGTACCAAAATGGTGAACAAAGGCTCGTTAAATCCATTCATGTACCAAAATGGTGAAGAAAGTCTTGTTAATTCCATTCATGTCCCAAAATGGTGAACAAATGCTTGTTAAATCCATTCATGTACCAAAATGGTGAAGAAAGTCTTGTTAATTCCATTCATGTCCCAAAATGGTGAACAAAGTCTTGTTAAATCCATTCATGTACCAAAATGGTGAACAAAGTCTTGTTAAATCCATTAATGTACCAAAATGGTGAACAAAGTCTTGTTAATTCCATTCATGTCCCAAAATGGTGAACAAAGGCTCGTCAAATCCATTCATGTACCAAAATGGTGAACAAAGTCTTGTTAAATCCATTAATGTCCCAAAATGGTGAACAAAGGCTCGTCAAATCCATTCATGTACCAAAATGGTGAAGAAAGTCTTGTTAATTCCATTCATGTCCCAAAATGGTGAAGAAAGTCTTGTTAATTCCATTCATGTCCCAAAATGGTGAACAAATGCTTGTTAAATCCATTCATGTACCAAAATGGTGAAGAAAGTCTTGTTAATTCCATTCATGTACCAAAATGGTGAACAAAGGCTCGTTAAATCCACTCATGTACCAAAATGGTGAACAAAGGCTCGTTAAATCCATTCATGTACCAAAATGGTGAAGAAAGTCTTGTCAAATCCATTCATGTCCCAAAATGGTGAACAAAGGCTCGTTAAATCCATTCATGTACCAAAATGGTGAAGAAAGTCTTGTTAATTCCATTCATGTACCAAAATGGTGAACAAAGGCTCGTTAAATCCACTCATGTACCAAAATGGTGAACAAAGGCTCGTTAAATCCATTCATGTACCAAAATGGTGAACAAAGGCTCGTTAAATCCATTCATGTACCAAAATGGTGAACAAAGGCTCGTTAAATCCATTCATGTACCAAAATGGTGAACAAAGGCTCGTTAAATCCATTCATGTACCAAAATGGTGAACAAAGGCTCGTTAAATCCATTCATGTACCAAAATGGTGAACAAAGGCTCGTTAAATCCATTCATGTACCAAAATGGTGAACAAAGGCTCGTTAAATCCACTCATGTACCAAAATGGTGAACAAAGGCTCGTTAAATCCATTCATGTACCAAAATGGTGAACAAAGGCTCGTTAAATCCATTCATGTACCAAAATGGTGAACAAAGGCTCGTTAAATCCACTCATGTACCAAAATGTTGAACAAAGGCTCGTTAAATCCACTCATGTACCAAAATGGTGAACAAAGGCTCGTTAAATCCATTCATGTACCAAAATGGTGAAGAAAGTCTTGTTAATTCCATTCATGTCCCAAAATGGTGAACAAATGCTTGTTAAATCCATTAATGTCCCAAAATGGTGAACAAAGGCTCGTTAAATCCATTCATGTACCAAAATGGTGAACAAAGGCTCGTTAAATCCATTCATGTACCAAAATGGTGAACAAATGCTTGTTAAATCCATTCATGTACCAAAATGGTGAACAAAGGCTCGTTAAATCCATTCATGTACCAAAATGGTGAAGAAAGTCTTGTTAATTCCATTCATGTCCCAAAATGGTGAACAAATGCTTGTTAAATCCATTCATGTACCAAAATGGTGAACAAAGGCTCGTTAAATCCATTCATGTCCCAAAATGGTGAACAAATGCTTGTTAAATCCATTAATGTCCCAAAATGGTGAAGAAAGTCTTGTTAATTCCATTCATGTACCAAAATGGTGAACAAAGTCTTGTTAAATCCATTCATGTACCAAAATGGTGAACAAAGTCTTGTTAAATCCATTCATGTACCAAAATGGTGAACAAAGGCTCGTTAAATCCATTCATGTACCAAAATGGTGAACAAAGGCTCGTTAAATCCATTCATGTACCAAAATGGTGAAGAAAGTCTTGTTAATTCCATTCATGTACCAAAATGGTGAACAAAGTCTTGTTAAATCCATTAATGTACCAAAATGGTGAAGAAAGTCTTGTTAATTCCATTCATGTACCAAAATGGTGAACAAAGTCTTGTTAAATCCATTCATGTACCAAAATGGTGAAGAAAGTCTTGTTAATTCCATTCATGTACCAAAATGGTGAACAAATGCTTGTTAAATCCATTCATGTACCAAAATGGTGAACAAAGTCTTGTTAAATCCATTCATGTACCAAAATGGTGAACAAAGTCTTGTTAAATCCATTCATGTACCAAAATGGTGAACAAAGGCTTGTCAAATCCATTCATGTACCAAAATGGTGAACAAAGTCTCGTTAAATCCATTCATGTACCAAAATGGTGAACAAAGGCTCGTTAAATCCATTCATGTACCAAAATGGTGAACAAAGGCTCGTTAAATCCACTCATGTACCAAAATGGTGAACAAAGGCTCGTTAAATCCACTCATGTACCAAAATGATGAACAAAGGCTCGTTAAATCCATTCATGTACCAAAATGGTGAACAAAGGCTCGTTAAATCCATTCATGTACCAAAATGGTGAACAAAGGCTCGTTAAATCCATTCATGTACCAAAATGGTGAACAAAGTCTTGTTAAATCCATTCATGTACCAAAATGGTTAACAAAGTCTTGTTAAATCCATTCATGTACCAAAATGGTTAACAAAGGCTTGTTAAATCCATTCATGTACCAAAATGGTGAACAAAGTCTTGTTAAATCCATTAATGTACCAAAATGGTGAACAAAGTCTTGTTAAATCCATTCATGTACCAAAATGGTGAACAAAGTCTTGTTAAATCCATTCATGTACCAAAATGGTGAACAAAGGCTTGTCAAATCCATTCATGTACCAAAATGGTGAACAAAGTCTTGTTAAATCCATTCATGTACCAAAATGGTGAACAAAGGCTCGTTAAATCCACTCATGTACCAAAATGGTGAACAAAGGCTCGTTAAATCCATTCATGTACCAAAATGGTGAAGAAAGTCTTGTTAATTCCATTCATGTACCAAAATGGTGAACAAAGGCTTGTTAAATCCATTCATGTACCAAAATGGTGAACAAAGGCTTGTTAAATCCATTCATGTACCAAAATGGTGAACAAAGGCTTGTTAAATCCATTCATGTACCAAAATGGTGAACAAAGGCTTGTTAAATCCATTCATGTACCAAAATGGTGAACAAAGTCTTGTTAATTCCATTCATGTACCAAAATGGTGAACAAAGGCTTGTCAAATCCATTCATGTACCAAAATGGTGAACAAAGGCTTGTTAAATCCATTCATGTACCAAAATGGTGAACAAAGGCTTGTCAAATCCATTCATGTCCCAAAATGGTGAACAAAGGCTTGTCAAATCCATTCATGTACCAAAATGGTGAACAAAGGCTTGTCAAATCCATTCATGTACCAAAATGGTGAACAAAGGCTCGTTAAATCCACTCATGTACCAAAATGGTGAACAAAGGCTCGTTAAATCCACTCATGTACCAAAATGGTGAACAAAGTCTTGTTAATTCCATTCATGTCCCAAAATGGTGAACAAAGGCTCGTTAAATCCACTCATGTACCAAAATGGTGAACAAAGGCTTGTCAAATCCATTCATGTACCAAAATGGTGAACAAAGGCTCGTTAAATCCACTCATGTACCAAAATGGTGAACAAAGGCTTGTTAAATCCACTCATGTCCCAAAATGGTGAACAAAGTCTTGTTAATTCCATTCATGTCCCAAAATGGTGAACAAAGGCTCGTTAAATCCACTCATGTACCAAAATGGTGAACAAAGGCTTGTCAAATCCATTCATGTACCAAAATGGTGAACAAAGTCTTGTTAATTCCATTCATGTCCCAAAATGGTGAACAAAGGCTCGTTAAATCCACTCATGTACCAAAATGGTGAACAAAGTCTTGTTAATTCCATTCATGTCCCAAAATGGTGAACAAAGGCTCGTTAAATCCACTCATGTACCAAAATGGTGAACAAAGGCTTGTCAAATCCATTCATGTACCAAAATGGTGAACAAAGTCTTGTTAATTCCATTCATGTCCCAAAATGGTGAACAAAGTCTCGTTAAATCCACTCATGTACCAAAATGGTGAACAAAGTCTTGTTAATTCCATTCATGTCCCAAAATGGTGAACAAAGTCTCGTTAAATCCATTCATGTACCAAAATGGTGAACAAAGTCTTGTTAATTCCATTCATGTACCAAAATGGTGAACAAAGGCTCGTCAAATCCATTCATGTACCAAAATGGTGAACAAAGTCTTGTTAATTCCATTCATGTCCCAAAATGGTGAACAAAGTCTCGTTAAATCCACTCATGTACTAAAATGGTGAACAAAGGCTTGTCAAATCCATTCATGTACCAAAATGGTGAACAAAGTCTTGTTAATTCCATTCATGTCCCAAAATGGTGAACAAAGTCTCGTTAAATCCACTCATGTACCAAAATGGTGAACAAAGGCTTGTTAAATCCACTCATGTACCAAAATGGTGAACAAAGGCTTGTTAAATCCATTCATGTACTAAAATGGTGAACAAAGGCTTGTCAAATCCATTCATGTACCAAAATGGTGAACAAAGTCTTGTTAATTCCATTCATGTACCAAAATGGTGAACAAAGTCTTGTTAAATCCATTCATGTACCAAAATGGTGAACAAAGGCTCGTTAAATCCACTCATGTACCAAAATGGTGAACAAAGGCTCGTTAAATCCATTCATGTACCAAAATGGTGAAGAAAGTCTTGTTAATTCCATTCATGTACCAAAATGGTGAACAAAGGCTTGTCAAATCCATTCATGTACCAAAATGGTTAACAAGATCTCGCGAGATCTTGGAGACGGCGGCAGGGATTTTCGAAGCTCCACACGGTCTCCACATTTTTCGAAGTTAAGTCTGTTCACAATTGTATTTTGTCGAAACTGTATTTATCTTTCGGTGTGTGAAGTTATTGTGTGCAACTTTGGTTGTTTCTCGGTGTTTATCTTTCATAAATTGATCGTCTGTTTGCCGTGTCGCGAGCAAGGCCTTGTACAGTGTGCACTGTACAACCTTGAGGCTTTGTTTTTCTCTCAGTGGTCCGTCGTTTGTGATCCAATAACTTTCGTTCTCTGTATTCCCAGGCTTTTCACCCATAGCCTACTTCCTTGTGTAAATCTCAACTCAAAAAAAAAAAAAAAAAAAAAAAAAAAAAAAAAAAAACATTTCCTTCTCTGTTCTCATTCGTTTATTCATTCTTATTCGTTCGTTCGTTCTTCGACCACGTGTTTCTCCCCCATTTCCCCAGATAGTTTTCACTCATTAACCTTCAATGTTTACACTTTCCCCTCAAGTTATGTATTCCGTCATATTTTATAACACCTTTTTCTTCTTCTTCTTTAAAAGGCTGCTTTCGACTTGCTCACCAAATCAATTCATCCCAAAAAAAATATCCATCTCCTATAGTGCCTTTGTTCTACATTCCCTAAACTCTCCTGCACTCCATCCTCCATCCAGCGTCCTTAAACGTATTTTTAACTCGAAGGTCACAAGAAACTCATTTTGCAATAAATGTTCGTTTCCCAAAAATCGTACACTTTCAAAAATCCAATCTCACCCCTCCCCTCCAAATCTTCCCCATAACCCCTCCCCTCCAAATCTTCCCCATCACCCCTCCCCTCCAAATCTTCCCCATCACCCATCCCTTTCAAATCTCCCCCCTTGCCCCCTCCCTCCTAAACTACTCCCTCACCCCTCCCCGCCAAGACGCCCCCTCGCCCCTCCCCTCCTAGACTCCTGCCTCACCCCTCCCCTCCAAATCTCCCCCATATCCCATCCCTTTCAAATCCCTCCCCTTGTCCCTTCCCTCCCAAACTCCCCCCTCACCCCTCCCCTTCAAATCTCCCCACCCTCATTGCTTCTCAATTTCCCCCCGCTCACTCCCCCTCCTCAAAGCGTCCTCCCCGCTTCTTCCCCCTTCAAACTCTCACCTCCATCTCCCCCAACCTTCTGCCTCGCTCTTCCCCCTCCTCAAATAACACCTCATTGTGGCTCACCCAATCACCATCAAACCTTTTGTCCGCCCCATCCTTCCCTTTCTCCGAGCTATTCTGAAATCTCTGACACACCTTCAACAGCTCTCCCTACCTCTTCCACCTCTTCCACATCTTACCCTACCCCTCCTCCCCCCTGTTCTGTATCTGATGCTCCCCCTTCCTCTTCATTAACGGTATGGACCTCAAACATCCGGGGCCTTCGTTCAAACTTAACTGATCTCTCCATACAGGTTGCTTCTGTCAAACCAGACGTGATCTGCTTAACAGAAACTTTCCTCCTTTATGATGTCTCTGATTCCATAGTATCTCTCCCGGGCTACTCCCTCCTCCGGTATGATAGACCTGAGCCTCGTCCTGGAGGCGGGGTTGCTATCTTTATCAAAAACTCTCTTCCTCACTCGCCCTGCACTGCACTCTCTCCACCTCACCCCCAGGAATACCTCTGGCTACGGCTTCCCCTTCGCTCCCACCTCTTGTTCATATGTGTGTTGTACCGTCCACCAAACAGTGATGACTCCATCTACATCTCGCTGTCTGATGATATGGACCAACTTCTATCTACTCATCCCAACTCTCTCTTCCTCATATGTGGTGATTTCAACTGTCATCATGCCAGTTGGCTGGGTGTGGGTACCTCTCTCACCAGCCATGGCTCCTCAGCAAAGGACTTCTGCGACTCACTGGGACTGACACAATCTGTCAATTTCCCTACCCGGATCTCAGTCAACGGAACATCTTCTCTTCTGGACTTGGTTATGACTAACTTCCCTGAAAATGTCTGCTGCTCTTCTTCTGCTCCGATCGGATCATCTGATCATGTCCTTGTTAAAGTGGACATCTCTCTGACCATCCTCAGGGAGCCTGCTCAGCGTCGACGAGTCTGGCATTTCACTCAGGCCAACTGGCACGGTCTTCAAGCAGCCATCAATCATCTGGACTGGTCTCCCATCTCTACCACCTCTGACATCAACTCATCCTGGGAATTCTTCCAAAGTAAATTGCTCTCTCTCATGCACAGATTTATCCCATCTCGTCTTCAGTTGTCATACCCTTCCTCCCGTCCATGGTACACAGAATCTTGTGGTGAGGCTGTTGCCCAGAAACAACTTGCCTTCGTCTCCTGGAAAGCAAATCCAACGGAAGGAAATCTCATTTCCTTTCACAAAGCCCGAAACAAGTGTGTGTCCACCCTCAGGAGAGCCAGGAAACAATATCTCTCCGTTCTCAAGACCGAACTCTCTTATCTGTCTCCCTCTTCCAAATCCTGGTGGCGTCTGGTCAAATCCGTTTCTGGTGTTTGTTCCCCCTCCATCCCCTCCCTTACCTCAAACGGCTACACAGCTGACTCCGCACGTGAAAAAGCTGAATGCCTCAACTCTGTGTTTGCCTCTAAATCTTGTGTCCCAAACCCATCCCTCTCTGTACCCACCATACCCAGTCGTACCCTGCTGCTCCTGGACTCCGTGTCCTTTCCTCCTGACAAGGTGGAAAAGTTTCTGTCAACCCTCGACTCTGATTCTGCAACTGGACCCGACGGCATCAGCCCACGGGTCCTAAAATCCTGCTCTGCTGCTCTATCTCACCCTCTCTCTGTTCTCTTCACCCTCTCTTTTGCTCAAGGTCAACTGCCATCTGCTTGGAAATCAGCCAACATCACCGCTTTGCACAAAAAAGGTGCAAAAACAGATCCTAGCAACTACAGACCAATCAGCCTTCTCCCAATTATCAGCAAAGTCATGGAATCCATCATTGCTTCTGATATGAAATCTTTCCTCTTCTCCAATGGCTTGATCTCTGATCATCAATTTGGTTTCAGACCAGGTCACTCTACTCTGGACATGCTGCTTCTGCTGTCTCAACAATGGATGGAGGTCCTCAATGCCAAACAGGAAATTAGAGCTGTCTCCCTCGACATATCACGTGCCTTCGACACGGTCTGGCACCCCGCTCTGCTCACCAAACTCTCCTCCTTTGGTATCCATGGAAATCTCCACGCATGGCTGGCGGACTTCCTCTCTAGTCGTCGTCAACGTGTGGCCCTGAATGGGTTTCTCTCATCTCCTCTTCCTGTTCAGGCTGGAGTTCCCCAAGGCAGTGTTCTGGGCCCCGTGCTTTTTCTGGTCTTCATCAATGATCTCTCTGACTCTCTCGAAAATCCTCTCTATCTCTTTGCTGATGACTCCACTCTCTGCCGCTCCATTCCTCTTCCCTCAGATCGGCAGTCTGCTGCCTCCTCACTCTCTGAAGACCTGGACAAAATCACAGACTGGTCAAACAAGTGGAACATGTCTTTCAATCCTGACAAATCTCACACTCTTACTATGTCTCTCCGAAAAGATCGACTGGACAACCCTCCCATCTACTTTCTCAACAATCCTCTCCAAGAAGTTCTGTCGCTCAAGATTTTGGGTCTCACTATCTGCCATGATCTTTCTTGGGAAAACCACATTTCCAAGCTGGCCTCCAAAGCCAGTCGCCGACTGGGCATCCTCCGTCGTGCGAAGTCCTTCCTCGGCACACCTGAGCTCCTCACCACATACAAGGCTTTCATCCGCAGCTCAATGGAATACTGTTCTCCCCTATGGGCCGGTGCTCCTGCCTCACACCTAGCTCGGCTTCACGCTGTTGAAACCAAAGCTTTCAGAATTATTGGAATCTCCCGCGATGAAGCTATCTCTGAGGGCCTTTCACTCACTCACCGCAGGCAGGTAGGTGGTCTTTCTGTCTTCTACCGACTCCTCTCCGGCCTTGCACCCCCAGCTCTCTCTGTGCTCTGTCCCCCAAATATTCCTACAGGTCGCACAAGATCTGCCAGCAACCCTCTGATGGTTAAACTGCCGAAATCTCGGCTCTCCGCTCACCTTCACTCTTTCATTCCTCTTTTCTCCCGCCTCTGGAACAAACTCCCTCACTCCCTTCAATCCCACTCCTCCCTCCAGGTCTTTAAAACAGCTGTTCACCACCATCTCTTATCTTCCCCCATCCAAAACCTTGATCTTTTCTACCCCCGCTAATTCACCCCAGATCCACCTTGTTTGAAATTCCAACTTCTTTCCTGGAAGTCCTGGCAGTGTCCATATGTTTTATACCTCTCCCACTGCTCCCTTCCCACGCCCCCCCCCCCAAAGCCCTCGCCCTCTCTCAGATCTCTCGATGTCTCCATGTCTCTCGGTCCCTGCTCTCAAATGTTGTGTTTGTGTCCTTCCCCCTCTCTCCCCATCTTGTCTACCGCTCCCTATGTTATATGTTTTATGTGTCGGTTTGTCTTTCTGTGTGTTCATGTGATTAATGTTCGCTCTTTCACGAGCCTCGATATTGTATACAAAAAAAAAAAAAAAAAAAAAAAAAAAAGTCTTGTTAAATCCATTCATGTACCAAAATGGTGAACAAAGGCTTGTCAAATCCATTAATGTACCAAAATGGTGAACAAAGGCTTGTTAATTCCATTCATGTACCAAAATGGTGAACAAAGTCTTGTCAAATCCATTCATGTACCAAAATGGTGAACAAAGGCTCGTCGAATCCATTCATGTACCAAAATGGTGAACAAAGTCTTGTCAAATCCATTCATGTACCAAAATGGTTAACAAAGGCTTGTCAAATCCATTCATGTACCAAAATGGTTAACAAAGGCTTGTCAAATCCATTCATGTACCAAAATGGTGAACAAAGGCTTGTCAAATCCATTCATGTACCAAAATGGTGAACAAAGTCTTGTCAAATCCATTCATGTACCAAAATGGTGAACAAAGGCTCGTTAATTCCATTCATGTACCAAAATGGTAAACAAAGGCTCGTCAAATCCATTCATGTACCAAAATGGTGAACAAAGGCTCATTAATTCCATTCATGTACCAAAATGGTAAACAAAGGCTCGTCAAATCCATTCATGTACCAAAATGGTGAACAAAGTCTTGTTAATTCCATTCATGTACCAAAATGGTGAACAAAGGCTTCTTAAATCCATTCATGTACCAAAATGGTGAACAAAGGCTTGTCAAATCCATTCATGTACCAAAATGGTTAACAAAGGCTTGTCAAATCCATTCATGTACCAAAATGGTGAAGAAAGTCTTGTTAATTCCATTCATGTACCAAAATGGTGAACAAAGGCTTGTCAAATCCATTCATGTACCAAAATGGTGAACAAAGTCTTGTTAATTCCATTCATGTACCAAAATGGTGAACAAAGTCTTGTTAATTCCATTCATGTACCAAAATGGTGAACAAAGGCTCGTTAAATCCATTAATGTACCAAAATGGTGAACAAAGGCTCGTTAAATCCATTCATGTACCAAAATGGTGAACAAAGTCTTGTTAAATCCATTAATGTCCCAAAATGGTGAACAAAGGCTCGTTAAATCCATTCATGTACCAAAATGGTGAACAAAGGCTTGTCAAATCCATTCATGTACCAAAATGGTGAACAAAGGCTCGTTAAATCCATTCATGTACCAAAATGGTGAACAAAGTCTTGTTAAATCCATTAATGTCCCAAAATGGTGAACAAAGGCTCGTTAAATCCATTCATGTACCAAAATGGTGAACAAAGTCTTGTTAAATCCATTAATGTCCCAAAATGGTGAACAAAGGCTCGTTAAATCCATTCATGTACCAAAATGGTGAACAAAGTCTTGTTAATTCCATTCATGTACCAAAATGGTGAACAAAGGCTCGTTAAATCCATTCATGTACCAAAATGGTGAACAAAGTCTTGTTAAATCCATTAATGTCCCAAAATGGTGAACAAAGGCTCGTTAAATCCATTCATGTACCAAAATGGTGAACAAAGGCTTGTCAAATCCATTCATGTACCAAAATGGTGAAGAAAGTCTTGTTAATTCCATTCATGTACCAAAATGGTGAACAAAGGCTTGTTAAATCCATTAATGTACCACAATGGTGAACAAAGGCTTGTTAAATCCATTCATGTACCAAAATGGTTAACAAAGGCTTGTCAAATCCATTCATGTACCAAAATGGTGAACAAAGTCTTGTTAATTCCATTCATGTCCCAAAATGGTGAACAAAGGCTTGTCAAATCCATTCATGTACCAAAATGGTGAAGAAAGTCTTGTTTATTCCATTCATGTCCCAAAATGGTGAACAAAGGCTCGTTAAATCCATTCATGTACCAAAATGGTGAACAAAGGCTTGTTAAATCCATTAATGTACCAAAATGGTGAACAAAGGCTCGTTAAATCCATTCATGTACCAAAATGGTGAACAAAGGCTTGTTAAATCCATTAATGTACCAAAATGGTGAACAAAGGCTTGTTAATTCCATTCATGTACCAAAATGGTGAAGAAAGTCTTGTTAAATCCATTCATGTACCAAAATGGTGAACAAAGGCTCGTTAAATCCATTCATGTACCAAAATGGTGAACAAAGGCTCGTTAAATCCATTCATGTACCAAAATGGTGAACAAAGGCTTGTTAATTCCATTCATGTACCAAAATGGTGAAGAAAGTCTTGTTAAATCCATTCATGTACCAAAATGGTGAACAAAGGCTCGTTAAATCCATTCATGTACCAAAATGGTGAACAAAGGCTTGTTAAATCCATTAATGTACCAAAATGGTGAACAAAGGCTTGTTAATTCCATTCATGTACCAAAATGGTGAACAAAGGCTCGTCAAATCCATTCATGTACCAAAATGGTGAACAAAGGCTTGTTAATTCCATTCATGTACCAAAATGGTGAAGAAAGTCTTGTTAAATCCATTCATGTACCAAAATGGTGAACAAAGGCTTGTTAATTCCATTCATGTACCAAAATGGTGAAGAAAGTCTTGTTAAATCCATTCATGTACCAAAATGGTGAACAAAGGCTCGTTAAATCCATTCATGTACCAAAATGGTGAACAAAGGCTTGTTAAATCCATTCATGTACCAAAATGGTGAACAAAGGCTTGTTAAATCCATTCATGTACCAAAATGGTGATCAAAGGCTTGTTAAATCCATTCATGTACCAAAATGGTGATCAAAGGCTTGTTAAATCCATTCATGTACCAAAATGGTGAACAAAGGCTCGTTAAATCCATTCATGTACCAAAATGGTGAACAAAGGCTTGTTAAATCCATTCATGTACCAAAATGGTGAACAAAGGCTTGTTAAATCCATTAATGTACCAAAATGGTGAAGAAAGGCTCGTTAAATCCATTCATGTACCAAAATGGTGAACAAAGGCTCGTTAAATCCATTCATGTACCAAAATGGTGAACAAAGGCTTGTTAAATCCATTCATGTACCAAAATGGTGAACAAAGTCTTGTTAAATCCATTCATGTACCAAAATGGTGAAGAAAGTCTTGTTAAATCCATTCATGTACCAAAATGGTGAACAAAGGCTCATTAATTCCATTCATGCACCAAAATGGTGAACAAAGGCTCGTTAAATCCATTCATGTACCAAAATGGTGAACAAAGGCTCGTCAAATCCATTAATGTACCAAAATGGTGAACAAAGGCTTGTTAAATCCACTCTTGTACCAAAATGGTGAACAAAGGCTCGTTAAATCCATTCATGTACCAAAATGGTGAACAAAGGCTCGTTAAATCCAATCTTGTACCAAAATGGTGAACAAAGGCTCGTTAAATCCATTCATGTACCAAAATGGTGAACAAAGGCTTGTTAAATCCCTTCATGAACCAAAATGGTGAACAAAGGCTCGTTAAATCCATTCATATACCAAAATGGTGAACAAAGGCTCGTTAAATCCATTCATGCACCAAAATGGTGAACAAAGGCTCATCAAATCCATTCATGGACCAAAATGATGAACAAAGGCTTGTTAAATCCCTTCATGTACCAAAATGGTGAACAAAGGCTCGTTAAATCCACTCTTGTACCAAAATGGTGAACAAAGGCTCGTTAAATCCATTCATGTACCAAAATGGTGAACAAAGGCTTGTTAAATCCATTCATGTACCAAAATGGTGAACAAAGGCTTGTCAAATCCATTCCTGTACAAAAATGGTGAACAAAGGCTTGTTAAATCCCTTCATGTACCAAAATGGTGAACAAAGGCTCGTTAAATCCAATCTTGTACCAAAATGGTGAACAAAGGCTCGTTAAATCCATTCATGTACCAAAATGGTGAACAAAGGCTTGTTAAATCCCTTCATGTACCAAAATGGTGAACAAAGGCTCGTTAAATCCAATCTTGTACCAAAATGGTGAACAAAGGCTCGTTAAATCCATTCATGTACCAAAATGGTGAACAAAGGCTCGTTAAATCCACTCTTGTACCAAAATGGTGAACAAAGGCTCGTTAAATCCATTCCTGTACAAAAATGGTGAACAAAGGCTTGTTAAATCCCTTCATGTACCAAAATGGTGAACAAAGGCTCGTTAAATCCACTCTTGTACCAAAATGGTGAACAAAGGCTCGTTAAATCCATTCATGTACCAAAATGGTGAACAAAGGCTCGTTAAATCCAATCTTGTACCAAAATGGTGAACAAAGGCTCGTTAAATCCATTCATGTACCAAAATGGTGAACAAAGGCTTGTTAAATCCCTTCATGAACCAAAATGGTGAACAAAGGCTCGTTAAATCCATTCATGTACCAAAATGGTGAACAAAGCCTCGTTAGTTCCATTCATGTACCAAAATGGTGAACAAAGGCTCGTCAAATCCATTCATGGACCAAAATGATGAACAAAGGCTTGTCAAATCCATTCATGTACCAAAATGGTGAACAAAGGCTTGTTAAATCCCTTCATGTACCAAAATGGTGAACAAAGGCTCGTTAAATCCATTCATGTACCAAAATGGTGAACAAAGGCTTGTTAAATCCAATCTTGTACCAAAATGGTGAACAAAGGCTCGACAAATCCAATCTTGTACGAAAATGGTGAACAAAGTCTCGTTAAATCCATTCATGTACCAAAATGGTGAACAAAGGCTCGTTAAATCCATTCATGCACCAAAATGGTGAACAAAGGCTCGTCAAATCCATTCATGGACCAAAATGATGAACAAAGGCTTGTCAAATCCATTCATGTACCAAAATGGTGGACAAAGTCTTGTTAAATCCATTAATGTACCAAAATGGTGAACAAAGGCTCGTTAAATCCATTCATGTACCAAAATGGTGAACAAAGGCTCGTTAAATCCCTTCATGTACTAAAATGGTGAACAAAGTCTTGTTAAATCCATTCTCTACCAAAATGGTGAACAAAGGCTTGTTAAATCCATTCATGTACCAAAATGGTGAACAAAGGCTCGTTAAATCCATTCATGTACCAAAATGGTGAACAAAGGCTTGTCAAATCCATTCATGTACCAAAATGGTGAACAAAGGCTCGTTAAATCCATTCATGTACCAAAATGGTGAACAAAGGCTTGTCAAATCCAACCTTGTACCAAAATGGTGAACAAAGGCTCGTTAAATCCACTCTTGTACCAAAATGGTGAACAAAGGCTTGTCAAATCCAATCTTGTACCAAAATGGTGAACAAAGGCTCGTTAAATCCATTCATGTACCAAAATGGTGAACAAAGGCTCGTCAAATCCATTCATGTACCAAAATGGTGAACAAAGGCTCGTTAAATCCATTCATGTACCAAAATGGTGAACAAAGGCTTGTCAAATCCATTCATGTACCAAAATGGTGAACAAAGGCTCGTTAAATCCATTCATGTACCAAAATGGTGAACAAAGGCTTGTTAAATCCACTCTTGTACCAAAAATGGTGAACGAAGGCTTGTCCAATCCAATCTTGTACCAAAATGGTGAACAAAGGCTCGTTAAATCCATTCATGTACCAAAATGGTGAACAAAGGCTTGTTAAATCCCTTCATGTACCAAAATGGTGAACAAAGGCTCGTTAAATCCATTCATGTACCAAAATGGTGAACAAAGGCTCGTTAAATCCCTTCATGTACCAAAATGGTGAACAAAGGCTCGTTAAATCCAATCTTGTACCAAAATGGTGAACAAAGGCTCGTTAAATCCATTCATGTACCAAAATGGTGAACAAAGGCTCGTCAAATCCAATCTTGTACGAAAATGGTGAACAAAGTCTCGTCAAATCCAATCTTGTACCAAAATGGGGAACAAAGGCTCGTCAAATCCAATCTTGTCCGAAAATGGTGAACAAAGTCTTGTTAAATCCATTCATCTACCAAAATGGTGAACAAAGGCTCGTTAAATCCATTCATGTACCAAAATGGTGAACAAAGTCTTGTTAAATCCATTCCTGTACCAAAATGGTGAACAAAGTCTTGTTAAATCCATTCATCTATCAAAATGGTGAACAAAGGCTCGTTAAATCCATTCATGTACCAAAATGGTGAACAAAGTCTCGTTAAATCCATTCATGTACCAAAATGGTGAACAAAGTCTCGTTAAATCCATTCATGTACCAAAATGGTGAACAAAGGCTCGTTAAATCCATTCATGTACCAAAATGGTGAACAAAGTCTTGTTAAATCCATTCATGTACCAAAATGGTGAACAAAGTCTTGTTAAATCCATTCATGTACCAAAATGGTGAACAAAGTCTTGTTAAATCCATTCATGTACCAAAATGGTGAACAAAGTCTTGTTAAATCCATTCATGTACCAAAATGGTGAACAAAGTCTTGTTAAATCCATTCATGTACCAAAATGGTGAACAAAGGCTCGTTAAATCCATTCATGTACCAAAATGGTGAACAAAGTCTCGTTAAATCCATTCATGTACCAAAATGGTGAACAAAGGCTCGTTAAATCCATTCATGTACCAAAATGGTGAACAAAGTCTTGTTAAATCCATTCATGTACCAAAATGGTGAACAAAGTCTTGTTAAATCCATTCATGTCCCAAAATGGTGAACAAAGGCTCGTTAAATCCATTCATGTACCAAAATGGTGAACAAAGTCTTGTTAAATCCATACATGTACCAAAATGGTGAACAAAAGTTCGTTAAATCCATTCATGTACCAAAATGGTGAACAAAGCCTTGTTAAATCCATTCATGTACCAAAATGGTGAACAAAGTCTTGTTAAATTCATTCATGTACCAAAATGGTGAACAAAGGCTCGTTCGTTCCATTCATGTACCAAAATGGTGAACAAAGTCTTGTTAAATCCATTCATGTACCAAAATGGTGAACAAAGGCTCGTTAAATCCATTCATGTACCAAAATGGTGAACAAAGGCTCGTTAAATCCATACATGAACCAAAATGGTGAACAAAGTCTTGTTAAATCCATTCATGTACCAAAATAGTGAACAAAGTCTTGTTAAATCCATTAATGTACCAAAATGGTGAACAAAGTCTTGTTAAATCCATTCATGTACCAAAATGGTGAACAAAGGCTCTTTAGTTCCATTCATGTACCAAAATGGTGAACAAAGTCTCGTTAAATCCATTCATGTACCAAAATGGTGAACAAAGTCTCGTTAAATCCATTCATGTACCAAAATGGTGAACAAAGGCTTGTGAAATCCATTCATGTACCAAAATGGTGAACAAAGGCTTGGTAAATCCATTCATGTACCAAAATGGTGAACAAAGTCTCGTTAAATCCATTCATGTACCAAAATGGTGAACAAAGGCTTGTGAAATCCATTCATGTACCAAAATGGTGAACAAAGGCTTGGTAAATCCATTCATGTACCAAAATGGTGAACAAAGGCTCGTCAAATCCATTCATGTACCAAAATGGTGAACAAAGGCTCGTTAAATCCACTCATGTACCAAAATGGTGAACAAAGGCTAGTTAAATCCATTCATGTACCAAAATGGTGAACAAAGGCTCGATAAATCCATTCATGTACCAAAATGGTGAACAAAGGCTTGTTAAATCCATTCATGTACCAAAATGGTGAACAAAGGCTCGTTAAATCCACTCATGTACCAAAATGGTGAACAAAGTCTCGTTAATTCCATTCATGTCCCAAAATGGTGAAGAAAGTCTTGTTAAATCCATTCATGTCCCAAAATGGTGAAGAAAGTCTTGTTAAATCCATTCATGTACCAAAATGGTGAACAAAGGCTCGTTAAATCCATTCATGTACCAAAATGGTGAACAAAGTCTCGTTAAATCCATTCATGTACCAAAATGGTGAACAAAGTCTCGTTAAATCCATTCATGTACCAAAATGGTGAACAAAGGCTTGTTAAATCCATTCATGTACCAAAATGGTGAACAAAGGCTTGTTAATTCCATTCATGTCCCAAAATGGTGAACAAAGGCTTGTTAATTCCATTCATGTCCCAAAATGGTGAACAAAGTCTTGTTAAATCCATTCATGTCCCAAAATGGTGAAGAAAGTCTTGTTAAATCCATTCATGTACCAAAATGGTGAACAAAGGCTCGTTAAATCCATGAATGTACCAAAATGGTGAACAAAGGCTCGTTAAATCCATTAATGTACCAAAATGGTGAACAAAGGCTCATTAATTCTATTCATGTACCAAAATGGTGAACAAAGGCTCGTTAAATCCATTCATGTACCAAAATGGTGAACAAAGCCTCGTTAAATCCATTAATGTACCAAAATGGTGAACAAAGGCTCGTTAAGTCCATTCATGTACCAAAATGGTGAACAAAGGCTCGTTAAATCCATTCATGTACCAAAATGGTGAACAAAGCCTCGTTAAATCCATTAATGTACCAAAATGGTGAACAAAGGCTCATTAATTCTATTCATGTACCAAAATGGTGAACAAAGCCTCGTTAAATCCATTAATGTACCAAAATGGTGAACAAAGGCTTGTTAAATCCACTCTTGTACCAAAATGGTGAACAAAGGCTTGTCAAATCCAATCTTGTACCAAAAGGGTGAACAAAGGCTTGTTAAATCCATTCATGTACCAAAATGGTGAACAAAGGCTTGTCAAATCCAATCTTGTACCAAAATGGTGAACAAAGGCTCGTTAAATCCAGTCATGTACCAAAATGGTGAACAAAGGCTCGTCAAATCCATTCATGTACCAAAATGGTGAACAAAGGCTTGTCAAATCCAATCTTGTACCAAAATGGTGAACAAAGGCTCGTCAAATCCATTCATGTACCAAAATGGTGAACAAAGGCTCGTTAAATCCATTCATGTACCAAAATGGTGAACAAAGGCTTGTCAAATCCAATCTTGTACCAAAATGGTGAACAAAGGCTCGTCAAATCCATTAATGTACCAAAATGGTGAACAAAGGCTTGTTAAATCCACTCTTGTACCAAAATGGTGAACAAAGGCTCGTTAAATCCATTCATGTACCAAAATGGTGAACAAAGTCTCGTTAAATCCATTCATGTACCAAAATGGTGAACAAAGGCTTGTCAAATCCATTCATGTACCAAAATGGTGAACAAAGGCTCGTTAAATCCATTCGTGTACCAAAATGGTGAACAAAGGCTCGTTAAATCCATTCATGTACCAAAATGGTGAACAAAGGCTCGTTAAATCCATTCATGCACCAAAATGGTGAACAAAGGCTTGTTAAATCCAATCTTGTACCAAAATGGTGAACAAAGGCTCGTCAAATCCAATCTTGTACCAAAATGGTGAACAAAGGCTCGTTAAATCCATTCATGTACCAAAATGGTGAACAAAGGCTCGTTAAATCCATTCATGTACCAAAATGGTGAACAAAGGCTCGTTAAATCCATTCATGTACCAAAATGGTGAACAAAGGCTTGTTAAATCCAATCTTGTACCAAAATGGTGAACAAAGGCTCGTCAAATCCAATCTTGTACGAAAATGGTGAACAAAGTCTCGTTAAATCCATTCATGTACCATAATGGTGAACAAAGGCTCGTTAAATCCATTCATGTTCCAAAATGGTGAACAAAGGCTCGTTAAATCCATTCATGCACCAAAATGGTGAACAAAGGCTCGTCAAATCCATTCATGCACCAAAATGGTGAACAAAGGCTCGTCAAATCCATTCATGGACCAAAATGATGAACAAAGGCTTGTCAAATCCATTCATGTACCAAAATGGTGAACAAAGGCTCGTTAAATCCATTCATGTACCAAAATGGTGAACAAAGTCTCGTTAAATCCATTAATATACCAAAATGGTGAACAAAGGCTTGTTAAATCCCTTCATGTACCAAAATGGTGAACAAAGGCTTGGTAAATCCAATCTTGTACCAAAATGGTGAACAAAGGCTCGTCAAATCCAATCTTGTCCGAAAATGGTGAACAAAGTCTCGCTAAATCCATTCATGTACCATAATGGTGAACAAAGGCTCGTTAAATCCATTCATGTTCCAAAATGGTGAACAAAGGCTCGTTAAATCCATTCATGCACCAAAATGGTGAACAAAGGCTTGTCAAATCCATTCATGCACCAAAATGGTGAACAAAGGCTCGTCAAATCCATTCATGGACCAAAATGATGAACAAAGGCTTGTCAAATCCATTCATGTACCAAAATGGTGAACAAAGGCTCGTTAAATCCATTCATGTACCAAAATGGTGAACAAAGTCTTGTTAAATCCATTAATATACCAAAATGGTGAACAAAGGCTTGTTAAATCCCTTCATGTACCAAAATGGTGAACAAAGGCTTGGTAAATCCAATCTTGTACCAAAATGGTGAACAAAGGCTCGTCAAATCCAATCTTGTCCGAAAATGGTGAACAAAGTCTTGTTAAATCCATTCATGTACCAAAATGGTGAACAAAGGCTTGTTAGTTCCATTCATGTACCAAAATGGTGAACAAAGGCTTGTTAAATCCATTCATGTACCAAAATGGTGAACAAAGGCTTGTTAATTCCATTCATGTACCAAAATGGTGAACAAAGGCTCGTTAGTTCCATTCATGTACCAAAATGGTGAACAAAGGCTCGTTAAATCCATTCATGTACCAAAATGGTGAACAAAGGCTTGTTAATTCCATTCATGTACCAAAATGGTGAACAAAGGCTTGTTAAATCCATTCATGTACCAAAATGGTGAACAAAGGCTTGTTAGTTCCATTCATGTACCAAAATGGTGAACAAAGGCTCGTTAAATCCATTCATGTACCAAAATGGTGAACAAAGGCTTGTTAATTCCATTCATGTACCAAAATGGTGAACAAAGGCTCGTTAAATCCATTCATGTACCAAAATGGTGAACAAAGGCTCATTAATTCCATTCATGCACCAAAATGGTGAACAAAGGCTCGTTAAATCCATTCATGTACCAAAATGGTGAACAAAGGCTTGTTAAATCCACTCTTGTACCAAAATGGTGAACAAAGGCTTGTCAAATCCAATCTTGTACCAAAAGGGTGAACAAAGGCTCGTTAAATCCATTCATGTGCCAAAATGGTGAACAAAGGCTCGTTAAATCCATTCATGTACCAAAATGGTGAACAAAGGCTCGTCAAATCCATTCTTGTACCAAAATGGTGAACAAAGGCTCGTTAAATCCAGTCATGTACCAAAATGGTGAACAAAGGCTCGTCAAATCCATTCATGTACCAAAATGGTGAACAAAGGCTTGTCAAATCCAATCTTGTACCAAAATGGTGAACAAAGGCTCGTCAAATCCATTCATGTACCAAAATGGTGAACAAAGGCTCGTTAAATCCATTCATGTACCAAAATGGTGAACAAAGGCTTGTCAAATCCAATCTTGTACCAAAATGGTGAACAAAGGCTTGTTAAATCCACTCTTGTACCAAAATGGTGAACAAAGGCTCGTTAAATCCATTCATGTACCAAAATGGTGAACAAAGGCTCGTCAAATCTATTCATGTACCAAAATGGTGAACAAAGGCTCGTTAAATCCATTCATGTACCAAAATGGTGAACAAAGGCTCGTCAAATCCATTCATGTACCAAAATGGTGAACAAAGGCTTGTCAAATCCAATCTTGTACCAAAATGGTGAACAAAGGCTCGTTAAATCCATTCATGTACCAAAATGGTGAACAAAGGCTCGTTAAATCCATTCATGTACCAAAATGGTGAACAAAGGCTCGTTAAATCCATTCATGTACCAAAATGGTGAACAAAGTCTTGTTAAATCCATTCATGTACCAAAATGGTGAACAAAGTCTTATTAAATCCATTCATCTACCAAAATGGTGAACAAAGGCTCGTTAAATCCATTCATGTACCAAAATGGTGAACAAAGTCTCGTTAAATCCATTCATGTACCAAAATGGTGAACAAAGTCTTGTTAAATCCATTCATGTACCAAAATGGTGAACAAAGTCTTGTTAAATCCATTAATGTACCAAAATGGTGAACAAAGTCTTGTTAAATCCATTCATGTACCAAAATGGTGAACAAAGGCTCGTTAAATCCATTCATGTACCAAAATGGTGAACAAAGGCTCGTTAAATCCATTCATGTACCAAAATGGTGAACAAAGGCTCGTTAAATCCATTCATGTACCAAAATGGTGAACAAAGTCTTGTTAAATCCATTCATGTACCAAAATGGTGAACAAAGTCTTGTTAAATCCATTCATGTACCAAAATGGTGAACAAAGTCTTGTTAAATCCATTCATGTACCAAAAGGTGAACAAAGTCTCGTTAAATCCATTCATGTACCAAAATGGTGAACAAAGGCCCGTTAAATCCATTCATGTACCAAAATGGTGAACAAAGTCTTGTTAAATCCATTCATGTACCAAAATGGTGAACAAAGTCTTGTTAAATCCATTCATGTACCAAAATGGTGAACAAAGTCTCGTTAAATCCATTCATGTACCAAAATGGTGAACAAAGTCTTGTTAAATCCATTCATGTACCAAAATGGTGAACAAAGTCTTGTTAAATCCATTCATGTACCAAAATGGTGAACAAAGTCTTGTTAAATCCATTCATGTACCAAAATGGTGAACAAAGGCTTGTTAAATCCATTCATGTACCAAAATGGTGAACAAAGGCTCGTTAAATCCATTCATGTACCAAAATGGTGAACAAAGTCTTGTTAAATCCATTCATGTACCAAAATGGTGAACAAAGGCTCGTTAAATCCATTCATGTACCAAAATGGTGAACAAAGGCTCGTTAAATCCATTCATGTACCAAAATGGTGAACAAAGTCTTGTTAAATCCATTCATGTACCAAAATGGTGAACAAAGTCTTGTTAAATCCATTCATGTACCAAAATGGTGAACAAAGTCTTGTTAAATCCATTCATGTACCAAAATGGTGAACAAAGTCTTGTTAAATCCATTCATGTACCAAAATGGTGAACAAAGTCTTGTTAAATCCATTCATGTACCAAAATGGTGAACAAAGTCTCGTTAAATCCATTCATGTACCAAATTGGTGAACAAAGGCTCGTTAAATCCATTCATGTACCAAAATGGTGAACAAAGGCTTGTTAAATCCATTCATGGACCAAAATGGTGAACAAAGTCTTGTTAAATCCATTCATGTACCAAAATGGTGAACAAAGTCTTGTTAAATCCATTCATGTACCAAAATGGTGAACAAAGTCTTGTTAAATCCATACATGTACCAAAATGGTGAACAAAGTCTTGTTAAATCCATTCATGTACCAAAATGGTGAACAAAGGCTTGTTAAATCCATTCATGTACCAAAATGGTGAACAAAGTCTTGTTAAATCCATACATGTACCAAAATGGTGAACAAAGGCTCGATAAATCCATTCATGTACCAAAATGGTGAACAAAGTCTTGTTAAATCCATTCATGTACCAAAATGGTGAACAAAGTCTTGTTAAATCCATTCATGTACCAAAATGGTGAACAAAGGCTCGTTAGTTCCATTCATGTACCAAAATGGTGAACAAAGGCTTGTTAAATCAATTCATGTACCAAAATGGTGAACAAAGGCTTGGTAAATCCAATCTTGTACCAAAATGGTGAACAAAGGCTCGTTAAATCCATTCATGTACCAAAATGGTGAACAAAGGCTCGTTAAATCCATTCATGTACCAAAATGGTGAACAAAGGCTCGTTAAATCCATTCATGTACCAAAATGGTGAACAAAGGCTTGGTAAATCCAATCTTGCACCAAAATGGTGAACAAAGGCTCGTCAAATCCATTCATGTACCAAAATGGTGAACAAAGGCTCGTTAAATCCATTCATGTACCAAAATGGTGAACAAAGGCTTGTGAAATCCATTCATGTACCAAAATGGTGAACAAAGGCTTGTTAAATCCATTCATGTACCAAAATGGTGAACAAAGGCTCGTTAAATCCATTCATGTACCAAAATGGTGAACAAAGGCTCGTTAAATCCATTCATGTACCAAAATGGTGAACAAAGGCTTGTTAAATCCATTCATGTACCAAAATGGTGAACAAAGGCTTGGTAAATCCAATCTTGTACCAAAATGGTGAACAAAGGCTCGTCAAATCCATTCATGTACCAAAATGGTGAACAAAGGCTCGTTAAATCCATTCATGTACCAAAATGGTGAACAAAGGCTTGTGAAATCCATTCATGTACCAAAATGGTGAACAAAGGCTTGTTAAATCCATTCATGTACCAAAATGGTGAACAAAGGCTCGTTAAATCCATTCATGTACCAAAATGGTGAACAAAGGCTCGTTAAATCCACTCATGTACCAAAATGGTGAACAAAGGCTCGTTAAATCCACTCATGTACCAAAATGGTGAACAAAGTCTTGTTAAATCCATTCATGTACCAAAATGGTGAACAAAGGCTCGTCAAATCCATTCATGTCCCAAAATGGTGAACAAAGGCTCGTTAAATCCATTATGTACCAAAATGGTGAACAAAGGCTCGTCAAATTCATTCATGTCCCAAAATGGTGAACAAAGCCATCAATCAACTGGACTGGTCTCCCATCTCTAATGCCTCTGACATCAATTCTTCCTGGGAATTCTTCCAAAGCAAACTGCTCTCTCTCATGCACAGATTTATCCCATCTCGTCTTCAGTTGTCTTACCCTTCCTCCCGTCCATGGTACACTGAATCTTGTGGTGAGGCAGTTGCCCTGAAACAACTTGCCTTTGCCTCTTGGAAGGCAAATCCAACTGAAGGCAATCTCAGTTCCTTCCACCAAGCTCGAAACAAGTGTGTTTCTACCCTCAGGAGTGCCAGGAAGCACTATCTCTCCACACTCAAGTTTGAACTCTCAAACCTGTCTCCTTCCTCCAAATCCTGGTGGCGTCTGGTCAAATCCGTTTCTGGTGTTTGTTCCCCCTCCATCCCCTCCCTTACCTCAAATGGCTACACAGTTGACACCGCACGTGACAAAGCCGAATACCTCAACTCTGTGTTTGCCTCAAAATCTTGTGTCCCAAACCCATCTCTCTCTGTTCCCACCTTTCCCAGTCGAACCCAACTGCTCCTGGAATCTGTGTCCTTCTCTCCTGACAAGGTGGAGAAGTTTTTATCAAACCTCGACTCTGATTCTGCAACTGGCCCAGATGGCATCAGCCCTCGGGTCCTAAAATCCTGCTCTGCCGCTCTATCTCACCCTCTCTCTGTTCTTTTCACCCTCTCTTTTGCTCAAGGTCATCTGCCAGCATCTTGGAAATCAGCAAACATTACCGCTTTACACAAAAAAGGTGCAAAAACAGATCCTTGCAACTACAGACCAATCAGCCTGCTCCCAATTATCAGCAAAGTCATGGAATCCATCATTGCTTCAGATATCAAATCCTTCCTCTTCTCCAATGGCTTGATCTCTGATCATCAATTTGGATTCAGACCAGGTCATTCTACTCTGGACATGTTGCTTCTGCTGTCTCAACAATGGATGGAGGTCCTCAATGCCAAACAGGAAATCAGAGCTGTCTCACTTGACATATCACGTGCCTTCGATACAGTCTGGCACCCAGCTCTGCTCACCAAACTCACCTCCTATGGTATTCAGGGAAATCTCCACTCATGGCTTGCGGATTTCCTCTCTGGTCGTAGGCAACGTGTGGCCCTGAATGGATTTCTCTCATCTTCCCTTCCTGTTCTGGCTGGAGTTCCCCAAGGCAGTGTTCTGGGCCCTGTGCTATTTCTGGTCTTCATCAATGACCTCTCCGACTCTCTGGAAAATCCTCTCTATCTCTTTGCTGATGACTCCACTATCTGCCGCTCCATTCCTCATCCCTCAGATCGGCAGTCTGCAGCCTCCTCACTCTCTGCAGACCTGGACAAAATCACAGACTGGTCAAACAAGTGGAACATGTCTTTCAATCCTGACAAATCTCACACTCTTACAATGTCTCTCCGAAAGGACCGACTGGACAACCCTCCCATCTACTTTCTCAACAATCCTCTCCAAGAAGTTCTGTCGCTCAAGCTTTTGGGTCTCACTATCTGCCATGATCTTTCTTGGGAAAACCACATTTCCAAGCTGGCCTCCAAAGCCAGTCGCCGACTGGGCATCCTCCGTCGTGCGAAGTCCTTCCTTGGCACACCTGAGCTCCTCACCACAAACAAGGCTTTCATCCGCAGCTCAATGGAATACTGTTCCCCCCTCTGGGCTGGTGCTCCTGCCTCACACCTTGCTCGGCTTCACGCTGTTGAGGCCAAAGCTTTCAGAATCATTGGAATCTCCTGCGATGTAGTCAACTCCGAGGGCCTTTCACTCACTCACCGCAGGCAGGTTGGTGGTCTTTCTGTCTTCTACCGACTCCTCTCTGGCCTTGCTCCCCCAGCTCTCTCTGTGCTCTGTCCCCCAAATATTCTTTCAGGTCGCACAAGATCTGCCTGCAACCCTCTTATGGTTAAACTGCCAAAGTCTAGGCTCTCTGCTCACCTTCACTCTTTCATTCCCCTTTTCTCCCGCCTCTGGAACAAACTCCCCCACTCCATTCAATCCCACTCCTCCCTCCAGGTCTTTAAAACAGCTGTTCACCACCATCTCTTATCTTCCCCCATCGAAAACCTTGATCTTTTCTACCCCCGGTAATTCACCCCAGAGTCCTTGCAGCGTTCATATGTTTTATTCCTCTCCCACTTCCCCCCAAGTCCTCCCGATGTCCCTGCTCTCAAATGTTGTGTTTGTGTCCTTCCCCCTCTCTCCCCATCTTGTCTGCCGCTCCCCTTGTTTTTTTTGTGTTTTGTGTGTCGGTTTGTCTTTTTTGTGATTATTGTTAGCTCTTTCACGAGCCTCGATCTTGTATACAAAAAAAAAAAAAAAAAAAAAAAAAAAAAAAAAAAATGGCTCGTTAAATCCACTCATGTACCAAAATGGTGAACAAAGTCTTGTTAAATCCATTCATGTACCAAAATGGTGAACAAAGGCTCGTCAAATCCATTCATGTCCCAAAATGGTGAACAAAGGCTCGTTAAATCCACTCATGTACCAAAATGGTGAACAAAGGCTCGTTAAATCCATTATGTACCAAAATGGTGAACAAAGGCTCGTCAAATTCATTCATGTCCCAAAATGGTGAACAAAGGCTCGTTAAATCCACTCATGTACCAAAATGGTGAACAAAGTCTTGTTAAATCCACTCATGTACCAAAATGGTAAACAAAGGCTCGTCAAATCCATTCATGTCCCAAAATGG
Source organism: Myxine glutinosa (assembly GCF_964187855.1). NCBI lineage: Eukaryota > Metazoa > Chordata > Myxini > Myxiniformes > Myxinidae > Myxine > Myxine glutinosa. Next base: position 11,228,867 of record NC_136268.1, read on the forward strand.
TGAACAAAGGCTCGTTAAATCCACTCATGTACCAAAATGGTGAACAAAGTCTTGTTAAATCCATTCATGTACCAAAATGGTGAACAAAGGCTCGTCAAATCCATTCATGTCCCAAAATGGTGAACAAAGTCTTGTTAAATCCATTCATGTACCAAAATGGTAAACAAAGGCTCGTCAAATTCATTCATGTACCAAAATGGTGAACAAAGGCTCGTCAAATCCATTCATGTACCAAAATGGTGAACAAAGGCTCGTTAAATCCATTATGTACCAAAATGGTGAACAAAGGCTCGTCAAATTCATTCATGTCCCAAAATGGTGAACAAAGGCTCGTTAAATCCACTCATGTACCAAAATGGTGAACAAAGTCTTGTTAAATACATTCATGTACCAAAATGGTGAACAAAGGCTCGTCAAATCCATTCATGTCCCAAAATGGTGAACAAAGGCTCGTTAAATCCATTATGTACCAAAATGGTGAACAAAGGCTCGTCAAATTCATTCATGTCCCAAAATGGTGAACAAAGGCTCGTTAAATCCACTCATGTACCAAAATGGTGAACAAAGTCTTGTTAAATCCATTCATGTACCAAAATGGTGAACAAAGGCTCGTCAAATCCATTCATGTCCCAAAATGGTGAACAAAGGCTCGTTAAATCCATTATGTACCAAAATGGTGAACAAAGGCTCGTCAAATTCATTCATGTCCCAAAATGGTGAACAAAGGCTCGTTAAATCCACTCATGTACCAAAATGGTGAACAAAGTCTTGTTAAATCCACTCATGTACCAAAATGGTAAACAAAGGCTCGTCAAATCCATTCATGTCCCAAAATGGTGAACAAAGGCTCGTTAAATCCATTCATGTACCAAAATGGTGAACAAAGGCTCGTCAAATCCATTCATGTACCAAAATGGTGAACAAAGGCTCGTTAAATCCATTCATGTACCAAAATGGTGAACAAAGGCTCGTTAAATCCACTCATGTACCAAAATGGTGAACAAAGGCTCGTTAAATCCATTCATGTACCAAAATGGTGAACAAAGGCTCGTCAAATCCATTCATGTACCAAAATGGTGAACAAAGGCTCGTTAAATCCACTCATGTACCAAAATGGTGAACAAAGGCTCGTCAAATCCATTCATGTACCAAAATGGTGAACAAAGGCTCGTTAAATCCATTCATGTACCAAAATGGTGAACAAAGGCTCGTTAAATCCACTCATGTACCAAAATGGTGAACAAAGGCTCGTTAAATCCATTCATGTACCAAAATGGTGAACAAAGGCTCGTTAAATCCACTCATGTACCAAAATGGTGAACAAAGGCTCGTTAAATCCATTCATGTACCAAAATGATGAACAAAGTCTTGTTAAATCCATTCATGTACCAAAATGGTGAACAAAGGTTCGTTAAATCCATTAATGTACCAAAATGGTGAACAAAGGCTTGTTAAATCCACTCATGTACCAAAATGGTAAACAAAGGCTCGTCAAATCCATTCATGTCCCAAAATGGTGAACAAAGGCTCGTTAAATCCATTCATGTACCAAAATGGTGAACAAAGGCTCGTCAAATCCATTCATGTACCAAAATGGTGAACAAAGGCTCGTCAAATCCATTCATGTACCAAAATGGTGAACAAAGGCTCGTCAAATCCATTCATGTACCAAAATGGTGAACAAAGGCTCGTTAAATCCACTCATGTACCAAAATGGTGAACAAAGGCTCGTCAAATCCATTCATGTACCAAAATGGTGAACAAAGGCTCGTTAAATCCATTCATGTACCAAAATGGTGAACAAAGGCTCGTTAAATCCACTCATGTACCAAAATGGTGAACAAAGGCTCGTTAAATCCATTCATGTACCAAAATGGTGAACAAAGGCTCGTCAAATCCATTCATGTACCAAAATGGTGAACAAAGGCTCGTTAAATCCACTCATGTACCAAAATGGTGAACAAAGGCTCGTTAAATCCATTCATGTACCAAAATGATGAACAAAGTCTTGTTAAATCCATTCATGTACCAAAATGGTGAACAAAGGCTCGTCAAATCCATTCATGTACCAAAATGGTGAACAAAGGCTCGTTAAATCCACTCATGTACCAAAATGGTGAACAAAGGCTCGTCAAATCCATTCATGTACCAAAATGGTGAACAAAGGCTCGTTAAATCCATTCATGTACCAAAATGGTGAACAAAGGCTCGTTAAATCCACTCATGTACCAAAATGGTGAACAAAGGCTCGTTAAATCCATTCATGTACCAAAATGGTGAACAAAGGCTCGTCAAATCCATTCATGTACCAAAATGGTGAACAAAGGCTCGTTAAATCCACTCATGTACCAAAATGGTGAACAAAGGCTCGTCAAATCCATTCATGTACCAAAATGGTGAACAAAGGCTCGTTAAATCCATTCATGTACCAAAATGGTGAACAAAGGCTCGTTAAATCCACTCATGTACCAAAATGGTGAACAAAGGCTCGTTAAATCCATTCATGTACCAAAATGGTGAACAAAGGCTCGTTAAATCCACTCATGTACCAAAATGGTGAACAAAGGCTTGTTAAATCCACTCATGTACCAAAATGATGAACAAAGTCTTGTTAAATCCATTCATGTACCAAAATGGTGAACAAAGGTTCGTTAAATCCATTAATGTACCAAAATGGTGAACAAAGGCTTGTTAAATCCACTCATGTACCAAAATGGTGAACAAAGGCTCGTTAAATCCATTCATGTACCAAAATGATGAACAAAGTCTTATTAAATCCATTCATGTACCAAAATGGTGAACAAAGGCTCGTTAAATCTAATCTTGTACCAAAATGTTTGTACCATGAAGTTTTAATCAGTGTAAAATGCCAACGCATTCACAATGTGTTAGAACAGGTACGAACACGCTCTTGGAGTGGAGAAAGAGCAAAACTTTCCCGGGTTTGTTCAGGTGTGCAATAATTCATTCAAACTTCCTTTTGCTTTGGGAATACCGTATATTATTCATTTGAGGTTTGAAATGCAAATTATACCAAACTTTGAAAACCCCCACAAACGAGTCAGGTTGTGTGGTTATGACTACAAACACAAACCAAAGACAGGATGATTGAATGAGTGCACACACGAAAACCATCAGGTAATTATATAAAGGTTTCAAACAATAAACACAAAGCTTCAATTTTAAAGAGAAAATTGATAAAAATGACATTGAAGGAGCTGTGGCTCCCACGTCGATCGAAAGAATGGACGCGACAAAAAGCTTGAATTCATCTGAGCTGCTTTATTCGAATCAAACACTCAGGCACTCTGGGAAAAACGTTTTACGGTCAGCAATATATATCTATTCCGCCAGGGGGTTTGCCCAGGCCTGGCGCCAGGGGGCGTGGCCCCGCGTCCCGGCTGCGGCCTGGCAAGTTGAGGGCGAGCCTGCCCGGGCGTCCCGACCGAGGCCTGGCAAGTCGAGCGCGGGCCTGCCCGGGCGTCCTGGACCAGCCCGGCCTGGTGATCGCTCCGCGTCCTTGATAGGTGCAAGGCGATTGTGTAACCCCAGCGGCAGCCGCTACACACGTCCCCCCAGAATCGACTTGCACCGGCAGGGTCAACTTGAGGGGGGTCCTGATGACCCGGCCGAAGCGACCCCTGGCGGGTCGTGGGAGGGGGTCCGGTGAGGTGGTGGGCGGTCGAGTGGGAGGCACCGTGGACGGGGGGCGGCCTCGCCGCGGCGGGAGGGCCACCCGTGGTGGGTGGTCGACGTCCACGTGCGCCGGCTTGAGGCGGTCCACTGCAATCCGGTCCGACCTGCCGCCGATGTCGATGACGAACGACTTGTCGTCCCGTCGCAGCACCCGGAAGGGCCCGTCGTACGGCGGCTGAAGTGGCCGCCGATGTGCGTCGTGACGCACAAAAACATACTCCGCGGTGCGGAGTGCTGGGGGGACGTAGGACTGGGGGTCACCGTGGTGGGATGTCGGCACGGGGGCAAACCGTCGGGCGGCCTCCTGGAGGTCCGAGCGCTGGCGAGCTGCGGACCAGGGGCTGGTAGCGTCGGGCACGAATTCGCCCGGGACGCGTAGCACCTGGCCATAGACCAGCTCGGCGGTGGATGCCTGGAGGTCCTCCTTGGGGGCCGTGCGAAGGCCCAAAAGGACCCACGGCAGCCGGTCGGCCCAACCGCCGTCTTGAAGGCCGGCCATGAGCGCGGCCTTCATGGAGCGGTGGAATCGCTCGCACAACCCATTTGCTTGGGGGTGGTAGGCCGTAGTACGGTGGAGCTTGACCCCCAGGTTGCGGGCGACCGCGCCCCACAGCTCGGAGGTGAACTGTGGTCCGCGGTCTGACGAGATGTCCGCCGGTGCGCCGAAGCGGGCGACCCAGGTGGCGATGAAGGCCTGCGCCACGTCGGCGGTGGTGGTGGAGACGAGGGGAACGGCCTCCGGCCACCTGGTGGTCCTGTCCACCATGGTGAGCAGGTGTGTGAACCCTCGTGATGGGGGAAGGGGGCCCACCAGATCCACGTTGACGTGGTCGAAACGTCGTTCGGGCACGGTGAAAGGTGCCAGCGGGGCCTGGGTGTGTCGGTGGACCTTGGCCCGTTGGCAGGCGGTGCAGGCGCTGGTCCAATCGCGGACGTCCCGACGAAGGCCGTGCCAGACGAAACGCGCCGACACCAGCTTCTGGGAAGCTTTCCGGCCCGGGTGGGAAAGGCCGTGGAGGGAGGCGAAGATGCGGCGTTGCCAGGTGACGGGCACGATGGGGCGAGGCCGGCCTTGGGAGACGTCGCAGAGCAGGACAGTGTCCGCGCAGGGGATGTCGGCCAGGCGGAGGCCCGTGTCCGCCGCCCGGAGGGCTTGCACCGTGGTGTCGGTGGTTTGGTCCGCCGCCATAAGCGCAAAATCCACGCCCAGGTGGACCGCGTTCGCGCTGGCCCAGGAAAGACAGTCGGCCACGGCGTTGTTTTTGCCGGCGACGTGCCGGATGTCCGTGGTAAACTCCGACACGGCGGAGAGGTGGCGCTGTTGGCGGGCCGACCATGGCTCCGTGACCTTGGCCATGGCGTAAACCAACGGCTTGTGGTCGACGAACGCCGTGAAAGGTCGGCCCTCCAGGAGGTGGCGGAAATGGCGGACGGCCAGGTGTAGACCGAGGAGCTCCCGGTCAAACGTGCTGTATTTGAGCTCGTTCGGCCGGAGCTGCCGGCTGAAAAAAGCGAGTGGCTGCCAAACCCCGTTCACCCATTGCTCATGTACGGCGCCCACCGCGTAGTCGGAGGCATCCGTGGTGAGGGCGATGGGAGCGTTGAGCACCGGGTGAGCGAGCAGTGTTGCGTCGGCGAGGGCCCGCTTTGAGCTTTGGAAGGCCGCATCCATTGCTGCGGACCAGGCGATGTCGTGCTTGGCCGGCTTGCCCCGGAGGGCTTCGTAGAGGGGCCGCATGAGTTGAGCAGCGCGGGGCACGAAGCGGTGATAAAAATTCACCATTCCCAGGAATTCCTGCAGGGCCTTTATGGTGCGGGGACGCGGGAAAGTGGTGATGGCCTCGACCTTGGTTGGCAGCGGCACAGCCCCGTTCTTGGTGATGTGGTGGCCCAAAAAATCAACGGCCGTCGTGCCGAAGTGGCATTTGGCCGGGTTGACGATGAGGCCGTGCTCGCTGAGGCGCCCGAACAGTGTTCGGAGGTGGAGGAGGTGCTCGGCCCGGGACGTGCTGGCGACGAGGATGTCGTCCAGGTAAACGAAAAGGAACGGCAGGTCACGCAGCACGCCGTCCATCAAGCGCTGGAACGCCTGAGCCGCGTTCTTGAGACCAAACGGCATCCGCAAGAACTCGAATAAGCCGAACGGCGTGATGACTGCCGTTTTAGGGACGTCGGCCGCCCTGACAGGTACCTGGTGATATCCCCGTATGAGATCAATTTTCGAAAAAATGACCCGTCCCGCCAGACGGGCGGAGAAGTCTTGGATATGCGGGATCGGGTACCTGTCGGGTGTTGTAGCGTCATTAAGACGGCGGTAGTCGCCACACGGGCGCCATCCACCCCCCGGCTTTGGCACGATGTGCAGTGGCGAGGCCCACGCGCTATCGGAGCGCCGCACGATGCCGAGGTGCTCCAACGCGTCGAATTCGGCCTTCGCAACGGCAAGCTTGGCTGGGTCGAGGCGGCGGGCCCTGGCGTAGACCGGCGGGCCCGTGGTTGGTATGTGGTGCTCGATCCCATGCCGTACTGCGACGGCCGAAAACGTCGGCCGCGTGAGGGCCGGGAACTCCGCGAGCAGGCGAGCAAACTCGTTCGCCGCCGGGACGGTGCATGCCAGCTCGGTCGGCGCGGAGCTGCTTAATGTGCATACCAGGGAGCTGAAGGTTTCAGCGTTGATTAAACGACGCCGTTGGACGTCCACCAGCAGTCCGTGTGCGCAGAGGAAGTCGGCGCCTAGCAGAGCCATGGGCACGTTGGCGGTTACAAACGTCCAAGCAAAGCGTTGGCCGCCGAAGCAGAGGGTGACGTTGCGCGGGCCGAAGGTGCGGATAGTCGATCCGTTGGCCGCAACCAAGGAGGGGCCGCAAACCGCGGATTGCCTGTCCTGGTCAGAGGCGGGCATGACGCTCAGTTGGGCGCCGGTGTCGCACAGGAAGCGCCGTCCGGACGCTTTGTCCGTGATGAACAGTAAGTTGCCCGTGTGACTGTGGCCGGCGCTCATGGCAGGTAATGAACGCCGGCCTGGCCGTTTCCCGACCCGCCGAAGGTGCACGGGGGTCGGCATGTCCGGGCCTTCTGTCCGAACCTGGCATGATAGGAACACCACGCTTGGTCGGGTGGAGGCTTCGGACGTCGTGCTGGACGTGGTCGGCTCGGTATAGCGGCCGCCAATTGCGTCGGCAGTTCGGCCGTCGAACGCGCCGGGTGCTCGGGCGCCATGGATGGTGCATCAGGCGGCGGCGGGTCCCATGTCGCCGCTGCGATGCGCTGTCCCGCGGCGGAGATTTTGTCGGCTTCTCTGGCAAGGGCCCGGGGATCTGTGATGGTCGTGCTTGCCAGGGCGAGGCGTACCGGGTTAGGCAGCTGACGGAGGAACAGCTCCCGGAACAGGAATGCCGGAGAGTGCTCGCCGAGCAGCGAAAGCATGTAGTCCATTCGCTCGGAAGGGCGCGTGTCGCCGAGCTCGGGCAAATCGAGCAGGCGCCGTGCGCGTTCCGCCGCTGGGAGGGCGAAAGCATCGAGTAGAAGCTTCTTAATCGCGCCGTATTTGTCAGCAGCCGGCGGGTGCTCGAGGAGGCTCAAGGCGCGGGCCGCGGTGGCGGAACCAAGCGCCGCCACAACATGGTGGAAGCGGGTGTCGTCCGCGGTGATGCCTCGCAGGGCGAACTGAGAGTCCGCCTGAGCGAACCAAACAGCCGCGTGAGCCTCCCAGAAGGTAGGCAGTTTAAGCGTCACTGCCGTGTCCATGTCGGTAGGTCACCAATGAAGGAGCTGTGGCTCCCACGTCGATCGAAAGAATGGACGCGACAAAAAGCTTGAATTCATCTGAGCTGCTTTATTCGAATCAAACACTCAGGCACTCTGGGAAAAACGTTTTACGGTCAGCAATATATATCTATTCCGCCAGGGGGTTTGCCCAGGCCTGGCGCCAGGGGGCGTGGCCCCGCGTCCCGGCTGCGGCCTGGCAAGTTGAGGGCGAGCCTGCCCGGGCGTCCCGACCGAGGCCTGGCAAGTCGAGCGCGGGCCTGCCCGGGCGTCCTGGACCAGCCCGGCCTGGTGATCGCTCCGCGTCCTTGATAGGTGCAAGGCGATTGTGTAACCCCAGCGGCAGCCGCTACAACATAAAGCATTCCAACATGAATACTCGACCTTACTACCATGGTCCTGTTCAAAATGTGCCATGCCGATGATATATAGATACCTGTGTACCGTACCGATGATATATAGATACCTGTGTACCGTACCGATGATATATAGATACCTGTGTACCGTACCGATGATATATAGATACCTGTGTACCGTACCGATGATATATAGATACCTGTGTACCGTACCGATGATATATAGATACCTGTGTACCGTACCGAAGATGTATAGATACCTGTGTACCATGTACCATACCGATGTTGTATAGATACCTGTGTACCGTACCGATGATATATAGATACCTGTGTACCGTACCGATGATATATAGATACCTGTGTACCGTACCGATGATATATAGATACCTGTGTACCGTACCGATGATATATAGATACCTGTGTACCGTACCGAAGATGTATAGATACCTGTGTACCATGTACCATACCGATGTTGTATAGATACCTGTGTACCGTACCGATGATATATAGATACCTGTGTACCGTACCGATGATATATAGATACCTGTGTACCGTACCGAAGATGTATAGATACCTGTGTACCGTACCGAAGATGTATAGATACCTGTGTACCATGTACCATACCGATGTTGTATAGATACCTGTGTACCATACCGATGATATATAGATATACGAAGACTGCGAAGACTGCGAAGCAAGGCATTCTTTTTCGATCTGTGCATACCTGGTTTCTGCAGGACTTAGGGTGGGTGATGCAAAACAGACAGGTCTCAACTCTCCATTAGACTGCTTTTGTACACAGACAGGTCTCAACTCTCCATTAGACTGCTTTTGTACACAGACAGGTCTCAACTCTCCTATTAGACTGCTTTTGTACACAGACAGGTCTCAACTCTCCATTAGACTGCTTTTGTACACAGACAGGTCTCAACTCCCCAATAGACTGCTTTTGTACACAGACAGGTCTCAACTCTCCATTAGACTGCTTTTGTACACAGACAGGTCTCAACTCTCCATTAGACTGCTTTTGTACACAGACAGGTCTCAACTCCCCAATAGACTGCTTTTGTACACAGACAGGTCTCAACTCCCCATTAGACTGCTTTTGTACACAGACAGGTCTCAACTCCCCAATGGACTGCTTTTGTACACACACGTCTTAACTCCCCAATAGACTGCTTTTGTACACAGACAGGTATCGACTCCCCATTAGACTGCTTTTGTACACAGACAGGTCTCAACTCCCCATTAGACTGCTTTTGTACACACACACGTCTTAACTCCCCATTAGACTGTTTTTGTACACACACACGTCTTAACTCCCCAATAGACTGCTTTTGTACACAGACAGGTATCGACTCCCCATTAGACTGCTTTTGTACACACACAGGTCTTAACTCCCCATTAGACTGCTTTTGTACACAGACAGATCTTAACTCTCCATTAGACTGCTTTTGTGCAAACACAGGTCTCAACTCCCCATTAGACTGCTTTTGTACACAGACAGGTCTCAACTCCCCCAATGCACTGCTTTTGTACACAGACAGGTCTCAACTCCCCAATAGATTGCTTTTGTACAGACAGGTCTCCACTCCCCATTAGACTGCTTTTGTACACACACAGGTCTTAACTCCCCCAATAGACTGCTTTTGTACACAGACAGGTCTCGACTCCCCATTAGATTGCTTTTGTACACAGACAGGTCTCAACTCCCCAATGGACTGCTTTTGTACATACACAGGTCTTAACTCCCCAATAGACTGCTTTTGTACACAGACAGGTCTCAACTCCTCAATCGACTGCTTTTGTACAGACAGGTCTCCACTCCCCATTAGACTGCTTTTATACACAGACAGGTCTCAACTCCTCAATAGACTGCTTTTGTACACAGACAGGTCTCCACTCTCCATTAGACTGCTTTTGTACACAGACAGGTCTCAACTCCCCATTAGACTGCTTTTGTACAGACAGGTCTCCACTCCCCATTAGACTGCTTTTATACACAGACAGGTCTCAACTCCCCATTAGACTGCTTTTGTACACAGACAGGTCTCAACTCCTCAATAGACTGCTTTTGTACACGCACAGGTCTTAACTCCCCAATAGACTGCTTTTGTACACGCACAGGTCTTAACTCCCCAATAGACTGCTTTTGTACAGACAGGTCTCCACTCTCCATTAGACTGCTTTTGTACACAGACAGGTCTCAACTCCCCAATAGACTGCTTTTGTACACAGACAGGTCTCAACTCCCCATTAGACTGCTTTTGTACAGACAGGTCTCCACTCCCCATTAGACTGCTTTTGTACACAGACAGCTCCGATGCCACAGCTGCTACCATCCGCACTCACGGTTGTCTCCTTATTTGCATCAAGGAATGCTGGGACCCTTGAACAGGATAACAGTTCTTTCATCTTCAAAGCCTGAATTTGACTTTGATCCCAAATCCACGAAGCATCGTCTCGAAGTACATCGTTGAGCGGTTTAATCACCGAACATAGGTTCATGACATAACGGCCTAGATGATTAATCAAACCCAGGACCTTGAGTAGCTCTGTTTTGGTTCCAGGTGGCTGCATGTCCACTATCGGCTGAACTTTAGCTCGTGAAGCTCTGACACCTGGTGGTTGATCACGTGACCCAGAAATTCGACTGGGTTCTTCCGAAATCCACACTTTTTCTGGTTCAGTTTGAGACCAGTTTTCTTGAAAGTTTTGAGCATGTGTGTGTCCGTGTGTGTGTGTGTGTTTCCGTGTCCATGTGCGTGTGTGTGTGTGTGTCCACATGTGTGTTTATCCGTCACCTCTACCGATGAACAGGACTATGTGTCAGCCCTTTGCCCATTTATATGAAAAAGCATTTTTTGAATGCAAACACTTGAATGTCATGTGTATTACCATGCACAAGTTCCGTAATCACAGGTCATTGCAATCAGACATCCAAGCTGATTGGTAGATATCTCAATGATGGAAGGTACGTACGAGTCTTTACAAACATGGGGTAACAAGGATGATGTGTGGGGAAATAGGTAATCACCAATTGGTGGGACTTCCAACATTCCACCTCGAAGATACAATGACAGACCGACGACCCACAAGCTACTCAATCGTACCTTGGATGGAGTGCTGCTCTCCCCTCTGGGATGGCTCCCCTGCCTCACAGCCTGTTCAGCTGGACGCCGTGGAAACCAAGGCCTTCAATCTCCCACGATGAAGCCGAGTCCATGGGTCGACGGATCTTGTATCTCTGCGTAAATCTACTACAAACTGCTCTTATACAGGAAAGGACATCGACCAACACTGCGCAACAATCAAAACGGGTTTCGCCCAAACAGATCAGCAACAGTACAAATCCCTGCACTCCGAAGAATCACTTTAAGGATAAAAGGGAAGAATCTACCTGCGATACTTTCATAGATTTTTCGCAAGGCATTTGATTCTATGCACCGCAAAAGATGCTTGAGATCCTGATTGCATCTGGCATTCCTCCAACAATCGTGAACGCCATCGGTATTATGTATGGATATCCAACAGCTCACGTATGCTCACCCGATGGCGAAACGGATCTCTTCCAAATACTGGCCAGAGTTCTCCAAGGGGACACTCACGCTCCCTCAGTCTTCATCATCTCACGCTCCCTCAGTCTTCATCATCACTCACGCTCCCTCAGTCTTCATCATCACTCTTGCTCCCTCAGTCTTCATCATCACTCTCGCTCCCTCAGTCTTCATCATCTCACGCTCCCTCAGTCTTCATCATCACTCTCGCTCCCTCAGTCTTCATCATCACTCTCGCTCCCTCAGTCTTCATCATCACTCTCGCTCCATCAGTCATCATCACTCTCGCTCCCTCAGTCTTCATCATCACTCTCGCTCCATCAGTCTTCATCATCACTCTCGCTCCATCAGTCTTCATCATCACTCTCGCTCCCTCAGTCTTCATCATCACTCTCGCTCCCTCAGTCTTCATCATCACTCTCGCTCCCTCAGTCTTCATCATCACTCTCGCTCCCTCAGTCTTCATCATCACTCTCGCTCCCTCAGTCTTCATCATCACTCTCGCTCCCTCAGTCTTCATCATCACTCTCGCTCCCTCAGTCTTCATCATCACTCTCGCTCCCTCAGTCTTCATCATCTCACGCTCCCTCAGTCTTCATCATCACTCACGCTCCCTCAGTCTTCATCATCACTCTCGCTCCCTCAGTCTTCATCATCACTCTCGCTCCATCAGTCATCATCACTCACGCTCCCTCAGTCTTCATCATCACTCTCGCTCCATCAGTCTTCATCATCTCACGCTCCCTCAGTCTTCATCATCACTCACGCTCCCTCAGTCTTCATCATCACTCTCGCTCCATCAGTCATCATCACTCACGCTCCCTCAGTCTTCATCATCACTCACGCTCCATCAGTCTTCATCATCACTCACGCTCCCTCGGTCTTCATCATCACTCACGCTCCCTCGGTCTTCATCATCACTCTCGCTCCATCAGTCATCATCACTCACGCTCCCTCAGTCTTCATCATCACTCACGCTCCCTCGGTCTTCATCATCACTCACGCTCCCTCGGTCTTCATCATCACTCACGCTCCCTCAGTCTTCATCATCACTCTCGCTCCCTCAGTCTTCATCATCACTCTCGCTCCCCCAGTCTTCACCATCACTCTCCCTCCCCCAGTCTTCACCATCACTCTCGCTCTCCTAGTCTTCACCATCACTCTCGCTCCCCCAGTCTTCATCATCACTCTCGCTCCCCCAGTCTTCACCATCACTTTCGCTCACCCAGTCTTCACCATCACTCTCGCTCCCTCAGTCTTCATCATCACTCACGCTCCCTCAGTCTTCAAGTCTTAATCATCACTCTCGCTCCCTCAGTCTTCATCATCACTCTCGCTCCCCCAGTCTTCACCATCACTCTCGCTCCCCCAGTCTTCACCATCACTCTCGCTCCCCTCGTCTTCACCATCACTCTCGCTGCCCTAGTCTTCACCATCACTCCCCCAGTCTTCACCATCACTCTCGCTCCCCCAGTCTTCACCATCACTCTCGCTCCCCTCGTCTTCACCATCACTCTCGCTCCCCTAGTCTTCACCATCACTCTCACTCCCCCAGTCTTCACCATCACTCTCGCTCCCCCAGTCTTCATCATCACTCTCGCTCCCCCAGTCTTCACCATCACTTTCGCTCACCCAGTCTTCACCATCACTCTCGCTCCCTCAGTCTTCATCATCACTCTCGCTCCCTCAGTCTTCATCATCACTCTCGCTCCCCCAGTCTTCACCATCACTTTCGCTCACCCAGTCTTCACCATCACTCTCGACTTTGCTCTACGATCAGCCATTAACGGTTATGAGTAGCTCGGATTTACCCTAATTGAGAGATGCAGCAGTGGTTACCCAGCTACCACCATCACAGATACCGATTTGGCCGATGATATTCGCCTTCTCTCTGACTCTAGCTGAAGCACACTAACTTCTACAAAGGGTTGAGTGTGCAGCTGCAGACGTCGGCCTCACCATCAACGAAGAAAACACCGTTCATGTCGTTTGGCAACATTGGCGACCTCATCTCTCTCAGTGGTACCAAATTGAAGTGCGTCCCAGATTTTCAATATCTGGGTCATACGTTGACAGCACTGCAAAGGACGTGGATGTCCGGATTGCGAAAGCCCGGGCAGCATCAGTAAAGATGAATGTTGTTTGGAGGAGTGACCTATGCAGAGAACTGAAGGCTTCTTCCACTCCACAGTCCTCCAAACTGACTTCCACCACTTCTATGCAAAGATTGTCTGTAGTGTCCGATCGAGATCGACCCGCTGAGGATGATGATGATGATGATATGGGTCTATCACTTCAACATCTCAGAAAGGTTGTTGGTCTCTGCCTTCTTCCACCTCATTTCTGGTCTTGCCCCCTCTGCTCTTTCCCATCTCACCCCACCCCCAGGTTTCTCCAGGGCACACTCGGTCCATCACCAACTCCCTTCTGGTGAAACTACCCAAATCCAGGATTACTACTCACCTGTGAAACCAATTTCCACATCCTCTTCAATCTCACTCTTCCCTCCAGGTCTTCAAGAAAGCTGTCATCACCATCTTGGATTGCTCCAATCCAAAACCATGATCTTTTCCACCCCCATCAACGAGATCCAAAACCCTCCTAATGTTCAGCTTTTTCCTCACCGTTCATGTATTTCACGTCCTGTTTTTGTCTGTTCCAGTATTCCAGATCTCCCATGAGCCTCCACTGTGTACAATAAAAAAACCTCAGGTTCAAACAAGCAGCTCGACCAAATTTCAAATATATCAATGTTTTCACTAAAGGCCAGTAATATCACACCGATTATAAATGTGTGTGGTGTGTGTGTGTGTGTATTACACATACATACGTGTCATTATGACTTCCGGTTCCAGAGTTATCGCCCATAACATGATATATGTTTTTACAATGTCATGTCATAACGCGTCGACCGATTTTTACAGATTTTGTTGCGGGCCATCGTAGGGACGGTGCCTACAATCTGAAAAGTTTCAGAACGATTGGTTGAGCAGTTTAGACTGTACTGAGCGGACAAACAACAACACGATACTTGCAGGATCCAGCCCCACCCGCCCCAATGAAAGTTGCCATGGAAACATCAAATTGTCCATTCTATTAAGATTAAAATTTACGATCTTAATCATAGCTCGGGTCAATCGGATGAAAATGGATTTTAGAAGTTTGGCCTCGAGTTGACCTTTTGACCTCAAAAATAGTTGGTTTCCCCAATTCAGTGATTCACTATGCAATTGCGCTTTAAATTTCAGGTCAATCGGATGAAAATTGATTTTAGAAGTTTGTTGACCTTTTGACCTCAAAAATAGTAGGTTTCCCAATTCGGTGACAATATGCAAATGCTGTTCAACTTTCAAATCAATAAGATGAAAAATGACGTTTTTGGAAATTTGAACTCAAAATCAATAGAGTTCTCAGGTGTGACTAACTCTACAACTTGGTAAAGTTTAATGATGATCAGTTTAGAATTGTGACCTGTTGGTGAGTGACAAACAAACAAACACACAAACAGGCAGAATAACAGTCGACCGACCAATTTACTTGAAATCTTTGATTTTGCAAGTAACAAACGACCAAACCAATCGAACCGATCGACATATTTGGCAAAATTTATTTCACCAATAAACAAACAAAACCAATTGCTTAACCCTGCCTTTCACTTTGCCAATGTGAGGTAATAAATGTTTGAGAGATCTTTTAATAAAAAGTGAAAGAGACCCTTTTCTGCTGACGGGATAATTTCACTAAATAGAAGTCAAGTGGTCACTGTGAGAACACCTCAAAAGTGTCAAGGTATCAGGGTAACTCACAAACCAAAGCCAAAGCACTTCAGATGGAAGATGCCGTTAAACATCGAAACGTCTCGGCAAACAGGTCATCGAGTCTAGTAGTCCATGGGCCAGACCAGATATCGGTACCATATTAGGGGGCAAAACTTCAGTGGTACTACATTATTGGTTGGGTCCATATAAGTGAATTAATATGTGATAACCTTTCCAGAAGAGTAGCTTAGTCTATTTATTTTGCAATTTACTGTTTCGGTACCCGAATATTTGCGTATATTGGTATTTGCGTATATTGGTAGTATCATTCAAAATGATGTAACATATTCCTATTAGTCAATTATCAACAAATAATATGCCTTAGGGATCCAAAATGTATTTAATTTTTGATTTTCATAGAAGAAACATAAAAATCTGTTAATTCCTACCTGGAGTGAACATTGTCTGTGTTTTTTTACCTGAGATCCCAAAACGATGTGCAAGGAAATTTTGCATTCGCACCATGTATCTCAGGCAGTTGAGAGACATGATAGGTCGAGGCAAATCCAATCTGTACCATCCAGATCTGCAATTACCAAGGATCCGGAAATATGAGGCCGACATCCAATCCTTGGTGGACATTATGGAGTCTAGCTGGTTAAATCCACTGAGTTCTGAAAATATAGAATTTGTCAGCTTGTCAACTGCTACTGTTTCCCCACCAGAGATTGAAAATGATCTTCTCAGTGCTCATAGGGTAGGTGAGAAGGCATACCAGGACTTCAAGATTTCACGCCTGGAGACGAGTCCACCAACTGCAATGTTCGATGACAATATGACAAAAAAGAACTTGAAAACATTCTCTAACATCAGGAAGAAACCCAGTAGACAAGCACAGGCCAAACAAGTAGTTCTAAAGGCAGACAGGAATCTGTTTGGACACATGGTCCTTGTTGCCCAGAGCCGGGAACTGCACCCAAGTGATGTTTTGGCTCACCCCCTGGGTCCCCTGCCATGGGCGCTTGCAAATGGGGATGGATCTCTACGGAAAACAAACAAAGCAGCACTTGTCAGAGAACTGGAGAAAAACGTTTCACCAGCAGAAGTCATTCCACAACCATCAGCAACTATCATTGATGGAATGAGCTTGGTACAGAAAATGAAAGGGGATGACGAGACATTTTCACAGCTGGCTGAATCAGCAATGTTAATGGTTTTTCATGAAGGAGGTCAGAGTCAGCGGATTGATGTGGTCTTTGATGTTTATCAAGAGACATCCATCAAAGATGCAGAAAGGTGCAACAGAGGTGCAAGCATGGCCGTCCAGTTTAGCAGCATTGCCCCCGGTCACAACATCCAGCAATGGAGGAAACTACTATGCAGCTCTTCCAATAAAGCGAATCTAATAAAGTTCTTGGTTGAGGAGTGGAAACTGCCCAAATATAGGGAAAAGCTACAAGACAAAGTACTCTTTGTAACCTGTGAGGAGGTTTGCTACAGATTCACTAAGGAGCACTATGAAGAAGTTACAGACCTCAATTCTACACAAGAAGCCGACACCCGCATGCTTCTACATGCCCTGCATGCAGCTGAAGCTGGATACAAGGCTGTGGTGGTAACTGCTGAAGATGCAGATGTCCTCATAATTTGCCTTGGACTACAAAAAGACACTCCAGCCCCTATTTATCAGAAGTGTGGAACAAAAAACCAGACACGTTATATTGATATTAGTAGACTAGCCCAATCAATGGGAGGCAGTGAATGTGAAGCTCTGATTGGACTTCATGCATTTACTGGTTGTGATACTGTTAGTGCATTTGCAGGCAGAGGAAAAATGATCGCGTTGAAACAAATGAAGTTAAATAAGATATCAGGAGGCCTTCAGTCAGCTTGGACAGTCATGGGAGGTATCCACAGAACTGTTTCAAAAGCTACAAGAGATCACATGTCACATGTATGTACCTTCTACCAACACCTGTAATGTCAATGAGTTGCGATATCAAATATTTTGTGCCAAACGAGGAGAGGTGGAATCCAGCCAACTTCCACCCTGTGAAGATCGTCTGTTCCTGCATGTCCTTCGTGCCAATTACCAAGCTGCTATTTGGAGGCGCAGCAACAACAACAGGCATTTTAAGGCCATTTTCCCTGCAAGAGCGGGGGTTAGCCTTATTTGGAGGCGCAGCCTTCAAAGTAAACCCTTTGTGTCAAGCCCTCAAGGATGTGGATGGACCACAGATGAGGATGGAACGCTGGCCATTGAGTGGATGCGAGGTTCACCAGCACCAGATGCCGTGTTGTAGCTTGTCTCCTGCAAGTGTGAACACTCATGCAAAATACCTGATTGCACATGCCTTACCAATGGACTGAAGTGTACGGATATGTGTAAGCTACAGACATGCAACAATCAGCCAGTTGAAGAAGTCTCTGTGGATCTAGGGGACTCTGATACAGATGATGAGGATCATGAACTTGAAAGTCCGTGATGGTGATCCATGATCATTGAAATTTCAAGAACATTGCATATTTGCGGGTACTGTGTTGGCATTCAGTTATTAAAGCTTTAACACAATAACAGGGATATTCATTTGTGACTTGTGTATCTGTTTGACTTTGTATCTGTTACAGATTTTATAAGTACATGGTTGTGAGTATCATTTGGCAGTTTGTATAAAACCAGCAGGAGTATGATTACACATCTGTTGAACTTTGTTTGTTGAAAATTTAGATATCAATCTATTAGGTTATTGGAGAAAGAAAAATAATCACTTTTCATTCATTCTTGTATCCTAGATACATTGTGGAAGCCAACTGAGTTCAAATGGGGCCTGTGCAAGTGTGCATGGCACCAAAATATATTTCAGGGGAATAACACATAATTGATAAAAATCAACAAAATTTTACATTGCAATTCTAGCATAATTTCCACATTAATAGCAAAATACATCAACAAATTGTGAGTGGTTGAGTGTGGAAAAGGACACAAGGTATTATATGTATTATTGTGTGCTTATTATGTTATACTAGTCCACTTGGAGGTATATTTGCATAATGAATGAAATTCACGGAGTGCGTTTTTTTTGGGTTTTACGTGCATAGGGTCGATACATTCAAGAGGTGATATCTACCAATAAGCTACTACTCTGTGATGGCTCTCATCTCAAAATATGATCTACAGATATATACCATTAAAAAAATCATAACGAGAATTTGCCATCTGTCGGATGTGATGTGAGGCCATCTGTCGGAAAGTTGAAGCTCAACCGAAGGTGGACCTTGCAGCATGACAATGACCCTAAACATACCAGTAAATCCACCAAGGAATGGCTGAAAAGAAAGAAATGGAGGGTTCTGGAATGGCCAAGTCAAAGCCCGGATCTAAATCCCATCGAGATGTTGTGGGGGGATTTGAAACGAGCTGTGCATGCAAGAAACCCCTCAAACATCACACAGCTGAAAGAATTCTGCATGGAGGAGTGGGCAAAAATTTCTCCCAGTCGATGTCAGAGACTGGTAGACAGTTATAAGAAACGCCTACTTGAGGTTGTTTCTGCCAAAGGGGGCAATACCACCTGTTAGAGCCAAGGGTGTGCTTACTTTTTCCACATGCGAAATTTGCATTTATGTTGATTTAAATTATACAATGGACTACAAAATGTAAATGTTTCATGATATTTGTTATATTATATCACCTTTATCTGTCAATATTGTTGAAATGAAGATCAAATAGCTGTATGTTGAAATATGTTGAAAAAGTCAAAACTTTACATGGGGTGTACTTACTTTTTCACGTGACTGTATATCAGAAAAAATACGTAGAAAACGATTAGCTATGTTTAAAAATGCAGTGTCCCACGTATTATTTTTATGCAAATTAGTGTCGTCATTACAGAAAAATACAATTTTCACTTTATCTCAACCAATACTGCAGATAACTGCACAAATAAGATGTCTAGAGTCTAGACCCATTTTGAGGGTCAAGGATAATTACAAAAAGCACTCAAATAGAAAGGAAATGTGTACATGGTAACATGTTAACCTGCAAATTCTGAAGTGCCTGTAATACCAAGAATTTGATTTGTCACTAGATCTAGGTCAACGTTACACATTAAGAGGGACTTTTTATGGCAATTTTACCATATTGGTGCTATATTTGTGACCAAATGACTTTTACCACATCCATCATTCATCATCCTCGTTTTCAATGAAATCATCAAAGTCAAACTCGTCCTCTTCTTCTTCGTCATCTTCGCTGTCCACCTCTTCATGATCTCCACAGTCCGGTAGATCAACCAGAGAAGCTGGTAGGACAGGACCACACCGGTTCCAACAGTCCTTCCTCAGTCAGCGTCCATCCCTGTCCTACACTGGAGGGTTTTGGCTTTTCTATGAAGGGTTCGTGAGCTCGCTTGTGCAGTGCAAGACGGTGGTTTACACGTTGGACGTGTGGCTTCAGTGCAGAATGGCAGGGAGGAAGGCGAGCCAGGTCCTCCTTAGATTTTGATGTAAGTTTGTTGTCCTCCCCCACCATCTTCCGCAGCAGCTTTGTACGGATGACGTCCACAGAAGACTCGTGACTCTGTCCATACATCAGGCAAGTGAACTGCTCCAACTGCTGCAGCACCTGAGGCTTGATGTTCCAATCACCGAGTTGCCTGAAGGCCTTCTGAAACCTGGGGTTCTTCTCCAGCTTTTTCAGGGGACCCACCTTCCCCTTGCCTTGGTGCAGTCCTCTCCAGTGAACACGTAAAATCCAAGAAGAGTGGCACAGTAATCTTCTCCGTAGGATTCTGCAAGCTCAGAGAGGTTGAGTAGCTGTCGATGCTTTCCTGATCCTGCATCCAGGTATATAGTGAGCTTGATGGTGTGGGCGTGGTAGAGTAGAATCACAAAGATATCCGTGTCAGGGGTTCTGACCACAGCATTCTTGTAGCCGAGGGCGGCGGCGTGATGAAGGTGCAGCACCACGCTTGTATCTGTCTCTTCCTGGTTGCTGTAGATAGTGGGGAGCTCACGCACTTCAACCTGAAACATAAAAAGGCTTGAATTTTGTGAAAAGCAGTTTGACATGAAAGAAAGCAGGATACCTCACACAAGGATGTGAGATTACAGACAATTATCAATAAGGAGATGGGTACTCGATTGTTTTTGCTCAGGTAATGAATGAAGTGCATACATAGGTTCATGCTTTTATTTTTAGGTTTCTTGAAATAGTATAACCTTTAACTCACCTTGCCATTTGATGAGATGAGTTGATGGGCTCTCGCCTCCACAACCAGTTCTCTCCAGCCTCGAAACGGCTTGTTGACGACTCCACACTCGCAGCAGAAGCTGGCAGAGCTGCTTTTTGCTGTCATCATTTGCAAGGAATGTCTTGAGATTGTATGGCTTCCTGGTTGCTGGTCCAGCTATAATGATCTTTTCTGAGCTGCCGTGCCTCAACCTCCCAGCTTCTCTGGTTGATCTACTGGACTGTGGAGATCATGAAGAGGTGGACAGCGAAGATGAGGAAGAAGAAGAGGACGAGTTTCACTTTGATGATTTCATTGAAAGCGAGGATGATGAATGATGGATGTGGTAAAAGTCATTTGGTCACAAATATAGCAGCAATATGGTAAATTGTATTTTTCTGTAATGACACTAATTTGTATACATTTGCATAAAAATAATACGTGGGACACTTTTTGAATTTTTTAACATAGCTAATCGTTTTCTACGCATTTTTTCTGATATAGAGACATTGATTAGAAGTTGATTTCAGGGGGGTGCACAGACCCCCCTTCTACCCACTAGACTAATTACCCTGCGCTCGCGAAGCCAAAAGTGCGGTTAAGCATTCAGGTACGTACGTGTGCGTACGTGTCTGCATTTTAAAAATTCATTTTCTCGGCAACCGTTGTTCCGATCGTCAAGAAATTTTACCATAGAAGCGCCTCCGCCTGTAGAAATTTTTTATTCGTAATTATGACGTCATAGGTCACGTGGTATGGATGCCATCTTGGAAAAACGTTACACCTCTATATCTCCCAAACCACTCAATGGAAAAAACTGAAACATGGCTCATTGCCAAGTACTCACCATGTGGAATAAGATATGTTGATGGTGATGTCATTGGTGCCTTAATTATGATGTAATAATTTGACAATTACAATGCTTGATCTTATCAGAAACTGCAACATAAAATAAAACAAAAATTCCTCTGCAACTGTTAGTCCGATGGACATTAAATTTTCAGAATATGTGCAGCTCCCCATGTATACTTTTTTAATGATAATTATAACGTCATAGGTCACGTGGTAGACGCAATCCTTGAAAAGAATCGAAAAAAGTTGCACTTCTGTATCTCCGAAACCGATCCATGGAAAAAATTGAAACATAGCTCATTGTCAAGCACTCCCCTTGGGGAATAAGATATGTTAATGATGATGTCAACGGTGCCTTCATTATGACATCATAATTCGACAACTACAACGCTTATCCGATCATTGTGAATTTTTTTTCTCAGCAACTGTTGGTCTGATGGGCACGAAATTTTCACCATAGGAGCGCTTCCTCATGTATATTTTAATGATAATCATCGGTCATGTGGTACAGGCGTCATCTTGGAAAAAACGAAAAATGTTGCACCTCTATTTCTCCAAAACCGCTGCATGGAAAAAATTGAAACATGGCTCATTGTCAAGCACTCCCCTTGGGGAATAAGATATGTTAATGAGGATGTCATCGGTGCCTTCATTATGACATCATAATTCGACAACTACAACGCTTATCCGATCATTGTGAATTTTTTTTCTCAGCAACTGTTGGCCTGATGGGCACGAAATTTTCACCATAGGAGCGCTTCCTCATGTATATTTTAATGATAATCATGACGTCATAGGTCATGTGGTACAGGCATCATCTTGGAAAAAACAAAAAATGTTGCACCTCTATTTCTCCAAAACCGCTGCATGGAAAAAATTGAAACATGGCTCATTGTAAAGAACTCCATATGGGGAAGAGGTGTCGTTAACGATGACACCATTGGTGCCATAATTATGACGTCATAATTCGACAAGGACAACGCTTAGTCTGATCAGTTTGAAATGTATTGGGTGTGATCTATGCAACAATTATATAAGAGAATATAAATTTATGATGTCATCGCTCACGTCGTCTGCCAGCCATATTGGATCAAAAAAAATATGTTCAAAAACAGAAGAGTTGGCTCGCAACAAGTTGAATGTGCAGGGTAAGTATTCTATGAATACCATCTAGTTGGTATTTTGTAACCAAATAGATGAAGATTATGGTGAAAACAGCAACAATCAAGGACGTGGTCGTATCCTCACATTTATTAATCATCATAAAATCCCAACATGATATATTCACACCTGTCTAAAGTGCATCAAGCCACGAAAGTGAAGAACATTTAAGATTGAAAAGAACGTACAATACACTAAAGTAAAATAAACGTATTGCATCTAGACTTGATTCTACATTGGCAACGAACATGTAACATCTCCACAAGGTTAAACCAACTCGGTCCAGCCGATCATAGGTCAAAGGTTGAAATCGCCAAGGTGCACCACTATATAGATTAGTTAATGTCATGAAATGAAAGTCAAAATGTCACAGGTTGAAGTTTCAATCTCAGTCGTCAGGTCTGCCAAGTATCAACAGGTGTGCTAAAACCAGTCGATAATACGATTACTTAGCAGATAAACTCCTCTAATTTTTCAGGCAGTGAACAACGTGCAGATATCTCGTGTTAGGAGCATGCAATCGGAACATTCTAGCAAACAGCAGATAGTTTCTCGAGCCGACACGAGAGAAGACTTAATATGCATCAGGCAGGTCTAGACCAATGGCAGAGGATTATAGATTTCTATTAAAAACAAAAACAGCTCTTCCAGGCAGCCGAGTTAACCTGCAGGTATGCTCCGTTACCACGCCATCCTGCTATGCTACCGGTAGGTGAGTTAGTTATACCGGAGGAACGCCGAGGGGGATGGCAAAGCATGTAGCACGGCCTATAAAAATAATCACGTGATTTCAACTCCATCATATATTTCAGATGTTTTCAGCTCACACACGCAGATCAAGAGCTTCAAGAGGGCCAGAGAGAACTGATCAACATCATGGGGTCTTCATCCAAAAGGTCAACGTGCCATTCCAATTCTAAACTTTCTACAAAAGGTTTCGTCCATTTTACCATTCGATACGTCATCGAGATGTAGGCGCGAAACGTCCGACTGCACGACGAGCAATTGATCCCAATCCCAAAACCTATGCAAAGGTTCACCGTCCGAAGCTTGCGATAACAAAATAACGCGTCCACAACTACCTAGCATTTTTTACATGCCGCAGAGTTCATGGTGAAAAATAAATAAATAATCTGTCCCAGCAAGTTGGAAGGAAGGAAATGAAAATTGTTGCTTTGCCCAGCTCGCTCGCGCTCCTGGGCTTGATCGGGTTATTAGAACGACGGAAAATTTCAGATAAAAAAAACAAGAACAATGTAACCAGACAATTTAGATTTTAAAAAATAAAAACTTTCAAAACCTTTCACCAAAACGACTCCATTTCAAACTTATTGCAATTCTTATTCACGATTTATACATTTACATAGCTTGAGAAAAATAATAATTACAAAAATATGAATAATAATAATTAAAGAAAAAAGGTTCAAACCACGACTGCAAACTGCTCTCGCAGGGAAAACTCACCGATGGCTTTGTTCTGACAGTGCAAGCAAATCAAGTGGATTCATCGAAACGGCAGAAATACTTCCTCGACCGCACGGCGCACGGGCAGGCAGCTGTGGTTTCAAGCCAAGCACCCTGTCGCTTCCGCTTCCTCAAAGATGGCACTTATCGCGTCACACAAAATCGCACGGCACAATTGCAACCGGGACTTCCGCACGGCTGTGTACAAACCCGCGTTTGTAAACAAAAATAAACAGTCGATGTAAACAAACAGATGACCAAAACAAACAGGTGATGACAATCAGGGAATTGTAAACAAAGCACAAGAGGCTAGGGATTGAAAAGGCATCCAAACGACAATCTTTGGGTAACCGTGAAAACTGGAACTCGGGAGGTTATGGCGTCGGACCCACGGGTGTCGAAGGTAAACCGGGTGAGGGGACTGGCATCGGTGATGGGGATTCCAACTCGGTCGATTTCAAATAAAATAGTTCTTATCGACTTCACAAAGTCCGTCGCATTTCTACCTTGTGTCGATTCCAAGTTGAGACTTGACCATCACCTCCCGCCTTCCAGTGAACATCTCGTAGCCGGTGTCCAGGTATGGCAGTGACCACAGAAAGCAGGTGTGCACGCTACCAGCAGCTGTTCTTCGAATGCTCACGGCTTGCATGCTGTTCGTCTGACGTGCCCTCTCTCGGGGAGGATTCCAAGTGGCACGTTTCCATTTCCATCTGGGGCGACTGGTGAGCAAGGCTTTGTGGGTATCGCTGACGGAATTTCTGCTGCAGCTCTTCGAGCTCTGGTGGAGGGGTCACACCGAGCTCCAAATGGCGCTTCATCGATTCCAACCATTCACACAGCTGCACGAATCCTGGTCTGTGGAACAGCCATCAAAGGAAACCGAGGAAAGCAAAGCATCAATAAAGGTGCAAAGGGCAGGTGAACATCCATAGATTTGGTTGGATTTTATTTTATTTTTATTACATAGCACAGGTACCAAGAAACTTGTAGCAAAGTATAACTAACACAAACACAAACACAAACACGTTTTTATTAATAGCCGACAAATTAACTCCAGGTGGGTTGACTCAGCCTGTAATCCTTCAGAGGTCAGCATCATGAGTACCAGCTTACTGGAATGAACGAACCATTCGAGTATAATGCGCCAGAGTGGCGACCCGTCCAGGATTGCGCCCAATAGCCAAGAAACTGCCTCAGCAGGCCAATGGATCATCACGATTCAAAGAAGAGTGGTCTTATATACATATAGCACCTAGCTATAAGGGAGAAAACAGCGAAGGCCATGTTATAATCACAAGTGAGAGTATAATGGAACTTAAAACATGAATAACTAACAAGAACAACACTGACATCACAACGTGGACTGATATGCCTCCGCCCACATTATTAAGTCATTATAATACTTGTACCAAGTTTGATTTAAATCCATTCAGCTGTTCTCAAGTTATCAAATTTTTATCAGACATGACCTTTGACCCCTTGCCTCAAAATCAAATCAGTTAATCTTTACATCATTAACATACCTGTACCAAGTTTAATTTAAATCCCTTCAGCTGTTCATAAGTTATCACATTTTTACCTGGCATGACCTATGGCCTTTGACCGCAGGACCCCAAAATCTAATCAGTTAATCTTTACATCATTATACATACCTGCACCAAATTTTAATTCGATCCCTTCAGCCATTCTCAAGTAAAAGACCTATTACAGACTTTGACCTTTTGACTCCAAAATCGAATCAGTTCATCTTTAAATCATTCGACATAATTGTACAAATTTGGTCAGAATCCCATCACTGGTTCACAAGTTATCGCGGTAACAGGATTTTTAACGTAACATGACCTCTGACCTTTGACCTCGTGACCCTAAAATCTAATCAGTTCATCTTTACCTCATTAGACATACCTGCACCAAATTTGACTAAGATCCCTTCAGCTGTTCTCAAGTTATCACGGTAACGAAAACCTATCATGGATGGACGGACGGACGGACAACCTGAAAACATAATGCCTCCGTTGACTTCGTTGATGGAGGCATAAAAACAAAATAGGTTTGTAAAGAAGGTTTTGTGTTTATGGTTTTTGTATTGTGCACCATTGCTCTCACCATAGGGTTATAGTTTCTTGGCTAGAGTTAAAATCCTGGACGGTTCTGCACTCTGATAAAAGATACTCGACAGTGTGCGCAAATTTGGAATTTGTTCAGGGTGCCGATTGCTCGCCTTTTCTTCGCGAAGGACACCGTGCGATCCTTTACGTCCACCATTTCAGCAGATCCAGGATTTTCTGAAGGGGGGTTTCCAGAAATGAAGGGAACAGGGTGCATACTCGCCTAGATGCCGCAAGCGTGAAGCCATCAAGGCGTGGGGCTCGGGGACCACTTAAGGGATCTGGAAGATTTGGGATTTTAGGTGCTCTCAGGTACACCGAGTATCTGCTGACGACATTGGCTACATGGTCAGGAGGAGCCGGAGGAACCTTTGTTTTGATTGTAAAATACATTTTATTTGGATTTTTCATTATTATTTCAACATTATAATTTCAACAGTTGTTGAATATCGGTTCTGATGTTTCAACCCTCTCTATTCCTCGAATTACTTGGACTTTCATGAAAGAGTTATATTTGCAACAAACGTCCTCAACTCTCAGGGGAGTTCGAGCTGGGTCTGGGTCATGGAAAGCCAAGCACAGGCCCACGTGTCCAAGCCATACCAATAATTGCTTCCCCCCCTCCCCCCCCCCCCCCCCCGACGATGTTCTGCCATTAAAATGTGAGCAGTTACCTTGAGTAATTTGGTGGTAGTCCATATCACTTCATCAACACTACCCTTTACTCCGACCCTCCGTTCATTCCTTTAGTGCAACGCAAGCTCTGCCTGCAATAAGTTTGATGAGCTTTCGCCTGTTATCCTCGACTTGAACATCGACGTTTGCGCCATTACCGAGACATGGATCAAGCAGGACATGCCCCTGGAACTTGTTACCATACTCGAACATGCAATGTTTTGCAAGTCCAGGGTTAACCAAAATGGAGGAGGTCTGGGAACGTACGCAAATTTTTTTTTTTTTTTTTGGTATACAAGACCGAGGCTCGTGAAAGAGCGAACATTAATCACACAGAAAGACAAACCGACACATAAAACATATAACATCGGGAGCGGTAGACAAGATGGGGAGAGAGGAGGAAGGACACAAACACAACATTTGAGAGCAGGGACCGAGAGACATGGAGAGATCTGTGGGAGGGAGAGGGCTTTGGGGGGGGAGGGGGGGGCATGGGAAGGGGGCGGTGGGAGAGGTATAAAACATATGGACACTGCCAGGACTTCCAGGAAAAAAGTTGGAATTTCAAACAAATTAAGTAAATTTGAATCCATCTAAATTTGAAAATTTGAAATTTGTAAATTTTGTAAATTTGAAAACAAACCCATTTGAATCCATGTTAAACAAATTAAGTAACGGTTCCTCCAAACTTGTTGTTTTGACACAAATTCCTCCCTTTCACCTCCAGTTCTGCACGTTCCGCAGGTCATCTGACATCCTCGCAAGCTCATTGGTCTGGACTCACGGAACTTTGCACCCTGACGGGCTCCTGCTTTGCTGGTGCAGTTTCCAGTTTTCATCTGGCGTTTTACTTTAGTCCTCGATCCTTATTCCTTGCAATCCGGTTTACAAATGCGTACCTGTCTGCCACTCGGCACAAGAGGAACTTGTCTTTGCCTCCTTGTTCATCTACTGCATTCTTAAATGGTATTCGTCCACAAGACTCGACTTTAAATGAAACTGTGAGCAATGACATTTCATTTTTAAAGCAACTGGGTTATCATATAGACATGGTGGACCAAATTGCCATGAAATGTCCGACCGCAAGCAGCAAAAAGCTTCCATATAACGGTCTCACCTCGTCTCTGCATCAATGTGGCAGCACAAGATGGCAAGAGGAAAGAATCCAGAGGGAGAACCTTCCAGTGAATGCTTCTCCAAGAAAGCAGAAATGTTGAGGCCAAAATCTTGTGTTCGGAGAAGGTAGTCTGGGTCTGCATTGACTCTGCCGATGATCTAGAGAAGGATAACGAGGAGGGAAAGGACAACAAAGCACATGCAATTAAAATAGGTGTGTGACGTGTGTGTGTGTGTGTGTGTGTGTGTGTGTGTGTGTGTGTGTGTGTGTGTGTGTGTGTGTGTGTGCGCACACCATATTATCTTCCAGATAAGTAATGTGTCCTCGTAACTGGCCTATCATCATCAAATGCCAAGGGGAAATCCACAGACCTCTGACCCAGACCCATAACAAGTAATTAAACGAATGTCCATGAGATGGGAAGGTACGAGTCAAATTTGACCTTTATTTATTTATTTTACGAACAATATTTGGATGACCAAATAATCCAACTGGTTTGCATTCACATTCCTTGCACTGTTCATTGAATGACTGACCGATTATGCAGATATACAGCAACTTAAAGCTAAAGGAGAAGCAGACATACACATGCACACACTCCAACTGTGATTGAAGGAAGGGGGTCGGGGCCTGGGGGGGCGGGGGGGGAGGGAATCATACACACGACAGTAGAAGAGGTTTTTTTTAATGAAATGAGAAAAAAATGAGGCTGAGGGGGAGGGAAGGGTGAAGATGAAGAGGATTATCAAAGTGGACAGATGGCTCCGAATTAAATGAATTTGCCCATTTGTTTCCTCACCATTACTCAAGTCACTTACCTCACAAAGGACGATTCCAAAAGAAAACACGTCGACCTTTTCATCGTATTTCTTTCCTAAAATAAACAACAAGACATGTATCATACGAAAACAGACCATTATTCCCCATGTGTACAACCACCTTTAGAGGCCATTTTTCCCCGCAAGCGGGGGTTGGCCTTTTTCGGGAACCGTGGTAGTTGTTGTTTTTCGGTCCCCTTTTTGAAGCAATGTTTTACGGCCGGATGCCCTTCCTGACGCCAACCCTTTTTGCCGCCTTTAACGACAAGCAGGGAATTACCAGTGAACTGGTACTCAATTTGCCGACCTCGGAAGGATGACAGGCTGAGTCAACCCCCCTGGCGTTAATTCAGTGATCGACCGGGTTTCGAACCCAGGATCCTAGGATCCTAAGCTGACACCCTAGCCGCTAGCCCAACACCAGGGTTCGAGGAGGAGGAGGAGTACAACGAGGAGTCAAAACATTCCTTTGAACCCCCCGAACCAAAATTCCACATGCTATGATTTCGCACCATTGATCATCTCTGGAGCCATCCAGTAAGGATTTCCCACAACCGTGTAACGCTTCCTCCGATCGTAACGGATGGATCGCCGGCGTTTGCTTGCCGTCTCCCGCCCCCCCGACTCGTCCGGCACGAGCTGCCCGGAACGTCCCGCTTCCTTCTTCTCCTCCACCATGAGTCGGGCCAACCCAAAATCGGCCACCACAACGGTTTTGTCCTGAAATATCGCAAAACAAGAGAACACACATTTCTGTATTAGATAAACGTCAACATCGGTCTTGTGTTCCATACACTCATGGGTAGCTCATGACCACGTGACCCACCAAAAACATTTACCGTAAGATTTCAAAACAATAGGGAAAAAAAAACATCCATTACCAACTTAACGAAGCAGTTTGGAGAATTCAAATCACGATGGATGATATTCATGGAGTGCAAATAGGCCTGCGAGGAACAGAAAATGTAAAACAAAAAAGTAAGCAATTCGATTCCATAACAGTGCTAAACCAGACAGAACATTTAACAGTGCAGACATTCGCTGAGGTACATAGATTACGAGCCTCGTCCGAGCGTCAGGTGTCCTTGTATCTTTATTTGATGGCCTTCAGACACTCCTTTTACTCTGCCCACGGTGCACATCACATCAAGTGAATTTCACCTCCCTGCGCCTTGTATTTGGTTTTGGTTTTTAATGCTTCTGTACACCGCCCTTGAGGCTCTGTGCCGTAATTACTCTTATGGAAAATATTTGTTGAGTTTTTTTCCCCCTAAATCCTCACCGTTTTTTTCCCTAATACTAACTAACCCGAACCCTCGCCTCTCCCCCACCTACCTTCTACCCCCCACCCGAGTCAATAGTTCGTAGAAGCGCCGTTGGCAGCGATTATAGCTTCGAGTCTTCTTGGGGTACAGTCGTGGCCAAAAATATTGGCACCCTTGCACTTTTTTCAAATATTG
Organism: Myxine glutinosa; assembly: GCF_964187855.1. Taxonomy (NCBI): domain Eukaryota; kingdom Metazoa; phylum Chordata; class Myxini; order Myxiniformes; family Myxinidae; genus Myxine; species Myxine glutinosa. Next base: position 11,258,888 of record NC_136268.1, read on the forward strand.
TACCATTTCTTCCAGAAAATTGTTGAAATTAAAAAATATTTTGTTATCCACATTTGTACATCTGGTTTTCAGTGGAACAAAAAAAAAAAAAGCTGAAAAATTTACTAAATCTTAGCTTATTCCACACAGAAATCCTAAAATGGTCCGGACAACATCATTGGCACCTTTTAGAAGTTGTTAGAAATAATTAAATATCAAGCAGGTGATTCTCCTTTACTTAGGAATTGAACTCACCTGTGGTGAGATGCAGGTGCCTGCAATATAAAAATAACTCGTTCAACAAGTTTGAATGGAGAAAATAAGTCATTCTTCTGTTTTGTGTCACTGTGTGTACCGCAATGAGCACGGAGAAAAGAAAGAAAACCAGAGGATTGTCTGAGGAGGGCAGACACAAGATTGTAGCCAATCGTGGACAATCTCTAGGGTACAAGTCCATCTCCAGAGACCTTGACCTTGATGTTCCTGATGTCATAATTCGACAAGTACAAAACTTCATCCGATCAAGATAAAATTTATTGATCATAATCAAGGAATAAATTAGTTAAAAAAAATAATAACTATGACGTCATCGTCCACGTAGTTCGGCCTCCATATTTGTTTTAACGCAAAAGCCTTAAAAACCACTGAAAATACATCCTGGCGAGGGTTTGCAATCTCCGATTGCTCTTTCTTGTTTGCTAACTGGTATCCGCACCCAGGTCATACTATCCTCTTCAACTGAAGTATCAAACAAGCCCGGCTATGCCGCTGTTAGACTTTGTCTTGTTGGTTCACGAGTTATGAAACAGAGTGACCACTATATTCGTCATGGGTGTGTATCTGTCTGTCCGCAGCATAACGACCCGATGATATCATCCGATCTTGATGAAACTTGGGTGGGAGGTTGATATCATGATCTAGTTGTGTCCTGCCTTGAGTGGGCGTATTGCACCAATTGTGGGCGGAGCCACGCCCGAAAAAGATGTCTTTTTAGGGGGTAATCGAGTTCAAGCTACATCTTCTCCGAGGGGTTCGGTGGAATCTGACAGGGGTTTCGGTATTTGGTTAGGGCAATGTCATGTGTGTGCGTCTGTCTGTGTGTGTGTCTGTGTGTCTGTCTGTCTGTCTGTCCGCAGCATAACTACCCGATGATATCATCCGATCTTGATGAAACTTGGGTGGGAGGTTGATATCATGATCTAGTTGTGTCCTGCCTTGAGTGGGCGTATTGCACCAATTGTGGGCGGAGCCACGCCCGAAAAAGATGTCTTTTTATGGGATAATCGAGTCCAAGCTACATCTTCTCCGAGGGGTTCGGTGGAATCTGACAGTGGTTTCGGTATTTGGTTAGGGCAATGTCATGTGCCTAGCCCCACGGAGCTCGATTTTTAATTTTCACCCCAAGGTCAAGGTCACAAGGTCACGAAATTTAGAAAAGTCGATTTTTGATGGTTTTATTACATTGTTCGCTTCCTGATAGGGTGAAACGTCGTACATGATCTTATATTATCACATACATCATGAAATACAAGTTTTCCAACAAATTTCAGAATCTTCGACCTTTGACCTTTGAAGGTGACAAAGGTCAAAGTTTCAAAGTTGTCGGAATCAAACCGAATTTTTGGTATTGTGTAGCCAACGAACCTCATAACTGATTATACATTATTTTCTATCTCATTCCAAGGTCAGTAACCTTCGTTTTGGCATGTCCGGGCCTGTTTCGGTTATAGTCCGTCCGTCATTGAATACCGCTCGCTCGTGAACCATCGTCATCTCCTGACTCGTTTTTATTTTAATCCATATTAAATTCAAACTGTAACAACAAAATGTGAAAAAGTGAAGGGGTGTGAATACTTTCTGAAGGCACTGCATGTAGATCATCGATCTGAGAACCTGTAAGGACTCACTCACTTTAACTGCAGAAAAGGCTGGGGTATACAATTACAGGGCTATCAGGATGGCCAAGAAGTATGCACACTCACCTAGAAGCTGTCCAGCTTGGGTTTGAATCCCCACCCAGCTATAAACTGTCATCCCGTTATTTCACAGGTATGGTGAGTCATCAATGTTTGTGCTGTCCCTCGGATGGATGTTAAACTGGACATCCTGTTTGCCGGGATGAGTTGGTGGACGTTAAAGATCCAAGTGTTCTTCTCGAAGAGAAGTCGAGCCATCGCCTGCACCCTGAACATATTCCAAATTCCTGCCCCAACTACTGCTGGGAAGTAACCCCAGTAACCCTTGCCAAGAAACTTATTCGGCAGAACTGACGCTCTGTAACAGAGCACAGTACATCAGAACCAAATATAATTACATTATATCTTAGAATGAACAAGAACGGCGCTCTGATGATCGATATACCTCAGTCCACATCATTACATCATCATACATACTTGTACCACAACAATTGGCGTGAAACATGCTCACCATTCCACAACAATTATCGTTAAACACGCTCACCATTCCACAACAATTATCGTTAAACACGCTCACCATTCCACAACAATTATCGTTAACCATGCTCACCATTCCACAACAATTATCGTTAAACATGCTCACCATTCCACAACAATTATCGTTAAACACGCTCACCATTCCACAACAATTATCGTTAAACACGCTCACCATTCCACAACAATTATCGTTAACCATGCTCACCATTCCACAACAATTATCGTTAAACACGCTCACCATTCCACAACAATTATCGTTAACCATGCTCACCATTCCACAACAATTATCGTCAAACATACTCACCATTCCACAACAATTATCGTTAAACATGCTCACCATTCCACAACAATTATCGTTAACCATGCTCACCATTCCACAACAATTATCGTCAAACATACTCACCATTCCACAACAATTATCGTTAAACATGCTCACCATTCCACAACAATTATCGTTAAACATGCTCACCATTCCACAACAATTATCGTTAAACATGCTCACCATTCCACAACAATTATCGTTAAACATGCTCACCATTCCACAACAATTATCGTTAAACATGCTCACCATTCCACAACAATTATCGTTAAACATGCTCACCATTCCACAATAATTATCATTAAACATGCTCACCATTCCACAACAATTATCGTTAAACATGCTCACCATTCCACAACAATTATCGTTAAACATGCTCACCATTCCACAACAATTATCGTTAAACATGCTCACCATTCCACAACAATTATCGTTAAACATGCTCACCATTCCACAATAATTATCATTAAACATACTCACCATTCCACAACAATTATCGTTAAACATGCTCACCATTCCACAACAATTATCGTTAAACATGCTCACCATTCCACAACAATTATCGTTAAACATGCTCACCATTCCACAACAATTATCGTCAAACATACTCACCATTCCACAACAATTATCGTTAAGCATGCTCACCATTCCACAACAATTATCGTCAAACATACTCACCATTCCACAACAATTATCGTTAAACACGCTCACCATTCCACAACAATTATCGTTAACCATGCTCACCATTCCACAACAATTATCGTTAAACATGCTCACCATTCCACAACAATTAGCGTTAAACATGCTCACCATTCCACAACAATTATCGTTAAACATGCTCACCATTCCACAACAATTATCGTTAAACATGCTCACCATTCCACAACAATTAGCGTTAAACACGCTCACCATTCCACAACAATTATCGTTAAACATGCTCACCATTCCACAACAATTAGCGTTAAACACGCTCACAATTCCACAACAATTATCGTTAAACATGCTCACCATTCCACAACAATTAGCGTTAAACATGCTCACCATTCCACAACAATTATCGTTAAACATGCTCACCATTCCACAACAATTAGCGTTAAACATGCTCACCATTCCACAACAATTATCGTTAAACATGCTCACCATTCCACAACAATTAGCGTTAAACATGCTCACCATTCCACAACAATTATCGTTAAACATGCTCACCATTCCACAACAATTATCGTTAAACACGCTCACCATTCCACAACAATTATCGTTAACCATGCTCACCATTCCACAACAATTATCGTTAAACACGCTCACCATTCCACAACAATTATCGTTAACCATGCTCACCATTCCACAACAATTATCGTCAAACATACTCACCATTCCACAACAATTATCGTTAAACATGCTCACCATTCCACAACAATTAGCGTTAAACATGCTCACCATTCCACAACAATTATCGTTAAACAGGCTCACCATTCCACAACAATTAGCGTTAAACATGCTCACCATTCCACAACAATTATCGTTAAACATGCTCACCATTCCACAACAATTATCGTTAAACATGCTCACCATTCCACAACAATTATCGTTAAACATGCTCACCATTCCACAACAATTATCGTTAAACAGGCTCACCATTCCACAACAATTATCGTTAAACATGCTCACCATTCCACAACAATTATCGTTAAACATGCTCACCATTCCACAACAATTATCGTCAAACATACTCACCATTCCACAACAATTATCGTTAAACATGCTCACCATTCCACAACAATTAGCGTCAAACATACTCACCATTCCACAACAATTATCGTTAAACATGCTCACCATTCCACAACAATTAGCGTTAAACATGCTCACCATTCCACAACAATTATCGTCAAACATACTCACCATTCCACAACAATTATCGTTAAACATGCTCACCATTCCACAACAATTATCGTCAAACATACTCACCATTCCACAACAATTATCGTTAAACATGCTCACCATTCCACAACAATTAGCGTTAAACATGCTCACCATTCCACAACAATTATCGTTAAACATGCTCACCATTCCACAACAATTATCGTTAAACATGCTCACCATTCCACAATAATTATCGTTAAACATGCTCACCATTCCACAACAATTATCGTTAAACATGCTCACCACTCCACAACAATTATCGTTAAACATGCTCACCACTCCACAACAATTATCGTTAAACACGCTCACCAATCCACAACAATTATCGTTAACCATGCTCACCATTCCACAACAATTATCGTCAAACATACTCACCATTCCACAACAATTATCGTTAAACATGCTCACCATTCCACAACAATTATCGTCAAACATACTCACCATTCCACAACAATTATCGTTAAACATGCTCACCATTCCACAACAATTATCGTTAAACAGGCTCACCATTCCACAACAATTATCGTTAAACATGCTCACCATTCCACAACAATTATCGTCAAACATACTCACCATTCCACAACAATTATCGTTAAACATGCTCACCATTCCACAACAATTAGCGTCAAACATACTCACCATTCCACAACAATTATCGTTAAACATGCTCACCATTCCACAACAATTAGCGTTAAACATGCTCACCATTCCACAACAATTATCGTCAAACATACTCACCATTCCACAACAATTATCGTTAAACATGCTCACCATTCCACAACAATTATCGTCAAACATACTCACCATTCCACAACAATTATCGTTAAACATGCTCACCATTCCACAACAATTAGCGTTAAACATGCTCACCATTCCACAACAATTATCGTTAAACATGCTCACCATTCCACAACAATTATCGTTAAACATGCTCACCATTCCACAAGAATTATCGTTAAACATGCTCACCATTCCACAACAATTATCGTTAAACATGCTCACCACTCCACAACAATTATCGTTAAACACGCTCACCAATCCACAACAATTATCGTTAACCATGCTCACCATTCCACAACAATTATCGTCAAACATACTCACCATTCCACAACAATTATCGTTAAACATGCTCACCATTCCACAACAATTATCGTCAAACATACTCACCATTCCACAACAATTATCGTTAAACATGCTCACCATTCCACAACAATTATCGTCAAACATACTCACCATTCCACAACAATTATCGTTAAACATGCTCACCATTCCACAACAATTATCGTCAAACATACTCACCATTCCACAACAATTATCGTTAAACATGCTCACCATTCCACAACAATTAGCGTTAAACATGCTCACCATTCCACAACAATTATCGTTAAACATGCTCACCATTCCACAACAATTATCGTTAAACATGCTCACCATTCCACAAGAATTATCGTTAAACATGCTCACCATTCCACAACAATTATCGTTAAACATGCTCACCACTCCACAACAATTATCGTTAAACATGCTCACCACTCCACAACAATTATCGTTAAACACGCTCACCAATCCACAACAATTATCGTTAACCATGCTCACCATTCCACAACAATTATCGTCAAACATACTCACCATTCCACAACAATTATCGTTAAACATGCTCACCATTCCACAACAATTATCGTCAAACATACTCACCATTCCACAACAATTATCGTTAAACATGCTCACCATTCCACAACAATTATCGTTAAACAGGCTCACCATTCCACAACAATTTATCGTTAAACAGGCTCACCATTCCACAACAATTATCGTTAAACATGCTCACCATTCCACAACAATTATCGTCAAACATACTCACCATTCCACAACAATTATCGTTAAACATGCTCACCATTCCACAACAATTAGCGTCAAACATACTCACCATTCCACAACAATTATCGTTAAACATGCTCACCATTCCACAACAATTAGCGTTAAACATGCTCACCATTCCACAACAATTATCGTCAAACATACTCACCATTCCACAACAATTATCGTTAAACATGCTCACCATTCCACAACAATTATCGTCAAACATACTCACCATTCCACAACAATTATCGTTAAACATGCTCACCATTCCACAACAATTAGCGTTAAACATGCTCACCATTCCACAACAATTATCGTTAAACATGCTCACCATTCCACAACAATTATCGTCAAACATACTCACCATTCCACAACAATTATCGTTAAACATGCTCACCATTCCACAACAATTAGCGTCAAACATACTCACCATTCCACAACAATTATCGTTAAACATGCTCACCATTCCACAACAATTAGCGTTAAACATGCTCACCATTCCACAACAATTATCGTCAAACATACTCACAATTCCACAACAATTATCGTTAAACATGCTCACCATTCCACAACAATTATCGTCAAACATACTCACCATTCCACAACAATTATCGTTAAACATGCTCACCATTCCACAACAATTAGCGTTAAACATGCTCACCATTCCACAACAATTATCGTTAAACATGCTCACCATTCCACAACAATTATCGTCAAACATACTCACCATTCCACAACAATTATCGTTAAACATGCTCACCATTCCACAACAATTATCGTTAAACAGGCTCACCATTCCACAACAATTATCGTTAAACAGGCTCACCATTCCACAACAATTATCGTTAAACATGCTCACCATTCCACAACAATTATCGTTAAACATGCTCACCATTCCACAACAATTATCATTAAACATGCTCACCATTCCACAACAATTATCGTTAAACATGCTCACCATTCCACAACAATTATCGTTAAACATGCTCACCATTCCACAACAATTATCGTTAAACACGCTCACCATTCCACAACAATTATCATTAAACACGCTCACCATTCCACAACAATTATCGTTAAACACGCTCACCATTCCACAACAATTATCATTAAACACGCTCACCATTCCACAACAATTATCGTTAAACATGCTCACCATTCCACAACAATTATCATTAAACATGCTCACCATTCCACAACAATTATCTTTAAACATGCTCACCATTCCACAACAATTATCGTTAAACATGCTCACCACTCCACAACAATTATCGTTAAACACGCTCACCATTCCACAACAATTATCATTAAACACGCTCACCATTCCACAACAATTATCATTAAACACGCTCACCATTCCACAACAATTATCATTAAACACGCTCACCATTCCACAACAATTATCATTAAACACGCTCACCATTCCACAACAATTATCGTCAAACATGCTCACCATTCCACAACAATTATCATTAAACACGCTCACCATTCCACAACAATTATCGTTAAACATGCTCACCATTCCACAAGAATTATCATTAAACATGCTCACCATTCCACAACAATTATCTTTAAACATGCTCACCATTCCACAACAATTATCGTTAAACATGCTCACCACTCCACAACAATTATCGTTAAACACGCTCACCATTCCACAACAATTATATCATTAAACACGCTCACCATTCCACAACAATTATCATTAAACACGCTCACCATTCCACAACAATTATCGTTAAACACGCTCACCATTCCACAACAATTATCGTTAAACACGCTCACCATTCCACAACAATTATCGTTAACGATGCTCACCATTCCTGCGGCAATGTCCCGAGCAAAGCCAGCCCTCAGCTCCCAAGGCAAGGGATCATCCTATTAAAACAAAGGAAAGTTACTGAAGTGTTTCGAACGGCATTTCTAAAATCATCTGATCTTCAATTAAGTGGTCACTTTATATATATATTTTTTATGGCTGTTGAGTACTTGGAGGTGTCTATTGTTTACCAAACATACATGACGATTTGTGGCGTTTAAGGTGTATTACATAAGAAATGCTGGGTCAGTTGTGGGATTAGAAATAGGATTTTTCGTATTGTTCACCCCACATCCACTCCCTTGACACAAAAGACCGTGGGATTTTGACTTTGTGGTGGTGCACAACAACAACTGTGCAGAGGATTCAACCCGTTTTCTTTCAAGCAAGAAAGGGAGGAAAAGAGGAAGAAGAAGAAATGCGTCTTTTGGCTTTGTGGTAAAAGAACGATCCATGCTCGTGGTGTGACTGGCCTCAGCGGGTTTTATATGAAGGAATCGACCTCGATGAACTTCCTGAAGGATTTGCTGCGTTGCACGAAAGAGGTGGAGAAAAGGAAAAGTGTGTGTTCTGTGGGAAAAGGCGCTTCTTAACGGTCCCTGTGTAGACGATCTGTGCTTCATACCGTGACCAGCCTCAGCGGCGTGTTTTATATGAACAACTCAGCCTCCTGGATGAAAACTTCCTGAAGGATTTGCTGTGTTGCATGAAGGAGGTTGAGGAAAGAAAGGGATCAAAGGACAAAGGAATTGAGAGCATCATGACTGATCTGTTCAGGCTTGTTCCCACCAAGCTCCGCTCCGTGTGAACAAAACCTTTAAACAGGCCCGAACCCCATCCTCATCCTTATCTCCAGTTTTATTTGAATTCCTTGCAAATGTTTTTGGGTTTTTTTTGCTTCCCTTCCCTTCCCTTTCCTTACCCCCAGGGATAGTTAGAGGGTCCATGTGTGTGTTGTGTCGGCCTTTCGTATCAGGCCTGCATTATTAATTAATGGAGTCCGGCCTTTGATGTATAAGTGATGAAAAGTGAAGTGAAGTGAAGTGAAGTGAAGTAAAAGTGATGGAAATGAATGTAGAAGGAAGTAGAGGACGGGGAAGACCGAGAAAGACTTGGCTAAAGATGGTGGAAGAAGAAATGTGGGCAAGGGGGTTAACAAGGAGAGATGCAGAAAATCGGGCAAAATGGAGAAGATTGTCATGGGGACCACAAGGCTAACCCCCGCTCTAGCAGGGAAAATGGCCTTAAAATGCATGTTGTTGTTGTTGGAGTCGGGCATTATTAATCAAGTTTGTTGTCATACATATACGACATAGTACATGACTTGCTTATTGTATCGTTCTGCCATCTGTGAAGTCAATTGATGGTATTTCGTTTTGTTTGACTGACATTTTTCGGATAGGGTTGCAAGACTCTCCCCACCCCCCATTTCCTCCCCCCTGAGATCCCGAATACCCAAAACACCCCAAAGGCCCAAAACACCCCAAAGACCCAAAACACCCCAAAGACCCAAAACACCCCAAAGACCCAAAACACCCCAAACACCCAAAACACCATGCAGACCCAAAACACCATGCAGACCCAAAACACCATGCAGACCCAAAACACCATGCAGACCCAAAACACCATGCAGACCCAAAACACCATGCAGACCCAAAACACCATGCAGACCCAAAACACCATGCAGACCCAAAACACCATGCAGACCCAAAACACCATGCAGACCCAAAACGCCATGCAGACCCAAAACACCATGCAGACCGAAAACACCATGCAGACCCAAAACGCCCCTGAGGCACAAGGGAGGAAAAATTCCCTGAATACACCATGAAGACCCAAAAGACCAAAAACACCTCAAAGACCCAAAACATCCTTTAATGCCCGGAGGACCCAAATGACCCCGAAAAACCCAAAATACCCTTAAAGACCTTGAATACCCCAAAGACACTTAAAGGCACAGAGGATACTGAAGACCCAAAAGACCCTTAAATACCCAGAAGAACCAAATCACCACAAAGACCCTTAAAGGCCCAGAGGATCTAAAAGACCCCGAAGACCCAAAACACAGTGAAGACCCAAAACACCATGAAGGCCCAAAACACCATAAAGGCCCAAAACACCATAAAGGCCCAAAACACCATAAAGGCCCAAAACACCATAAAGGCCCAAAACACCATAAAGGCCCAAAACACCATAAAGGCCCAAAACACCATAAAGGCCCAAAACACCATAAAGGCCCAAAACACCATAAAGGCCCAAAACACCATAAAGGCCCAAAACACCATAAAGGCCCAAAACACCATAAAGGCCCAAAACACCATAAAGGCCCAAAACACCATAAAGGCCCAAAACACCATAAAGGCCCAAAACACCATAAAGGCCCAAAACACCATAAAGGCCCAAAACACCATAAAGGCCCAAAACACCATAAAGGCCCAAAACACCATAAAGGCCCAAAACACCATAAAGGCCCAAAACACCCCGAAGGTCCAAGACACCCCGAAGGTCCAAGACACCCCGAAGGTCCAAGACACCCCGAAGGTCCAAGACACCCCGAAGGTCCAAGATACCCCGAAGGTCCAAGACACCCCGAAGGTCCAAAATAACCCGAAGGTCCAAAATACCCCGAAGGTCCAAAATACCCCGAAGGTCCAAAATACCCCGAAGGTCCAAAATACCCCGAAGGTCCAAAATACCCCGAAGGTCCAAAATACCCCGAAGGTCCAAAATACCCCGAAGGTCCAAAATACCCCGAAGGTCCAAAATACCCCGAAGGTCCAAAATACCCCGAAGGTCCAAAATACCCCGAAGGTCCAAAATACCCCGAAGGTCCAAAATACCCCGAAGGTCCAAAATACCCCGAAGGTCCAAAATACCCCGAAGGTCCAAAATACCCCGAAGGTCCAAAATACCCCGAAGGTCCAAAATACCCCGAAGGTCCAAAATACCCCGAAGGTCCAAAATACCCCGAAGGTCCAAAATACCCCGAAGGTCCAAAATACCCCGAAGGTCCAAAATACCCCGAAGGTCCAAAATACCCCGAAGGTCCAAAATACCCCGAAGGTCCAAAATACCCCGAAGGTCCAAAATACCCCGAAGGTCCAAAATACCCCGAAGGTCCAAAATACCCCGAAGGTCCAAAATACCCCGAAGGTCCAAGATACCCCGAAGGTCCAAGATACCCCGAAGGTCCAAGATACCCCGAAGGTCCAAGATACCCCGAAGGTCCAAGATACCCCGAAGGTCCAAGATACCCCGAAGGTCCAAAATAACCCGAAGGTCCAAAATACCCCGAAGGTCCAAATTACCCCGAAGGTCCAAAATACCCCGAAGGTCCAAAATACCCCGAAGGTCCAAAATACCCTGAAGGTCCAAAATACCCCGAAGGTCCAAAATACTCGGAAGGTCCAAAATACCCCGAAGGTCCAAAATGCCCCGACGGTCCAAAATACAAAATTCTCTGTCTTCCCCGTCCTCTACTTCCTTCTACATTCATTTCCATCACTCTTATCAACCAGTCACTTTCATCCTTCCTCAACACATGACCAAACCATCTCAACCTGTTTCTCTTCACAGCATCCATCATAGGCCAGCTGCATAGTAAAAAATACGAAACCAATTGTTCAAATTGTTCTAAAAGCACCAAAATTGGCACACATGTAGATTAATACATTCTGAACAATTTTGGATATGGAGGCATTCAAGATTCTCCCCGTAGCACATTTGGCGGCCATTTTTCAAAATGGCCGCTATTTACCATTAGCGTCATTGAATATGTACCATAATTTGTCTTTTTGTGGATGCTAGAGGTGATAAGTGTGCTAGAGGTGATAAGTATTGTACAATTACACATACTTGTGTGCTTACCAAATAAAATGGCTACCATTTTACAAGAAAAATGAATTTTACTTTGCAGCGGCAGCGGTGGTGGCAGTGACGGCGGCTGCAGTAATAGTATAGTGTTGATAGTCATGGTACTTGTAGTAGTAGCTTGTGGTAACATGGTGGTGTTTTGTGTCTTTGCAGGTGAGGCTTTGATAACCATTCAACTGGTGGTGGATTACAGCAGCAGCAGCAGCACCACCTGACATCAGAGACGCGTTGTTCCAGACTGCAGCCATGGCAAAGAAGTTCCAACTGGTCGATACTTTTGAGCAACGTACTCCCACAACACCTCCTGAGACAAACTGGAAGCTGTGTCTTGTATGTCAAGAGGAGACAACAGAGTCACTTGTCTGCCCAGTACTGTCTAAACGCCGAGACCCTGGGAGTGGATACACGACAATGGCTGCAAACTTGGTCAAGTTTGATGAACTAGGGAAACTGCCAAGAACTGTTCAGTTACAGAGACTAGATGAAGGACAAGGTGTTGAGGCGACAATGGTTGCCCACCAGGCCAAGTGGCATAAAACATGTATGCTCCAATACAATAACACAATGCTACGAAGAGCAGAGAAGAGACTCATCGCAAGCAGCTCAGCATTTGGTAGTACTGACAATGTCCCAGCCAAGCACGCCAGAACACACTCTTCAGAAGCCACTACCAGCGGCACCTCCTGCTTTTTCTGTGGAAAGTCTGGCACAGAGACCCTACATGAAGTAGCAACCTTCCAGGTGGACACACGCGTACGGAAGTGTGCAGCGCAAGCTGGGGACAATGAACTCATGGCCAGGCTCAGCATGGGTGATATGGTGGCTCTGGAGGCCAAGTACCATTCCAAGTGTTTGTTGGCTCTTTACTATCGTGCAAAGACCACTGTAGAAGCCGAGCAGAAAACTGACCATGAAGGTGTGATGTCAAGAATCGTACTGGCTGAACTGGTCCTGTATATCGAGGAAACCCACCTAGAAGAGGGCACCGCCCCAGTCTTCAGACTCGCAGATCTTGCAAAGCTATACACGACAAGAATGGAACAGCTCGGGGTTGCTTTGTGCAAGAAAGTTAATAGCACAAGGCTGAAAGAGCGCCTGTTAGCCCAGTTACCAGGCCTGAGATCCCAGAGCAAAGGCCGAGATGTTCTACTCGCGTTTGATGACGACATTGGTGAAGCGCTAGGCAAAGCCTGCGAGCAAGACTGTGACACTGAGGCAGTTCACCTTGCGCGTGCTGCACAGATAGTTCGTCGATATATGTTTGAAGACACTGACCGATTCCGTGGATCATTCCCGGGCGGTTGTCAGGAGGACTCTGTGCCAAACGTACTAGTTGCAATGGTAAATATGGTGCTGGATGGCCCCAGCATCAAGAACCAAAGCCATTCCTCTTCGACACAAGCAGCTCTTTCCATTGCGCAGCTTCTCAAGTTCAACAGTGTCAAGCAAAGTCGGAAGCAGGGAGCAACCAAGACACAGGAGCCTCCAGCTGTCAGACACAGTACGTCTCAAGAAACTCCTCTTCCAACCTATGTTGGGCTGATGCTGCATGCTGAAACACGCAAGAGAGGACTTGTGGACAAGCTCTTCTCTCTGGGCCTAAGCATCTCATATGACAGAGTCCTGCGTCTTTCTGCCCAGATGGGAAACAGCGTGTGTCAGCTGTACCGCATAGAGCAAGTGGTCTGCCCGCCTACCCTGCGTGGCAATGTGTTCACAACTGCGGCTGTGGACAACATTGACCACAACCCAAGTGCCACCACAGCCAAGAATTCATTCCATGGAACAGGAATCTCGCTTTTGCAACACCCAACGTGTGCAGATGAGGGAGTGGATCGTAGCATTGCTCTCACTGGGCGTGATACTGGATCAAAGACGGTTGAGCCTCTACCAGAATATTACACGGATGTACGTCCTGTTGCTTCCTCTGTCAAAAGGCAAACGATCCCAGCTACTTCTGTGACCTCTCTTAGACGCCACAACTTTGAGCAGCACATAGAAGATGAGTATATGTGGCTGGAGAACACGAGAAGTGTTCTCAAAGATGATGTTGAGGCCTGTGAAAACACATCATGGGCTGCATACCATGCAAGGCACCAAGATCCAAAGCAACCAGTCATCACACCAACGTCCCTGCTTCCCTTGTCCCAGGAGAGTGCTCACACTGTGGCAATGATCAGACACTCTATTGATGTAGTCAGGAGTGCAGTTCAACATCTCAACCCAGGCCAAACTCCAGTTCTGACTTGTGACCAGCCACTATTCACTCTAGCAAAACAGATCCAGTGGAAGTGGCCAGACACATATGGAGAAGACCAACTGGTGGTGATGTTCGGGGGGTTGCATATTGAGATGACGGCACTGAAGACCCTGGGTGACTGGTTGCAGGGAAGTGGGTGGACACAAGCACTGGTACAAGCAGAGATCACAACTGCAGGAACAGCAGACTCATTTCTTCGAGCAGCTCACGTCACACGCACCAGAAGAGCACACCAAGTCACAGCGGCTGCGTTGTACATTCTCCAACGGCGTGCCTATGACCAGTACAGCACCACCAATACAGAAGATGATGAGCACCCTGGAAGCTTCGAAGACTGGTGCAGTCAGAGAGAACAGAGTTACCCGCAGTTTCAGTACTGGTCAACAGTCTTGGCACTGGAGCTGTCCACTCTGATCTATGTGCGATCTCTGAGAGAAGCCAATTTTAGCATGTACGTGGATGCTCTGACAGAACTGGTTCCGTGGTTCTTCGCACTAGACCACACGAACTATGCCCGCTGGATACCAGTGCATCTGCGGGACATGGCAGAACTGGCAAACAAACATCCAGACGTCTTCACAGAGTTTAGCAACGGACACTTCACAGTCCAGAAGACCAAGAGGATCTTTTCAGCAATCCCTATTGACCAAGGACATGAGCAGAACAACGCGTATGTCAAGGGTGATGGAGGAGCCATCGGCCTCACAGACAATCCAACTGCACTGAGGCGCTGGATGGTTGCCGGACCAGAGGTTGCTAGAGTGATTGTGGAATTTGACGACTTCAATCTGCATCCACACGACCAAGAGGAGACACGTCACCACGAGGAGACACCAAGTGTGCAGAACACTTTTGCCAGAGATGTGCGCTCACTCGTGGCCGTCATTGAAGAGCTGGGCAACCCTTTCGAGGAGGACAGTCAGGACTTGCTGGTGCTCGACACAAAGGAGATCGCAGACCCTGCAGTCATAGAAACAGTCCGTAATGCCAAGCAGATTGGCCAAGACCAGTTTGAAGCATTCTCAAAGGAATGCATCGTGGACAGAACCAAGTCCATTGAGGTGGCAATCCACCGGAACAAGCTACCACTGTTTGCGACCAAGAGAGGACCCAAAATACCCAAAGGAAAACAACAAGGAATTTTGGCCCATCTAGCACCATACTAACGACACATAATGAAGTCTATGTAATGACGCTAATGGTAAATGGCGGCCATTTTGAACAATGGCCGCCATATCTTCCACAGGGCTAATCTTGAATGCCTCCATATCCAAAAATGTTTAGAATATATTAATCTACATGTGTGCCAATTTTGGTGCTTTTAGAACAATTTGAACATTTGTTCTGCTATGCCGCAGGATCAATCACAGGCTCTATTCCCTTCATCTTTCGCAATTCATCATTTGTCTTCCTCTCTCTCGATACTCCACACATCCACAAAACCATTCGCATTTCCACCCTTTCCAGCCTTCGTTGCTGCTCTACGTTTATTACCCATGTCTCGCTCCCATAAATCATAACACTTCTCCACACATGCAGCATACACCTTTCCCTTCAGCTTCAACGACACTCTCCTCCTCATCAGCACGCCACTCAGTTCCCGAAACTTCTTCCATGCACATCTCACTCAAGCAACTGCTGCCGAGTCTGATCCACCTTCTCCATTCAGCATGCCTCCTAGGTAACAAAATGTTTTCACACCTTCCAGCTTTCATCCTTCCTCAACACATGACCAAACCATCTCAAACTGTTTCTCCCTTTGTTACAAATAGTAGCTACAAATAGCAGTGGACTTAGTACCGACTAATGCACTCCCACCTTCACCTCAACCCGTCCTTACAGCTGTGCACGCTCTTTTGTACATTGCCATCACGACTCTGATCAACCATTCCTCCACTCCTCACTTCCTCAATGCCCATGTCACTACTTTACGTGGAACCCTATCGAATGCTTTCTCCAGATCAACAAACCAAAGAAACAACTTCTTCCTCTTCTCCACGTACTTCTCCGGGAACTGCCTCACAATAAAAAGCGCATCTGTCGTTCCTCTTCCTGGCATAAATCCAAACTGCATTTCGTCAATCTTCACTTTCTTCCTTATCCTCCTCTCCAACACCCTTTCCAATACCTTCATCCCATGCTCCAATAACTTTATCGCTCGATACGAGCCACACTCCAGAGGGTCACCTTTGCCCTTCATAGAGGGACAAGGGTACTCAGTTCCCAATCCACTGGAATGTGGCCTTCTTTCACCACCAGATTGCAGATCTCTGTCATTCTCTTGACACCCCAATTTCCCGCTGCCTTCAACATATCTCCCACAACGCCCGTCGGCCCTCCCGCTTTTATACTCTTCATTGCTTTTATCACTTCCTCAACTTCCTTCTCGGTTATCTTCTTTGCCTGTCCTAAAACTGGGTTCCTCTCTATGTTGCCTTCAACAGTATTTCCATATATCTCTTCCATCTTCCTTTAATTCCATCTGGGTCCACAACAATTTGTCCCACTTCATCCTTCAAGCAACTCACCCCCATCACATCACACCTCTCTTTCGCTATCTGCTTTGCAATGCTGAATACCGCTCTCTGACCCTCTTCCAAATCCAAGCGTTATCCGAACATTTTCCTCCATGCCTCCTGCGCCTTTGCTACCTCTTTCTTTGCAGCCTTCTTGGCTGCCTTATAACTTTCATGCTCTGCCTTTTCTGCCCCCATACCCTTTGCCTTCTGCCACTCCTTGAACTTCTTCCTCTTCTCGTCAATCTTCTTTCCAACTTCATCATCTCAGCACCATGTTTCCGAGTGCCTCGGTGGTCCTTTTGTCCATCCACATACCTCACCAACGGCTCCCAACAGACTATCTTTCATTGACATCCAACCACTTTCAAGCTCAACCACATCATCCTCTACCATACTCAGCCTCTGTTTTAATGCTTCCCTCACTGTCACCTCTTTCAACCTCCACACCTTCATTCTCGGTTGGTACTTCACCCGCCGAGCTCTCCTCGCACCTTTCACCCTTATGTCGCAGTCAACCAAGTGGTGCTGTGAAACAGCCTCCTCCCCCGGGATCACCTTCGTGTCCCGGAGGTGCCCCCTATCTCGCCTACGCACCAGCAGGTAGTCAACGGTTGTCGTCGACCCACCTGACGTGTATGTAACAAGCTTATTATCCTCTTTCTGGAACTGAGTATTACAAATCAACAAAACAGCTCCATCAGGAAACTCCAAAATCCTTTCACCTTCTCCATTTCTCACACCATATCCGTAACCCCCATGAACTCCCTCAAAACCGTCCATACTCCTTCCCACATGTCCATTTAGGTCTCCTCCTACCACAACAACTTCCTCACCTTTCAGGCTTTCCATCAGCTTCTCTATTGCACACCAGAACTTGTCCTTCTCTTCATCGCTCCGACCAACCTGTGGAGCATATCCCGAGATGACGTTCACAAAGAGCTTTCGAATCCTCATTTTCACCATCATCAACCTTTCACTCACTCTAGTCACACTCACCACACTGTCTACAAACTCCTCAGAAAACAGGACACCAACACCATTGATGCCTTCTGGGCACCCTTGCCACACAAACTTGTATTTCTGTCCCTGCCTACCCTTCACCATTCTCACACCACTTCCCTTCCATCTCGTCTCCTGCACACAACATATGTCCACTCTTCTTCTGACTAATACTTCCACTTCTCCTGATCTCCCTGTCATTGTCCCTACATTCCATGTCCCAAACCTCAGAAACCGATCTCCACGTCGGGCATCAGACTTTCGTCGTCATAAATGGAGTGATTTCCACCCTTGCTTCGATCAGGTTCCCCACCCTGAGTTTTGACGAGAGGGAGTGGGGTCCCCCACGGGGTACTTCGGGCTGGACCCTGCCCATATGTAGTTGTAATTGTCATGGTTTTCTTTTTGAGGCAATGTTTTTGTAGCCGGATGCCCTTCCTGACGCCAAGGTCCAAAATACTCCAAAGGTACAATATACCCCGAAGACCCAAAAGACACCCAAAAGACCCTGAAGACCCCAAAAGTCCCTGCAGACCCAATTTTGGGTGCTCTCCCCCACCATCCACCCCATCTCCCCTCCACCATTCCCCCACCTCCCCGCCACGATCCCCAATCACCACCACTAAACCCAACCCACCATTCCCGCCATCCCTCACTCTCTGAGAAAGCAGACATGGTCAAAGATACCTATCCCTCTGAAACGAAGTGTGATGAGGCGCATAGAGCGCGCAGAGTCACGCTTGTATTAATAACAAACCGTTCTTCATACGTAGGTGCATAATAAATAGAAGCTATACAATTATAGACAAGCACCAATGCTGGTGGTGTAGCGAAGGAGATTGACCATGTGCTCATTGATGGTCGATGGCGGATGCTCCAGAACTGCAGTGTCTACCGGAGTGCTCAGTTCCTCGACACTGGCCACAGGCTTGTTGTAGCAACTCTGAAGTTGCAGCTTAAATCCAAGAAAATGCTACCATCCCAGCCTCAGATGGATGTGGGCAAGCTCAAGGAGAAGAGGGTAGCTGAAGTGTTTGCAGCAGGTTGAGTGGGGTTTTGGGGGGTCTGTGGATGCTTCAGGAGATGCTGAGTAGTGGAGTGCCTTCAAGACCACAATCCTTGATGTTGCCGGTGGCTGTCTTGGAACCCACCATCAGGCGAAGAAGAAATTTGTCACTCAGGAGATGCTTGATACCATCGACCAGAGTCGCAGGGCCAGGCTCGATGGCAGAGCTGAACTGTTCTGGGAACTGAGGCGTAAAACTGTATGCTCGCTGAGGGCGGACGAGGAGGCCTATGTGTGAGGAATCTGTGAAAGGGTAAAGCATCACTTGTGGACATGTGATTCTCGTCCTGCTTACAGAGGAATCCGTGCATTGCGTTCCTCTAAGCCTGGCCCTAGGTGTACTGCAGTTAGAGCAGAGGGTGGTGGCCTCTTGACTGAGGAGTCTGAAGTGAAGGCCAACTGGGCCGGTTACTTTGAGCGGCTGTACCAGACTGACCCACCAGCTGTTGAGTTGGATGTCAGGCTCAGGGGGTGTTGCTATCCCAAATGCTGACCCACCCCCCCCCCCCCCCCCAATTAATAACTGTGAACCGCCTTCACTTGTGGAAACAGGCAGCGGTGAACCGGCTGAAAGGGGGCAAAGCTCCTGGGATTTGTGGCATCCATGCTGAGCTTCTCGAGGCTGGTGGAAATGCTGTACTTGAGTCATTGCATGCAGTTCTGTGCTCTGTTTGGAGCACATGCATCATCCCAACTGACTGGAAGAGGGGCCTTGTTGTCCCCCTCTGGAAAGGGAAGGGTGATCACCAGGACTGCAACAACTACCGAGGGGTGACGCTACTCTCGGTGCCGGGCAAGGTCTTTGCTTGGATCATTCTTGAGAGGATTCCCCACCATCTGCTCGAGCACTAGCGACCAGAGCAGTCGGGCTTTACACCAAAGAGGTCAATGATTGACCGTATCCTTGGGCTTCAGGTCCTCGCCAAACGCAAGCGAGAGTTTCGCCAGGGGCTGCTTGCAGCCTATGTTGATCTCCGCAAAACGTTCGATTTGGTGAACCGGGATGCCCTCTGGAGGATTCTTGGTCTTCGTGGAGTGCCACAAACGCTGATCAATCTGATCTCTGAACTATACTCTGGCATTGAGAGTGCTGTGAGGTGTGGTGGCTCCATCTCTGACTTATTTTCAGTTGTTACTGGAGTTCGGCAGGGGTGTGTACTGGCTCCCACACTCTTCAGCACTTGTACGGACTGGATTCTGGGGAGGATGTTGGCGAGGTCAGGCTGCGGTGCATCGTTTGGGAGTGTCAAGATCTCTGACCTTGATTTCGCAGATGCAGTCATCTTTGCGTATACACTGGATATTCCTACGGGGGCCCTCTAGGCACTGAATGAGGAGGCGGAGCCGCTTGGACTACGGATTTCCTGGGTCAAAACCAAGATCCAGGCCTTCAATGACATCTTAGATGCTGCTGTCTTGTCTGTGCCTGTTTGTGGTGAAGATGTTGAGGTCACGAAGAGATTCACTTACCTTGGCAGTGTTATTCATGTCTCCGCATGTTGTAAGCCAGAGGTTGATAGACATCTGGGTCGCCTGGGGAGTCATGGATTCATTGGATCATGGGGTGTGGCGCTGTCGGTATCTATGTAGGAGGACAGAAGTCAGTCATCAAGTCCTTGGTGCTTCTTGCTCGATGGATGCGAGACTTGGACCCTTACCAAAGGCCAGAATATGAGATTTAACTCCTTTGGAACAAAGTCTCTTTGGAGAATCCTTGGCTATCGCTGATCTGACTTTGTGTCCAATGAGCGGTTGCAGAGACTCAGATGACATTTGTTTCCTGTATGATATGTGAGCATCAGCTGCGGCGGTATGGACATGTGGCTCGTTTTCCGGACGCTAATCCCACTCACCAGACTCTCAGCAAGGGAGCCTCGTGAGTGGAGGAGGCCAATGCACCGACCGCGTGCCTCGTGGTTGCAGCAGGTTGATCGGCATTTCAAGGAGATAGGGATGGGCCATGCATAAACCTGGGGGAGGGGGGTGCATAGACGGAGGCCCCTGGAGTATCGTCGGAAAGTGGATGCGGAAACGAGCTGCTTCGGCGCATGCTCCCATACCTGACCTGACCTGAAGCATCACTGACCTGCTGCTAGGTATCAATTGAGGTTTATTTATTTCTTTTACAGGTGCGTTTATGGGTTTTACGTTAATTTTCATTTTCACCATTTAAAGATTTTTATTTCACCATTTAAAGTTATATAAATTACAATTTTAAAATGCTCGATGTCGATCGAGTTTTGTTTTTATTTTTGGTTTCCATGGAAGTGTTTACGGTTTTTTTTAAAGTAAAACTTCATTTACAAAAGCTTTTTCTTTTTTCCATTTACGGATATTATTGTCATGTTTATTTCACAGGTTACATTTAAAGAAATTACAATTTTCAAATGCTACATATTGACTGAGGTTTATTTTTTTTAACGTGTTTATGGCTTCTTTTTTTTTTTATACATAATATTTAATTCATGGATGCTTTCCAACGGTTCTGTGATTTTTCGCGGGGTACAGGCTTTGACATCCGCTGGCATGCCAAATTTCACCATTCTATGACACCCGGAAGGTACCGATAAATCAATATATGTCTGTCAGTGGTTAGAAAGAGCTCCACATATCTTCAGGAAAACAAGAACATAGGGCAACAATTCAAGTTATCAGGTAGCATGCCATTGCAGTCCAAGGAAGTAAGCTTTCTATACAAGGCCCCAAAATTAACAATTCCATATACAAAGGAGAACAACAATACGTGTGCAAGGTTGCCCAACAATAGGCACGTAATGCAAAATACTGTCTGTGTGCGTGTAGGTCTGTGCGTCTGTGTGCGTGTAGGTCTGTGCGTCCGTGCGCGTGTAGGTCTGTGCGTCCGTGCGCGTGTAGGTCTGTGCGTCCGTGCGCGTGTAGGTCTGTGCGTCCGTGCGCGTGTAGGTCTGTGCGTCCGTGCGCGTGTAGGTCTGTGCGTCCGTGCGCGTGTAGGTCTGTGCGTCCGTGCGCGTGTAGGTCTGTGCGTCCGTGTAGGTCTGTGCGTCCGTGTAGGTCTGTGCGTCCGTGTGCGTCGGTCGGTCTGTCTGTATGTGTCGGTCGGTCTGTCTATGTGTGTGTCGGTCGGTCGGTCTGTCTGTCTGTATGTGTGTTGGTCGGTCTGTCTGTCTGTCTGTATGTGTGTGTCGGTCGGTCTGTCTGTATGTGTGTCGGTCGGTCTGTCTGTATGTGTGTCGGTCGGTCTGTCTGTATGTGTGTGTGTCGGTCTGTCTGTCTGTCTGTCTGTCTGTCTGTCTGTCTGTCTGTCTGTCTGTTTGTGTGTCGGTCGGTCTGTCTGTATGTGTGTGTCGGTCGGTCTGTCTGTATGTGTGTGTCGGTCGGTCTGTCTGTATGTGTGTCGGTCTGTCTGTCTGTATGTGTGTCGGTCTGTCTGTCTGTATGTGTGTCGGTCGGTCGGTCTGTCTGTGTGTCGGTAGGTCTGTCTGTCTGTATGTGTCGGTCGGTCTGTCTGTATGTGTGTCGGTCGGTCTGTCTGTGTGTGTGTCGGTCTGTCTGTCTATGTGTGTGTCGGTCTGTGTCTGTCTATGTGTGTGTCGGTCTGTCTGTCAATGTGTGTGTCGGTCTGTCTGTCAATGTGTGTGTCGGTCTGTCTGTCAATGTGTGTGTCGGTCTGTCTGTCAATGTGTGTGTCGGTCTGTCTGTCTATGTGTGTGTCGGTCTGTCTGTCTATGTGTGTGTCGGTCTGTCTGTCTATGTGTGTGTCGGTCTGTCTGTCTATGTGCGTGTCGGTCTGTCTGTCTATGTGCGTGTCGGTCTGTCTGTCTATGTGCGTGTCGGTCTGTCTGTCTATGTGCGTGTCGGTCTGTCTGTCTATGTGCGTGTCGGTCTGTCTGTCTATGTGCGTGTCGGTCTGTCTGTCTGTATGTGCATGCCTGGGTGCGTGTCATCCTATTTCCGGACCAGAGGAGGCATGACAGATTCTCGTCAGACAGCAAAAGCAATTAGGACATACTGTATAGTGATAATCAATTGGAACTGTCATTTTTGTGACTCTTAATTGGTCAATTACGGATAGTGACACCCTTTCTTTCCTCATCTCTCTGCACTGACCATTTGACGAATCATATCTCTCAGTGTCCCTCCTTCGATGTACTCTGTGATGAGATTGAGCCGCCTCGCCTTGTACAACACGCCGAGGAGCCGCAGCACGTTAGGGTGTTCGAGGCATCGCATCACTTTTACCTGCACGTGATGGAGGAAGAACTTATGAAGCGTGAGCTGGTGGGGATAGCTTACCGGGGTAATATATCCAAGCTAGGTTCTTTAATGAGATGCCAGAAAGCCACAAAGTTAATTTTAATGAACAAATGTTTTGTCGAAGACAGAACGTACACGATACTCACCTCCTTTAAAAATGCTTTCTGCGTTTCTTCATCACAACGTAGAAGTTCTTTCATGACCATCACTTCTCCAGTGCTGCGGTGGATCACCTAGGTAGAGTTCACCATACGCTAACACTCACCACATGTTTTCAGGCGCAAGCCCACGAGCACGTCTCAGGAAATAAAAAATAAATTCACATAAAGTAGCATCATAAAGGCTTTAATACAAGAAAAAGAGACAAAGCAACAATGGAAACTGGAATAAAATGAATAAATAAAACCAGCAAAACATTCCGACCTTCGTCGCCAGCCCGAAGAAACCCTTTCCGAGCACCTCTCCGGAAATGAGATCCGACGGTCGGAAGATGCGGTAACGTGGCCTTGATGCCAAGCGCAGAGACTCGGAGCGACTCAACTCCCACTTGGTGCCATGGATTGGGGACAGGCTGGGGCTGTGAGTTCGGTACGTGCTGGTACTGCGTCTGAAACAAAAACAAACATTTTTGAAAATTATGGGGGGTAACAACAAAAAAACATTTTTGGATTCTGAAATTAATAAATATATAATTTGAACTTGGAAAAAAGTTTAGATGCATTACATCTGAACACCATCCTATTTAGGGGTGGGGGTGAGGGGAGGGGCGGGGCAGGAGGAGGTAACAGTCAGTTGGCTGTGCAATATTTTAACATTACTCAACGTACGTAATCTAAGGTGCTAAACTTCTGCTTTTTTTTCTTTTTTAAAAAGTTTGAAAACTCCAACAATATTATTACTTCTCCCAAAATCAGAACTGTAACAAATTGCTACAAGTGCGTTCAACATCCTGTGCAAAGAGAGCACAAATGGCCAGCAGGAAAGGAAATTTGAACAAAAGTGTTATCTCAAATACAAATGGAGTCAAATGGAGTCATGTTCTTCATCCTCACAAAGCAGCATCATTACCAAGCCAGACGATGTGACATGCAACACAAATAACCGACACCAGAATGGCTGGACTAACTAACTATCTTCCATAACTCCAAAAGGTAAAATGTTGCTGACCAGTGCATCTCAAGTGAGACGCACGATAGTGACCGAAGATCACAAAATTGAAAACTATGTCTCCGCTTCACGTTTTGAAGTAACTGTAAAAATATGGGCAATACCCCCGGCACTCACCTGGTCGAATAAACAGTATACTGCACTGACTAAATATATTTTAAACCAATTTCAACTGTTGCTAGGAGACAGGGCATCATGTGCAATCATACTAACATAATCATAAGACTTTAAACAAACAAAAAAATACCTATTTTGGAGGGCAAGCCACCCCCCCAATCCTTGTACACCTCTTCAGAGATCGATTTTTTTTATTGCCATGAACAAAAATTGGTACATCACGGGTGATGAAGGTTGTGGTCAAGTTTCATTGAAATAGTGTGGGTAGTTTCAGAGGATAAAGCAAATTCCTACTTTGGGAGGTGAGGGGTGGGGTGGGGGGTGGGGGGGGGGGGGTCAAACCTGGATCCACTTTGACCGTCAGTAGACCTCGATTCTTTCATGCCGTGAACAAACTTGAGTTGCAACATACCAAATATCATGTGTCAAGTTTGGTCACAATCCTATGATTGGTCTCGGAGAAGAAGTTGCAAGTGTTATCGGACTGATGGACGGATACCGCGCCATCCCATAAGCTCCCCAGAACTACGTTCTAGGTGAGCTAAAAAAAAAAAAAAAAAATCAAGCAATCACCCTCATCCACTCGCCTCCAGCAGCACATCCTATACTTGGTGATGCAATAGCTTGCGAGTGAACGCAGGAGTCACTTGCAACGTCCTCGTGCTAAGCGAGCCCACGTGTGTATTAGGTTGGATAACATTTGAGATTGTTCTTCGACTCTTCCACAAGAAAAATATTTTAAAAGAATCTAAAACATAGGCAGATATGCGATATGAATCAATGACAAAATAAATCCCAGATTTCAGACAGGTGCATTCGTCTAAGCCATGCCCACATACACATCTTTGGGGTCAAGAGGTAAGAAAAGAGGTCAAAGTTGCATACAGTAGAGAGGATCGATGTCTCGGGCTCAGACTGCCATTCAAAGAGTTGTCCAGTAGAGGGGGTTTGCCACACGGTAACTGGGCCTTTACAACGGGCTCAGTCCGTGGTTCCACAGCATCAGTTGCCACTACTCCAGGCTCTCCATCATGACCGTCCAAACTATCACACCTGTTTCCAGGTTCTTCTGCCCCTGGGAAAGGGACCTCAGGGCTCGAACCACAAGGCGCAGCAGTCTGAGGGTTGTGCTCGATAGTCAACCTTAGTGATTGATCTGTCTGACCAAACAGCTCCTGGATCTGGGGTTAAAAAAACATTACAATTGTTGTGACATCATGACATCATCACAACCAACAAGTACTTGACAAAAAAAAAAAAAAAAAAAAAAACGGGGATAAAATCGTTTCACAGGTGGCGAACAGTTGAGGTTCTAAAATATAAAATAATAATATGAAAAGTCTTCTGATTTTAAAGTTTACATTCCAACCGACCTGTCCATGAGACACGTCACGAACGGGGGTTCCATTGATCTCCAAAACACGGTCACCTTCATGCAGAGTGTTCTTTACCTCTGGAATCAGTTGTGCAGCATCAACCCTAAGGTGGTCATAATTACACAGACAGCACCATGAGTCTCTGAATCTGTCCTCGTATATTTCAATTCATAAGAGTTTCACAACATGTCAGTTAACATTATCACTTCACACAGCAAACATAACATGTCAATGGAGTAAAGTGAGCGTCATGGTATTAATCCTAATCACCTTGCGATTAGGATAAATACTCTAGACCCAGAGATTGAAACAACAATCTAATCATTTACAATTCTTTCCTTTATGTACTCTGAGCCAACAGTACCCTAAAAGGATGCGTATGTATGTATGTATGTATGTATGTATGTATGCATGTATGTATGCATGTATGCATAGTGCCTATAGAAAGTCTACACCCCTTTAAAATTTTTCACCTTTTGTTACCTTAAACCTGGAATTCAATTGCATTCAATCAGACTTTTCAACCTTTATTTCCACATCGTAACCCACACCTTCCAAGTGAAAAACAAATCCTACATATTTCAGAAAATTAATTAAAAATGCAAAACTAGAGTATCTTGGTTGGATAAGAGCAAAAACAATCTACAGGCGGAGGCGCTCCTATGTTACGATTTCGTGTCAATCGGACCAACGGTTGCCGGAGAAAATGAATTTCAAAAATGCAGACACGCCACACGTACGTATGCAACCGAATGCCTAACCCCGCTTTTCGAGCGCAGGGTAACTAGAATGGCACTCGGTAGAGCACATACCTCCGCCAGGCTGAACAGTTTACGTTTTGTATACCAATGAGCAAAAATCTGGATCTGGGTCCGAAACAAAATCGAATCGGCTCGGCTCGTTCGTCATCTTACTAACGTATCCATCTAGTTTTGTCACCAGTCGGCCATACTTTTTGGAGATATCATGCTATCGATCGTTTTTGGCCCTATCTCTCAATAATGAAGAATCTCTCCAATGATGTAGGATCCAGTTATTCACCAAAACTGAATCAATTCATCCTTGTCAAACACCCAACCTGTCCACAACCTTTTGACATTATCATACTCACAAACAAACAACCAGGCAGAGGGGAAAACACCCTCTCTCCACTTTCGGTGGCGGAGGTATAATGATGCAATGATGAATAAAGGCACTAACAGCATAACATCAAAGTGAGAAGAGTCAGGAAAGTGTTAGCGTAATTCAACCTTCACCTTGACTTATTTGTAAAAGACCGAGTAACATGGAGATCAACAATGAGGGATATGTGTTCGTAACATTACCAACCAATACCCATAAATGGCATTTCCACAGGAACGCGCATGTTGAAAAATCAAGATGGGGGTGAGTGAGTAAACAGAGGGTGGAACATCCAGGAAAAGGCAAAGGAAAAATTAGAAAATTTATCGTTAAGAAAAACAAACTCTGTAAATGTACAGATTTATCAGCCGTGCAGGCACAAAATGACATGCGGACGATTGCCTGGCAAGGACATCCATTTTAAAAGAACACCTTTGAGGAAACATCTATGATGCAACAAGACTTTAGAATGGTATCCTGCAGCGGCTACGTACGCGTATCAATGGGAAATGACAGGGAACACGCACAAGCTCGGCTTGAATCCATGTGGTTATTTATAACGGCTACATTTGAAGAGTCAAGTGTTTGCAGGAAGACCACAAACTTTCATCAAAATTGTGCAAAAAGTGGAAGTGGAAGTGGAAGTTGTGGGATTGTGCAAACTCAACTAACGAAGGCTTGCATCACAGATTAGCAAACATCCGTCGCAGGAAGTGCATCGGCAAAATGGTGGTAACAATGAACACGGTGTTGAACACCACATAATTAAT